>NC_138189.1:66925252-67235252 GCF_964194105.1 Spermophilus citellus | reverse complement strand
TCTAAAGTTCCTTGAGGTGGAGGGAGGAGATGAATACAGTGAGAATAGAGTGAAAAAAAGAGCCTCCCTGCCTCCAAGGAAATCACAAATTTTATTGGAAAAACAACCCATAAGCATGTAATTCCATATAAAACAGAAGGAAATGTGATACAAGAGAGCTGTAAGTTAAATGCTATAAATGCAAAGAAAGGAAGAATTAAATGCAGTTGAGGTGGCGGGGGAGGTCAGAGGAGGCTTCAAAGAGGGGCTGACACCCTTAAAAGATCCATAGTTGAATTTTGATAGATGGAGAAGAGGGAGGTCTTTTCTACATTTAACCTTGAATTAGAATAAAACTAATTCCCTATAGCCTGGCATTTAATCACTGCAGAATCAAAAGGCCAAGCAGACCCACTAAACATTCAGGGACAGATTTTTTTTCTAACCCAGAGGGCATGCAGCATCAACAACAAATTACAAACTTTGCCCCAGAGTCGGATGCTTGTCCAGGCCTCCCCTGCCCAGCCTGCAGAGGGGCAGTGACAGGCTGTGGGCATGCAATTTACTTTTCTCCAAAGTGTTTACACCACCTGACTGGCATATCTTTACATGTTTATTTGCTTATCGTCTATTTTTCCCGACTAGAATGCAAGTTCCAAAAAGAGAGGGATCTTTGTCTATTTCGTTCACCTCTGTTTTCCTAGCGCCTAGAACAGTTCCTAGGATATGGTAAGTGTTCACTAAATATCTGTTCAATAAATGAATATGCTGCAGTGAAGGCAGCACATGCAAGGTATTCTGTCCTCTGGAGAAACATCATCATCCCTACCACACCCAGCTAAGACCAAGAACCCAGGACATGTGACCCCTGCAAGCATGTGGATTTGGACCAACAGATTCAAAACTCTCCATAGGATGGAATTTTCAAATGTTCCCAAGCTCGTTACCCTAAAAAGGACCTTGGAAAGCATCGCTCAAATTCTTCAGAAAGTCCATCAAATTCCTTTCTTCACTCATTCCTCCATGCTTTCATTTAATAAACATTTACTGATCTTTGTCCTACTTAAAATATTGTTGTATAATAAAGAACTTCTCTTTGTCCTGGTTTCCCGGTGGGGAGCCATAAACCCTGGCAATTTCCCAAGGATAGGAGGGTCTCTGTTACTCATGGTGCGTCTCGGCATCACATTTGAGTTTATGTTAAGGAGATTTAAAAAAAAATTTCATAGATAGTAGATATGAATATTTACATAAAACAAAGCCTATCTTCTTCTGTGTGCCCCTAATTTTTATGAATTCATCCTTTTTGTGAATAAGCTATATTTCTTCTGAAGGGCCTGTAGAAGAACTTCGACCTCAGAATCAGTTAAGATTCCAAATAGAAGAAAGGACTCAGGAGTAACCTTTAAGATAACGATTATACTCTGGGTTCTTCATCATAATCCAAAGAAGCTACTGGCAGATAGATGTGAGGAGACATAGCTTCCAAGAAATTACTAGGAGAAAATAAAGGAATCTTTTTTTTTTTTTCATTCTTCACAAATAACTAGTTTCCAAAAGAGAGGACACAGTGGTAAAGTGAAAAGGCTAAGATTTTTGTCTACCAAGTAACACAGAGCTGTGCAGGAAACAGGGACCAACCAGTTATGTGGAAAGGCTGGGAGGCCAGCCCCACCCAGAGAGGGGGATTGAAGTATCAGCCACACGTTGACATCCACAGTCAACCAACGATGGATCAAGAATATTTGGGGAGGGGGGTTGGGGATGTGGCTCAAGCGGTAGCATGTTTGCCTGGCTTGCGTGCGGCCCGGGTTGGATCCTCAGCACCACATACAAACAAAGATGTTGTGTCCGCCAAAAACTAAAAAATAAATATTAAAAAATTCTCTCTCTCTCTCTCTCTCTCTCTCTCTCTCTCTCTCTCTCTCTCTCTCTCTCTCTAAAAAAATATTTGGGGAGAAAAGGATATTTGCAGAAAAGTAATTGCATCTAAACTGAACACGTAGAGACTTCTTTTCTTATCATTACTCCCTTAAAAATATAATAGAACAGCTATTTACATAGGATTTAAATTGTCCTGGGTATTATAAGAACCCAGGGATGATCTAATGGATATAGGAGGATTACAGAGGTTATATACAAATATACCACCATTTTGCATTAAGGACAAAGGCTTCCATAGATTTTGGTATCCTGGGATCCCTAAGGGTCCAATTATTCTTATGAAAATTTGTAATTTTTTTCATCACTATGTAACATATGGGAAATAAACAAGATCATCCCGAGTGGAGTCATTCCCTTCACATCACCATTGCAAGGCCAAACATAGACTGATGTTGAAGAAGGAAAGAGAAAGGGAAAACCTAAACCCCAAGGCTTCTCTTCCAACCTCTGCACATTTGTTGGAATCAAGGGCTACACCTGCCCCTTTCCACACCACTCCCCAGAATCACCTTCTCATCCTAGTTGGAGGTACTAAGCTCCTAGAAGACTTTGCTGGGTCTGGATTTTCCTCTGAAGTATAAATAAATCTTCAGTTTTCTTCTGTGTATCCAAGAACACTTTGTCTACTCCTATCTTTGCTGCCTTTTCCTACCAGAAATGAATAATGAAAGAATTGATAAGGATCATGGTCATCAACAGGAATTGCCACACAGCTACCCAGCTGGAAAGTTCTGAAGCTCTGGCTACACAGCTAAAAATTATTGTCCCACCTCAGACTTGATGTCAACAGTGGCAATAATAGAAGTTCAGTGGAGTAAACTAAGGGGAATTGTTTCTCCAGCTTTAACCCCAACAGTATTTCCAACACAGTGGCAGCAATTCCAGGAATTTCCTAATTTATTAGTGCCCATCTTTGTGAGTCCCATCCAGAGATATCGGGTTGGGGAAAATAAAGAGGATGCAGGGACCTTCCCCAGGACTCCCAACTTCTCATAACAGGCTCACCTGGTTTGCCCTTCCCTCCACTCTGCTCACCCTGAAAAAATGAGAACTTAATCCATCCCCACTCTCAAGGAGGGCTAAGTGGAAGATAACAGCCAATGTTAATCCATATTTGCATCATGGGTTTTATTGGATTTGAGTTTTCCAGGGCTGCACTAGAAGAGACTCTCTCACCCATTTTGTGGGCCTTAAGAGATGGCATGGATGTCCATTTTTGGCAACATAGACCCTAACAGGTACAACACAGGCCTTGGACAAGAGATGGTAGTAGTGACAACCCAAGCATGGAGCATTGTCACCTGTTACACCTGCAGGAGGTCTCAGCTCCCCCGCCCCCAGCACTGTTCTCACCTCTTCCAGGTCTTCCTTTGTATCCCACTATATCACCATTCTTGTTGGAACTTTTGTCCTAGGCAAGCAGCAAGGCAAACCCCCATTTCCACTATACCCCAAACGGGAACACTCAGGAAGGGGTCCCTGGTTTCATTTATAGATGTTCAATAAGAAGAGTTGTTTCTGAACACACTTTTCTCACATAATCACCATAATTTATGGTCACTAGTTACTCTTCACTGTATGCTTTGGTAAAGTGCTTACATGTGAAACATTGGCAATTTCATATGGTTCAACCTGGTATTTTATTATATTTTTGTGGTTTAAGCAATGGAGTATAAATAATATTGTCTACATAGGTTCAAATAACTGACTTACAAATGATTTTCTGACAATATTTATATACTACCTCATAAGACACTTCAGTGCAACTATGGTGTTTCATTCATCTTTGTATCTCTTACACACTGGGCTACTCAGCAAATGTCTAATGAATGAAATGAGAATGTGGTTATTTATATCTATGCCTTGTTCCTCAAAAGATACAAAGCCTTAGCCTCAAGAATAGAACTCATTCTAAGAAGGACTAATTATACGCCAAAATTGTACTCAATTATTTTCAAAAGAAATTTAAAAGGGAGAGATTGACCTGGAACCAAACCATTTAGAAAGATTTTAATCATAACTACATCAAAATTCCGAGGTACCTGACCTACACAGGATGACCTATCACTACTTTCTTAAGTGTTCCATGCTTCAGGATGATCAAACCAGGCTAAGATTCCCTTGTCTGTTCCTCTAGAGAAGGGGCCAATCTGGACCAACTCCCAGATCCAAGAACTGGAGGACAAAGGTGAAAAGTATTATTCACTCAGACTAAATTAACTCGGAGAGAATTTACAAAAAGTCAAAAGACCAGTGGATGGATTCAAGGATACATGGACAGAGGAAAGAATGCATGAGTGGATGGGTGGATAAAGACAATTAGGTGAGGAATATGTTCCTGTGAGGAGGAAAATGAAGAACAGAAAAGAAATAATGCAGCCTGGCTCTGTGGCACACTACTGTAATCCCAGCAGCTCCAGAGGCTGAGACAGGGGGATCACAAGTTCAAAGCCAGCCTCTGCAAAAGCAAGGTGCTAAGCAACTCAGTGAGAGCCTGTATCTAAATAAAATACAAAATAGGACTGGGGATATGGCTCAGTGGTCAAGTGCCCCTGAGTTCAATCCCCCATACTCCTCCCCATCACAAAAAAAAAAGAAAGAAAGAATGCATGTCTCTTACTCTCTACATATACATTGGAATTTGTCTCCAATATTTACAGTTTTCTTTTAAAAATAATGTGTAGTGTCCATGTGTCTGGCTAATGAATTTATTTTAAGGCATTTCTACCTTGGCAAAGTCCATTTCTGCTGAACACACTCCTGCTAAGAAATAGGTTCAACCCTGATGATTACTAAATAAGAACATAATTAATTATTTCTTCAACTGAATAGTCCTGAATTCTACCACAAATCAATCAGTTCTTCTAGCCTAAGAAGCTCTGACTCTATTTTAGCTCAATGAAAACAAAATCAATGAAGGCCAATTATAGCCCATCTCGTTAAGAGTATGCAAATGGTATGCCATACAAATGTGTAGCTATTGCCTCCAGAGCCCCAAAGGAGGATGGAGGAGCTAAATGCAGACTGCTACTGGCCCCTAGCTGCTCCAGCTGTGTGGTACGGCCATAACTGGAGTCTCCAAGCAGGGGCCAAGGCAGGATCCATCCATCCATCCCTTCCTTCCTTCCTTCCTTCCTTCCTTCCTTCCTTCCTTCCTTCCTTCCTTCTTTCCTGTCTTTGGTTCATCCAGGTGCAAGTCTAAGGGCAGTTATCTGACGTTCAGGGGTATTGATCTATAGTCTAGTACAACAAGGCTCTATATCTAAAAGCTATTTCTTAATGATTCATAAGCCTACAACCTGACATATGATACCAACAATTTCTAAGCAAGGAAAATGTATGTCACAAAAAGCAAGGCAAGACTTAGGGACAGACACAGGGGTGATATTCAAGGAACACTGAAGGATGTAAAATACAGCTCACCTTCCCCAATTCATATTTCCTAATACCCCTTCAATCCATGTTCCCTGACCACAGGATCAAAATTTCTATCGCTCTACCACTTATAACAGTTGAAGCACTGCAGTTCTAGAGAGCCATTATTGTGATGCAAAGACATCAGATGGAAAGAGAAGGTCACTAAGCTACTAGTTTCCAAACTTCAGGTATTGGCACACCACATCCCCACTTTTTTCCACATCAGAGTACCAACTATGATGTTAATTAATTCCCATTTTTCATTGAGTCTGAAATGCTCTTATGTTGACCTTTCTTGATTGAACCACAATGTCAACTAAAGACAACACACGCCCTAAACACACTCCCAAACCTGGCTCTTGGGCATTGTAGGAGAGCATCATTTGCATGACTCATCACAATTCCAGAGAGCTTTAAATATCTGAGAAAATGTAAATCTTCAGAATCTGTGTAATAGAGCACTATTTTCCTCTTTAAATCAACTAATTTATTTTACTTAATAAGTCTCTTTTTAAATGGAAACTAGTATCACTGACAAATTTAAAAAAAACAGCTGTGTAATAAATACAATAAAAAAGGAATAGATTTAAAATCTAGCTAACATAATCAATCATGGCATATATATATCCTCTATATTTATATATTTATATTAATTTGTACTATATTATATGTTTTAGTCAGCTTTTTTTTTTTTTTTTTTTTTTTTTTTTTGCTGCTGTGGCTAAAGGACCCAACCAGAACAACTGTAGAGGAGGCACGGTATCAGAGGTCTTAGCTCCATTCCTCAGGGCTCAAAGTGAAGCTAAACGTCATGGCAGGAGAGTATGGCAGAGGGAAGCAGCTCATATCATGGTGATCAGAAAGCAGAAAGAGAGATGCCACTCTCCAGACACAAAACATATACCCCATAGCCACACCCCCAATGAACCACTTCCTTCAGCCACACCCCACCTGCCTCCAGCTACCACTCAGTTAATCCCATCAGGGGATTAATTCACTGATTGGGTTAAGACTCTCACAACCCAATCATTTCTCGTCAGAACCTTCTTGCATTACCTCACATGTGAGCTTTTGGGGGACACCTCTGATCCAAACCATAACATATATTTATATATTATGTATATGTAAATATATTTGTATATTATATTTAATACCCAAAAAATACCTAAGAAATAATTCTAGTTCCCAAGATTTTGAGCCACTTGATTTATTAAAAAAAGAAAATTAGCAGTTATAGAAGATTTAAAACATACTAGCACCAGAAAAAAAAAAAAAAAAAACTTTCTTCTCAACTGAATCAGAAAGACTTGGGAAGAAATTGAGAAGGGGATAATTTTCACTCTGCCTGATTCAATGCTAAGTAATACCATTGCTTGTTTGCCACCTGAAACATTCCCTCCATACCAGTAGCCCCACAGCACCACTCAATGAATAAGATATACTGAAAAAAACACCATTTATCCTTTTAGAATGCATTTATCATAATTAATAAAATAATTTTGGAAAGTAAAGCAAAGGACTCTAGGTAAAAGAACAGAGGAAAGGGGAGTTTGAGCAGATAAATAAGGAAGGAGAAGCCCAAGACATGGAGGTCCATCTCAGAGAAAGCATCTGGGGAAAATGTCAGTGAGCCAGCAGGCAGTAGAATTGCCCCAGGCATGTGGGAAAGAGTGCTTCTGGGGTGTGGAAAGGGGAGATAATGAAAGAGCAATTGGGAGGAATAAGAAACAAAACTTGCCACTTAACAATCTGGCATGATACCAGAATTACCATTGAAATGGGCACCTATGTATCATTGACTCTTTTTTCTTATTGGAGCACTATAATCATACATAACAGGGAAGTTTATTGTGCCATATTTGTACATCCACATAACATAATTTGATCAATCTGTTTTTTGTGGGAATGTTGCTTTTCTACTGAGTCAAGATACAGAGGGTTCTACAACAATTCAGGAAAACAGTGTACATATAATGGCCCTGGAATACACTAAGGATTAGTGAGAAAACTAACCCTCAGTTCTGGTACTTAATCACTGTACCTTTTAGGTCTAATTCTCCTTAACACCAATATTTACCAACTCCCTCATGCTCCTCTCTGAAAAACAGGAGGAACATTTAACAAGAATGATTTTCACAATAATCCTTCTTACATATGAGTCACTTCTTTTAACTAGAGGATACAGCTACCTGGGCAGAGATCCCTTAAGATGCAAGCCATGTCCTAAGGCGGCATGACCTGGAAGTTGGTACCCCAACCAAAATGACAAAGGAATGGAGTCCTTAACTCTAAATCCTGGCCTTTGAACTTTCTCATATATTTTTTTGTTCCATTTGTCATTTTGTGGTTCTTGTCTTGAATCTAATCACCTCTTTTAATATATAACAACCAAAACTGGTAATTCCATTCTAAATGCTGGTTGATCAATGCCAAGTATTAGAGCACGTACCGTTGCCCTCTTCATGTCACACTCCTGTTAATACAACTCTCACTCATGTTCCCTTTTTTAAATAATAGCATTATCCATTGCTGACTCATATTCAATTTATGGTTCACAATACTTCAGCCAATTCTTTTAGTACCGTGGATGCAAATCATAAGGACCTGCGCATTTAGATGTGAATCTCACTTATTTAAATTATCTCCCTCCCTGTCTTCTTTTTCCCTTTTCATTCTCCTAAAATATGCATTACCTATTTCCTGAGTGCCATTCACTTGATACTGGAGAAAAGTTTTTTGAAGAGACATCGACTGCCCTGTGACCTTTTGATGTCATCAGAAGTCTCCTTCTTTCCTATTTAATTAAAGGACAACACTCTGCTCTAGTCTTCTCTTGCTCCTGATACAGTGGAGGGAAAAAAGAAGAAGAATGTTCTATTTTGCCTTTGGAAGTTGCATCTCATTTCCTGCTTTAGTAATTCTGACCTTCCTTTTCTGAACCTTTCTACAGGTATTTGTCCTTGAAGTTTCCGCTTTCTCTAGACTTTGCTCTATTTCAGATGCTCATGTGGCGCTTTGAGAAATCGATTAGATTTTTTTCCATCTTCCCAACTTTGTTAGGTATGTGTGTGTGAAACTGTTCTCTCTTTTGCCCTTGACAAAGTTAGGATAATGCACTTTGAGAAGTCTAGTCTCACACTTAAGCAATTAATTGACAAGGAGATAAAAGAAAGATGCCCCAACGATCAGAAATGATATCAAGAAAACATATCATAATGAATGTACCACTTTGCTGGGGGTATTGGTGATGGGGGTGCTATTCATGTGTGGGTGCAGAGGATACATGGGAAGTTGATGCACCTTCCTCTTGCTTCCACTATGAATCTAAAACTGCTCTAAAAACATAAAGTCTATTATGACAATTTTTTTAAAAAGTCATGTTGTTGGGACCTTTTCTTCAACACTGAAGAATATATCATGACTTTTATTTGGAATATTTCTCCTTTAAACCTTCAGTGCTTTCCTTTACTAAAATGTCTCAGAGGAGGATATTCTACATTATTTCCATTTACCCAATTGAGAATGTGTGCTTGCCAAGCCTTTTTCTGCTCTTTAACTGAATTTTTCTACTTGCTACCTGAGTCCATTTCTCCCTATAATGTCCACAGCAAGGTAAGAGTGAACACTACAGTGCACTATTCTTCAGACACACCCACTGCCAACATTCTAGGACAAACCATCCAGACAACGACAGTGGTTCCCAGTTGTTGACCTGCTTCTATCCTTACCCCACCTGCAATCTACACAGTAACAGAAAGATCCTTTAAAATATAAATTAGAGCATGTTGTTCCTTTGTTTTTCATGCTGTATCACCTTCCCATCACACCACAACTAATGCCCAAACTACTTATCGTGTCCTAACAAGGACTTCCGCGCCCTCCAAACCTAAGCACACTCCTCCTGCTTTTGCTGTCGTGAACTGTGCTCATTTTGGTGCCAACACCTTAGCATTTGCTGTCCCAGCCTGGAATACTTTCCTCTTCACATCGTTGTTTGCTTAAATGTCAGTCCTCATTACCTGCTTTATTTTTCTTCATTCCAATGACCAAAGTCACACATAACATTCATTGCACATGGATGCATTTGTTTAAAAAAAAATCTCTCTACCAGGATGTAAGTTCTGTGCAGACAGGGATTATGTCTGTTTTGTTTTCTCCTGTGTTTCCAGCAACTGAAACAATTGCCAGGATACAGCAAGTGCTCAAAAATAATTTTTGGAATGGTTAGTGATGAAACAATCTCTGGTCTTTTTACCTAGTAAATCCTCACATTTCTTCAGACGCACAAATACACTCTGTGATGAAAACAGATGACTTGGGACTCAGGTTTTTCTCCTCATACAAAAGAAAGTACTTGACTTAATAATAAGAAAGCAGTCTGGAAGTTTCTATCTTAAAATACAATGCTAGGTCACTCGTTGCAAGCTCAATGGGAAAAAAATAATTTGCAGCTTATCATTTGCAGAATAAATTTTTTTTCTGCCCACTGGTCTTTGCAAGTATCCAAAAGGACAGCACTGATCCTGGTTCAGGAGAAGTGAGAAACATTAGGGAATTAGTCATTCTGGGTTGAGTGGTAGAATCTAGGTGAACATGAGAAGTATGAATGAGGACCAGAAAAGAAGGCTAGAGGTAGGAAGCTACCAAGAGAAGATGGTCCTTCTGTGTGTCCAAAGTTCTATCTTCAGGGAATGAAAAGCTCAAATTATAATCACTGTGTGAACCTCATTTGAAATAAGTACTGGTCTGGAGTAAAATTCTCATGAGGGAAATAATTGCCTATGATATCCAGAGATTGTTTCATAAGCATTCTTGTTTTTCTTAATGGCTCAAATGTTAAAAGCATGCTTTGCCAAAGGAGAAAACCCCTATTAACTTTCCCATTGCTTCATCGCCACTAAAAATAAAGATATGATCTATTTAGCAACTGTTCATTCATGCACTCCATTTTTCGTTTTTAAGATGATCGATGAATATTTGTGGCCTGCTTACTATGTCCATGGTACTGAAGAAACAGCATTAATGGTGGTGAAAGATGTGATGTCCAACCTCACAGTCACAGAGATTGCAGGTGACTGTATTAGTCAATCAGGCCTCAAATATAACTACTCTCTTATGCTTTGTTGAAAAGAAAGTTGATTTTGATTCAAGCATCCAGTAGCAGCCAAATAGTCTAAAGGGAAATAACTTGGGCATTCTTTGAGCATGCCACAGAAGAATGGTGGTTTTTTTCAAGTATATTACAAAATAAACTTCTCCATTAAGTTTATTGTTATTAACTATGTTTGTCTCTATGTGAGAATTTGAGCTGTTATTCATTTCTTCATGAGGTGTTACTGGGTGTGGATCTTATAAATTGTCTAAGGACAGATATTGCCTTTTCCAATGACATTCCACCACTTAAGAAATTGTCTTTTCTCTCTTAGTATACCTCGTGTTAGAGAAGCACTGGACTTTGCTCAAATCCAAATAAGTTCTGTAACTGAAATTAATTACAGGATCCACATAAGGTGGACATGTGGTTTATGCTTAGAAACGCTTACTTGCCATTCTTTTCACACACACATTCAAAAACAAGCAGAACAGAAAAAGAAAAATCTGAAGCCCTCAAGCATCCCAATTTCCCACCTTATGAGCCTGTGTTGTGGCAGTAAGTATAAGGGTTTTCTCAGCCCCAACTTCAAACTCTGTCTACCATGCTTTTCTGCATGGCAAAATCTGGACAGATAAAAAGCACGTTAAAAATATATTGCACAGGGTTTTAACTCTAACTCTAAAAATATTCCTCGTTTGAAGATGCACTTAGTCAAGACTCAAATTCAAGCCTGTGTCAAGAGGGTGGGGAGATGTTTACTTTGCTGGTACAGATTCAGGAAGCAGATCATGGCTCTAGAGCTAGGATGCTGGGGCCGGCTTCCTGTTCCCTGGACTTTGACCCCAGGTGGCATGTTACCTGAGCTGTGTGTCTCATCATAGATAACATGACCCTGTAACCAACAGTGAGCCTGTGACCTGCTGATTTTCCAGCTTCCCACCTGTGCCAACACACAGCCCTCTGCCAGGCCAGTTTTGGTTGTCCTTTGGGTAGCTGCTGGGGGTCCAGCCTAGGCCTGCTCCTCCAGTCCTTCCACACTTCCTCCCCATCCCATGCTAAGTCCCTGCGTAAAGAACTGAAGTGGTTTCTCCTGCGTGAAACTAAACGCTGACCGATAACCCCAACGTGACCCAAGAGTTAACTGTCAAAGACAGACACCCTCTGCTTTTCAATCTGTCTCTAAAAAGTCTTTCCTGTGTCTTATCTAAACAAGACATTGTGTGGTATTTTAAGGTTTTTATTTTATGCTACTTTAATGACTCCTTAAAAAGAACATAAAATTCCTTTTATGTCTCCTTGTCCTTTCTCCTCCTCCATTTTTAGTCAGCCTCCATTTCCTGGGTCATGGTAAGCTCCTTCAAGTAGGCCTGTTAATGCAGGGGTAATAAAAACAAGACGTGCCTGGAAAATATTGGAAGAGGGCTTGGTGGGGCAGGATGGAAGTAGGAAATTTTGTTTTTACTTTAGTACAAAGTATTTTGTTAAAAAAAAGAAAGAAACTCTGCCCCCCAAAAACATCAAAATCTAGGATTCCTTACTTATTTTTAAAACAGAACTCTAGAGATAATATAGTCAAGCCTTCCAAAGTTAACTAAAAGAATGAGATTCTTACTTCTTCTTTGCCTTTTTAAAGCCAACTACCATCTTCCAGCCTGTAGAACAAAATTATAATAACAATGAGAATAGTTCCTATTTACTGAGAGCAAATGCTATGTAACACTATATGACAGATGATTATTATTATTAACGATTGTTTCCAGAACTCACTTTATCCCTGAGACATCATTTCCTTTCTATAGATTAAAAAATAAAAAATAAAAATAAAAACTTGAGGCACAGAGAGAACAAATAAATTGCACAGGGTTTTAACTCTAACTCTAAAAATATTCCTTCTAGTACATTCATTCAGTTCTTCAAACAATATCTTTGAACACCCTGAAGGCACTTGGGAACCAGGGCAGGAGATAGAGATGTGTATCACAGTTCTACAGTAGGCCTACTTGTGGAAACAGAAGGGGCCATTTGTGCCCACTGCCACTGCCTGGGGAAACCTCATATGACCAGCTCTCAAAGCATCAGACATTATCTCTTTCAAAGAAAACCTTGCTTTGGGTTCTGGTCTTTTCACTTTTGCTTCACATGCCTGAATTTGCGACTCAGCACTATTTATTAGCTATGTAAACTTGGGCAAGCTATTTAAACTCACTCTGCCTCAGTTTCCTCATCTTTCAAGTGAGCTTAATAAAGTTGACCTACCTTGGGGCTGGGGCTGCAGCTCAGTGGCAGAGCATTTGCCTAGCATGTGTGAGGCACTGGTTCGATCCTCAGCACCACATAAAAAATAAATTAACAAACAAAGATATTGTGTGTCCCTCTACAACTAAAAAAAAAATTTAAATAAAGTTGGCCTGCCCCAAACAAGTGATTATATGGATTAAATATCAGATTATAAATAAAGCACTTGGAAGAGTGCTGGCATACAGTAACCATTTAGTAAGTGTTAGTTATGATTTTTGTTACCTTTCCTGTAGTCATTACTCTAGTATCAGATGCCATTAGAAGGATGCAGAGTACTTATACTAGAATGTGTGAAAATCTCAGGGTATACTCTTTAAAAAACAGACTAACTCATTAATTTTAGTTTCTGGTATCCAAATCTGTGGAATGCTAAAGTTCATTTTGATAGTCTACACTGATTTCTGTCTACCCATATCATAAGTACTTTAGTTCATTCAGTTGGTCTCTCAAAAAATAAGTACCTTTCTAACAGACTATGCTGTGCCACCCAAATTCCAACTTCAGGGCATGAGGGATCCTCCAACAACACTCAGCTCTCAGATTCAGGGAACTGCCTTCAGCTGGCTGAAAACTGTAATCTCAACCAACGTCTTACCCCTTCCTGAGGTCAGCTCACACTCAATGACTCACTGATACAAGAGTACAACAATCTGGACTCTAGGCCCCAACTCAGACAACTCCATAAGGCTGTCCCAATTGCAAAATTCTCCCCAGGGTAAGCCATATCACAGCCCAGCCTCTCTGTCTCCCCAACCCTTCCCCAGAAGGGGCTCAACCCAAAGCATACTCTAATAAACTCCTTGCCTACTAATTTTAGATTTAGAATCCACCTCCCAAACGCTGTGGTTTGAATGTTGGAAATTCCTAATCCCTGAAGCAGCAGGGTTGAGAGATGGGACCTTTTGAGGGATACAGGGATGCAGCTGAGTGGTAGATAGCTTGCCTAGCATATGTGAGGCCGAGTTCAATTATCAGCACCAATAAAAAATAAAAATTAAAAAAGAGCTGATTATGAATTAATGAATGCCTTTATCTCAGGAGTGGGTTAGTTATAAGGAGAGTAGTATCCTTATAAAAGATGAGATGTTACTCTGTTACTCTTTCACCTTGTGCCACGGATGGCACAGCAAGAAGGGATTTAGCAGATGTGAATTTGGATTTCTCATCCTCTAGAACTTCCAAAACAATGAGTCAAATAAATTTCTTTTCTTTATGTATCACCCTGGCTCTGTTATTCTGTTCTAGCAGCAGAAAACAGACTAAGCCACAAGAAAACCCAACCTGCAACATCCATTCTGAGAAAAATTCAAGTTTGCTAAATGTCAAAACTACTCTCTTCAAAGGTACCCAGCACAACTCCACTATACACATTGGGCACCTTCCAGGTTCCTGTGCCTTCCCCATTGGTAGTATGACCTAGATTGAGTCTTACTGGTACAGTGGCTGTCACCAACTCCTTTCTAGCACTTCGATTTGTTTAACCTATCCATAGGTTTGTGAGAGCAGATTCTCAAATACTGTTCCTCCCAACACGTTATTCTGGCCTGACTTTGGGATTGGACTCTGGAAGCCTGGTTCCTTCTTCATGTCCCTTGAGGCTCCCCATCACCTTATGCAAATGGACTTCTGAGAGGCCCTCTGGACTTCAGCTAAGACACAAATGTTGTTCCTGGGATTTGCCAGTCCCTATGGTTTACCATTAACTTTTTAGTGTCATTTTCTGGTAGGAACTAAGCATAAATATTTGCCTTCTAAGCAGAAAAAAGTCTAATTCAGCCTGGTCCTGAATAATTTTTAAAAGACTGAACAATTCCTGGTTCCCTTTGAAACCAGAAGAATAGTCTCAGCAGGAAAATTTGCCCATGTGAGGATAAATTCAGCACATTTACCATCCAACCTATGTACAATTTCCTGCTTCTTGATAAGGAGGACATGACACATTTGCTTTGCTGCCCTGGGCAGGCACTCCAAATGTGTCTCTCTCCTCCTTGAGCCAAACCCAGCCTTATTGTGTCTGCTTCTTCTTGTCATCACTGACAGAGCACTTGAGGAGGATTAATCCCCGACTTCAGGGTGACTTCACCAAGTAAGGAAAAGTCAGTGGAGCTGCCCCAGAAGAGGAGGTAGAGCAGAACCCTGGGAGGTGTGGGTATGTGGACAAGGGTGCTTTGACGTTAAGGCTGTTCTCGTTGTGGGTCACACTTTCATACTGTGCTGACAGCTGTCCATGGTTCTCATCCCCTGAGGACTCAGCAGACCCCCGACTCTCCATCCTGGTCCTCAGGCAATGAGAGCAGATAGCATGGTGTGTGTATATGTATACATGTGCTAATGGAGGAGAAGAGGCACTGTATCCCAGGGGAAACCCAGGCCCTCTCCCAGAAAGAAAGCTTATTACTTCTGAAAGAAATCATAGATCAGCCTTTTTTAACAGAGGTCAAATTTTAATCCTAAGAGATTTATCAAATGGGTGTGTTATGCTTTAAATCTGTGCATCAGCTAGAAAATAGTGCTCATAATTATAGTAAATATCAATAAAAGGATGAATTCAGTTCAGGGGAAAAAAAAGACTGCATAAACTGACAAGAGAAATAACTCACACATGTTAATCCATCGAAGCAATTGAATGAAATGGCTATATTATGATTGATAATGATAATCTTTATAGCTCCTATGGACTGGGTAACTATGTCCCAGGTATTGTGTTAAATGACTTGCAATATCTCATTTAATCCTGATGACTAAACTATAGTGAAGGGATTAAAGGCCTGGTTTATAGATAAGAAAAGAGACCTCCCCCCACTCCAGCAGGTAACACCACTAAAAAGTAGTGGGGAAAGGATTACAGTGCCAGGCTGATTCCTCCCTTCACCTCCATTCATTGGCCACTGGGTGCTTTTCATATCTTCACGACACAAACCAAGACAGACGCCTTCAGTCAGCCATGATTTCTCCTTCTCCTGTTAATAGCTGTAATCTGTGCCAGGAACTGCCCATTCTTCTTTTTTGGCAGGGGTGGGATGGTACTGGGGATTGAACTCAGGGGCACTCAACCACTGAGCCACATTCCCAGCTCTACTTTTGTATTTTACTTAAAGACAGGGTCTTATTGATTTGCTTAGCACCCCTTGCTGTTGCTGAGGCTGGGTTTGAACCCACAATCCTCCTGTCTCAGCCTCCCAAGCCGCTGGGATTATAGTCATGTGCCACCATGCCTGGCTAGGGACTGCCCATTCTAAAAGTAAACCAGAGGACTACTTGCCTCCTGTCTGAAGACCCTCATTTGCCAGCCTGACTTCTCTGCAGAGAGGATGCCCATCTGGTCCCCTCCCCATTCTCTTCCCTCACATTCAAAGCCACTAGAACCTGGACGCATTCTCAGAAGTTGCAAGTACCTTTCTAAGGGCGACTGCCAGGATTTGTTACTTCAGATGAATATATCAGAGTTTCCAACCCAATTTCATCTTCAAAGCTTTCACCTATGCCCAAGATTTATCTTAAAGGCAGTGGATAAACTCTTTCTGACTAAAGGACTTCCTTATGTATTTTTATCTTCTTAGATATACAATAAGCACTGAGCTACAGCCCAGCACCACATAAGGAAATTTTGGTCAAAGGTGAACTACATATATGCCAGTGATCCGGTAAGACTGTATCGTCTGTTGATATCATAGCCATCTTAGTTTGCATAAATATGCTCTAGGATGTTTATACAATAATGAAATCACCTAACATTTCTCAAAACATACCCCTTCCATTGAGCAATGCATGATTATATTTATATGGCATTTGTGAATGTCAGGTATTTTATTTTTAATTAAAAAAGGCATGTCTGGGCACAGCTCACCTCCATCATGAACTGGCCATTCGTTCCTCTTCCTTCAGCCTGGGGAAGCACTTCTTTAGCACTTGGCTTGTGTTTCATCAACCTGCAGGGACCTGGGGATTAATTCGCCAGCTATTCCAAGTAGGAAGCTCATTGACAGCGAAGGGTTTGTTTTGTCATCTTCTGCTTTTGGAGGCCTTTGCACATAACAAGTTCTAAAAAACCAGACATTTAATTGAATTTTACCTTTAATTGACACATAAACAAAATTTAATTTGGGCACTGAAAGTCTATGTCATAGGAACCCTGTAATTTGGGGCCTGTTTACATCTCCAGAAAGTTCAGCCTCACCACCCCAGGGAAAAATATATTCATTTGTCTTTTTCCAAAAAAATATAAAATGAAACCTAACATGACAGATTTAGAGAAATTATCAGCTTCAAGATAAATTTAAAGAGGCAAGATCTTAGCCCTAAATATATTTTTTCTATGATCTTTGAAAGAGCCTTATAGTTACCTCATAACAATTGAAAAATACCAAGGGAAGGGCCAAGAGGTGGCAGGAAGAAGCCAGACTCTCCCTGGGTGTGTCATCTGGTAGGACCTCAATGTGAAGTGAACTAAACTGTACCTGTGTAATTTTAGCAGCCTACTCAGCACATGTTTTTAAAAATCATTTTTTCTTAAGATCCAAAAGGTTAAGGAGAGGTCGTAGATTTGACTGGAGAGCCTAAAAGCCAGATATTATTTTTGAGAGACTCTAATAGCCTGGTGATCAGTTCAAGAAATCACAGTCATTCAAGATGATGTCTTACATGTACTGGCTTCTCTGTAAAATGAATTTACCTTTTCATTATTATTTACTGAGTGAGCCAGTATTTCATTTGTATGGATTTTATCCAGCAACTAGGGAGAAAAAACACAGAAAATCTAATAAAAAGATGAAGCTGCTGTACAATATTTGGAGTCTGTATCCAGGCTTTGGAGGTCACATTTCTGCCTTTTTTTATGATGTTCATTTTAGAAAATGAAAAAAAAATGTATACATATGGAGATGCACCTTTTCTGTATTCCAATTGACAGTGAATTTGACCTGACAAGCGTAGAGATACACTTATCAGGAAAGACAGCAACAAAACTGTGGCAAAAATAAAATCGAAAACTCATGAGCGAGTTGACCTCGTTGGTTTATCATTTGAGTAATGATGGAGAATCTCATCTGGCTGTCGCAGGCATCTCAGGTCTACAATCCCGGGATGGGTGACGGGAGCAGGACTCAAGTTGAATTTGGCATGTTGTACCATTCCCCATGGAGAAAGCCGGATCCTAGAAAGCATGTTTATTAGCAAGTCACCTCTTCTTAAAAGGCTCCGTTGCTAGGTCCCCAACCCTTTCACTGCTCATTGTCCACTGTTAATTCCGGAGGGTAGGGAGCTTCACAAGCCTCCAGTGTGTAAAGTCATTGCATTATGCTACCAATGTCTTGTGCAATGATTTTCCAACCTGTGCACCCCTAAGAGTTGCAGAGTCACTGAGAAGCTCTATGACACTTAGATTTTTCCCAATTAATAGATACTAAAAATATAGTTACTATCACACAAGCATTCTTAAACTTTCAGAACCAAAACAGAGCCCTCATACTCGAAAAGATTAAGAACACCTGTCTAATGAGAAAGATGTGGGTGGGAAGGTTCAAATTTATCCTGCCATAGATAAATTAGCTTTTTATCTAACTAGCTTTTGGGTCTAAGCAAGTCATTTGTCTCCTTTATGCCTCAGTTTCTAAGTCACATAAAAGACAGGTGACAAGAAGCTCTTTGGGAAGTTTTTTAAGTGTGTTTGAAGAGAAATGTTTGCAAACCATCTAGTTTTGTTTTGTTTTGTTCTTGCTAATAACAATGACCCTGTATATCAAATTAGCAATATTCATTTCTTAAGTATCAAATCTACCTGAAAGTATCATCCCAATCCCCAACTCAATAACTAGGGGATTTCATTCCAGTCCTCTTTCTTATTGTCAGTACTCCACCACATTGTGTTTTCTTATTTCTTTGGTTTCTTGTGAGTGGTATAAAGTTTCTCTGTCAAACAACATGACTTACAGGGTCCAAATACATGAAGTGATGTGCCCTTTTTATCAGTGAAGCAGCTGGCGTCTGTATCACCCAGATCCAGAACCATGGAGGTAGCCCCAAACCTTACAGGTCCCACAAGAGAGAGTCCAGGGTCAGTCACTCAGTAATCACAGCCAGCTGAAGAAGAGGTCAAGCTGGACCCCAAGTCACTGGAATATCTAAGCAGGAGAGGGGTGGGCTTGTTTTCCACACTAGCTATTACAAAATCCCCAGGCCCGGTTTACCTGTGGCTGATTCCCCCTAACTTTCAAGCTCAAGTAAAATCCTAAACCTTCACTTGAGCTGAAAATCAAAATTCAAGTCAAAATCAAAGTAAAACCTGCAGTGATTCT
Source organism: Spermophilus citellus (assembly GCF_964194105.1). Classification (NCBI taxonomy): domain Eukaryota; kingdom Metazoa; phylum Chordata; class Mammalia; order Rodentia; family Sciuridae; genus Spermophilus; species Spermophilus citellus. The sequence goes on along the minus strand of NC_138189.1, from coordinate 67,216,226 downwards.
GAACAACAGCAATGTCTGAAATAATACAGCACCTGGCACTTTAAAGACAACTCTCAGAAGCTCAATATTAAGAAACTATCTGAAGCAACAGCTCTGCAGCCCACCTCGATGGATATAAATAACATTACTGCTCTATAAAATCACATTAAAGAGGAAAAGTGGAATACGAAATGGTATTGATTGATTATGACTCTATGAAATGCTTATATGTACATTAGTAAAGAGAGGATTAAAATCCTCTCTTTGAATCATAAAAAGTGGCTTACCATTTATTATTTGTTGGCAAATTTGTTTACATTTGGAAGGAAATCAGAATGGGAGAAAGCAATGCACAGAAAAATTCAATATAAGTTTTAGTGAACCAGTTTTTAAAAAATGACTCTGATACTATCCCATAAAACGTTCCCTTAGAAACCTCTGACATCTTCGGAGCCAAGTCTCCATAATTCACCGGCCATTTCATTATCTAAATCCGAGGTCCATCATCCCCTTCCAACATCATCTTTGTCTTTGTTGTTCTTTGATCAGCCCAGACTAGAAGCTGCAGGTTGTCAGGGAACCTGAAGTTCAGCCCCACTGGAAATGGGGACGACCCCCCAAATGTTTGGTCAGATAGTATTATCCATCAGGACTGGAGGGACACAAAGCCAATCCAGGGCGGAGGCTCTCAGCTGTATGTTAATGCTGACCTTCTCTGAAGCAACATGCTCTCTCTAGCTTCCACACATGTCTAATCACTAGGGAGTTGTCTAGCTACACGAATTTTTCACATTTGTCAGCTAAATCAGCGCTCCAAATGCACAATGCAGCACTTAGAAACATTACGTGAATTTATTAAATTCTCTGGAGGACTTTGGGTCCATAAAGCAGTAAATTGATTACAGGCAACTGAGGCCATAATATTTTCATCAGCAACAAAAGCAGTCATGCTCCCATATTGTCCATGGCATGTGAAGAGAAACGGGGCCTCACTTCACTTGGGCCAGCAGGCTGAGATTCACAGAGCAGATGAGAAGGCTCTGGAATGCGCCGACATGATGTGTCATTTAATCAGTGCTGTTTAGAGCTTCTGCTTTGGGGTACGCTACATAAAAGAAAACATGTCTCTTCCCATTCTCAATTGGCCTACAAATGCTTTCAGAATTAGCCCTTGAGACCACAGCTGCTCATTGACTTTACTATGAAATAGCCTATTGATATTGCTATCAAAATGATGGGCATTATTAGCAAGCCAAGAGGAGAAGAGGGTTAACAGTGATGACATAATTTTGATGGTGAACATTCTTCTCTGTGGGCTGGTGACCATGTAACAGACTTCCTATAACCCCTCCATAGAGGAAAGGGACTATCCTAATATTTTCTAGAATGTCTAACATGCAAGAAATTATTACAGTTGTTTTCCCATGGGTTCTTCTATTTCAACCTGAAGAGCTGGGGATTATAATTGCTGTTTTTAAAAGAAAAAAACTAGTCTTAGCATAGTTAAGTAATTTACCCAAAATCACAGAGTTGAGAAATGCTTAAGTTTGGATCCCAATCAGGCCTGTTCATTTCCAAAGACACACTTATTCTGTGATCCCAATTGAAATTATTGGCTGTTCATTTCTTCTAAATCCTTTGGCTCTTCCAGAAAAGTAATTGGGCATCTTCCTTCTGCTCATGGGGAAACTTTGAGTAACCTAGTGTTTCTGGATATTGAGGAAAGGGTAAATCATTTTTTTTAAAGAGAGAGAAAGAGAGAGAGAGAGAGAGAGAATATTTTTTGTAGATGGACACAACACAATGCCTTTATTTTTATGTGGTGCTGAGAATCGAACCCGAGTCACGCCTGTGCTAGGGGAGCACTCTACTGCTGAGCCACAATCCCAGCCCAGGAAAGGGTAAATCTAAGGGCAATCCTGAGAGAGTTGGGTCACCAGAGGTGTCACCTCAGATCCCTTCCACTAGGCCTTTGAACTTGCTTCTGATATCCTGGGAAAGTAAATGATTATCAAATTCAACTGTGGTGAAGTATAATATTTTTTAAATTGATGACTAGATTTTGATAAACATCTAAAATGACTATAGTTCTTCCCTCTATATTGAAGGGTACAGGCAACTTAACCCGAGTGTGGGTTAGTCCTCCTCCTCGGTTACCTCCAGACTAAATGAGGTCTCTGTATTAGAGAAGTGGAGACCTTGCTACAGAGCAGTCTAGGGATTTAGGGAGCATTCTCCCCTCCATACGCCAGAGCCTTTGAACCGACCCCCTTGGACTGTGATGGAGAAGTAGCAGAATCTCCTTAAGGCCTAAAAAACCTGAGCTAATGGTCAACATAGAAGGAAGGGTTCTATTTTACCAGCCTGTGGATTCTCAGTGCTTGGCAAACCGCCTGGTATACACAGACCTCAGTGAGTGTTTATTAGATTCAACTGAAATACTAAAAGATCTCAGCCATTTGTCAAGTTATAAATATCAGAGAATTGAGAATTACCTTGTGAGCCATTTTTAAATATGCTAATTTGTGAGCATAATTATGTTTCATATGTGGTGATTCACAAAGCTTAGGCCAGAACTTCCCAGTTCATCTTAAAGCTATTTACTCAAGCAACTCTGACTTTGTAGGAAAAACCATACAATATTTATTCTATCAGAATTATTCCCAAAATCTGTGTCTATCCATAATAGTCTTTCCAAACTGGGATTATCCAAGCCATGCCAAGGAGTATAACCGTCTTGGAATTAGACATCATTTTGTGTATTTTTTCCTCCCCATATTATTGGCTGCAATTGCAGAAACTTCATCTTTCTCTAACTTTTTTGCTCACAAGAATGTTAGCTGAATTTCCCGCTTATGGCTTGTCTGATGCTAAAAATCTACCAGTCTTTCAGAAATTTATCTAATTTATTTTGAGAATAATGTTATGAACTCTATTTAAATAGCATCCAAACCCAGTTGCCAGTGCTGTGTAAAATAGCACCACCTACTGGCAACATTGTTACATTACACTGGCACGTTCTTTGCCCTGAAATCAGCCCAATATCCCTGAACTCTCTCCTGCTGAGAAACTTTCCCAAGTAACGTCACAAACACAACAGACTAGAAAGATTTCAAATGCAATATTTTCTGTATTGGGAATTGAACTCATGGCCTCCTACATGCTGAGCAAGTGTCATACCCCTGAACTATACCCTAAATTTCTGAATATATTTTGCCATCAGGAAGACGACTACTCATTCACAGTTGTTGCTTATTAAAAAAAAATATGACCTCCATCTTTTTTTTTGGACCAAAAACTGTTGCAAGAGGCAACAGTTTCCTTCAAGTCTAACACCAGTGTCCAGTGGGTCTCCACTAAGCGTTTCATGTTTTGGGTTATGTGGGCTCAGAAATATCATTCTACATATAGTAAAAGTATTTGTTCACAAAACACCAAAACAAGCTTTAATAATTGGGTATTTTTCTACTGTGAACATTTATTTATTACTGATCAAAATATTCATTCAATAAATAGTAACAAGGCTTGGGGATACCACAGTGAGCCACCTAGATCCTGGCCCTGCCTGGAAAAGAATACACAACCCATATAGAGTCATGAGATTTATGGTAGAAAAAACAAGGAGCTGTGGAACAAGCACGCCCAACATAGTCAAGGATAACTCAAAGACAGCCTTATAGCAGGTCGTCTTGGTGCCCCACCCAGGACCCCTCAACACACTGAAAGTCATTCGTAGCTTCACTAGATAGTTCTAGACACACTCATGGTTTTACATGAAGCACCTTCATTTCTCTGTGAGATGACACTTGCCAGCCACAAAATGCAGAAGCTAGAAGTTCCAGGGAATTAACAACCAGTTAATCAGCAGGGGAGAGATAGAGCTGGAGGATGAATGCCCCAGCTTTCCTGCCCCTCAGTAGATAATTCTGAAGTGTTTCCTACTGAGGCTCTTAAAAGGCCCCTGTGGAATGCACACAATGTATGTTGACAGGACCATTATAATTCGAACATTTTTAACAAACGACATCTGTCTTTCCCACAAATATTGTGAAGCAATTAAGAATTAAGGCCAAAGAATAAGGAAGACAAGAGACTGAATGTCACATTGTTAATATTAAAGAATATGATTTATGACTTTAGGCAAGTGGATCACATTACATTCAACCCAAGAGTCAAAACATTTGTCTTTTGAGTAAAAAGTACCACTAAATGTGAGCAAGCCTCTGAAAAACAGGGCGTGTCCAGTGCTCTTACATCATGGAAGGTTGGAGTAGAATGCAAGCTTCCCTTAGGCTTCCAAGAGAAAATAGTCACAGTTAGTACTTCCACATTCCTCAGGCAGATGAGTGATTCCTCCTCCATAGAGAAGCAAAGAAGGGGTGTAAGAAGGCCAAAAATGTTAGATGAGTGGGGTCCTTCCATGTGGACTGAAACCTCAACAGTGGGAAGAAATGTCCCTACCACCACCACCAGTCTGTTACCTGTCAACACTAGGAAAGGAGGGTTTTGCTAGGCCAGTGATTCCTCACACCATCACTCAATGTAATAAGTGAAAATAAAATATTTTAATTTCCACAGAGCATACATGCAGTTCTTACTACAATTACAGCTTCTTAATGCTCTCAACATTCATCCCAACTGGTCCACTATTAAGACCACAGTAATCAATTATAAGAACCGAGAATGATCATTCAATCAATAATTTGTATATTAATAAGTGGATTTTAACCATGTAGTACCCGTCTACTACCAAAGGCATTTAAGAAAAGCGTTCTTTTCCTGATTTTGCTTTTAATGTTTGTTGAATCCTTGCTGTGTACTAATACCTTACACATTTATTTAACCCCCACAATAACTTTGACATGAGTACCATATTATCCCTACTACTCAGATGAGAAAACAGACTCAGATTAAGAAACTTAATGAAGGTCACACCAAAAATATATATAGAGAGAGAGAGAGTGAAGCCAACACTCAAGCCTTGGTCAATCTTTTGCCTAAAGTCATGTTCTTGCTGAGGATGGTGGTACATACCTGTAATCCCAGCTACACAGGAGGCTGAAGCAGGAGGATTCTCAAGTTTGAAAATCTGGGCAATGTAGTGAGACCCTGTCTCAAATGTTTTAAAAGGAGGCTGATAATGTAGCTCAATGATAGAGCCCTTACCTAGCGTGTAAGAGGTCTTAAATTCAATCCTGAGTACTGCAAAAATTAAAGTTCATGCTCTTAAGCCCTATCCAAACCTTCCCCTCTAATCATTTAGCTAAATGGATGTCTTAAAATAAGTAATTAAGGGCCTGGGGTTGTGGCTCAGCGGTAGAGCACTCGCATGTGCGAGGCCCTGGTTTGATCCTCAGCACCACATAAAAAATAAATAAATAAAATAAAGGTATTGACAGCTACAACTAAAAAATAAATATTTTTTTAAAAATAATTCATTCAATGCTTTGAATGAGAGATTTCAATAGGATAATGAGCTCTGAAACCAATTAATGAATAATGCAAATTGATTTAAATATTTTCCTTCATGATTAATTAGCCTTCAAGTGCCTAAACCAAATTTTACTTGGAACAAAAGTTCAGAAAAACCAAAGAAAAAAATTTCCATTTTTTAGATAAAACCTTACTAAGTATCTTCCTATCTGAAATTAATCCTAGTAATACCTAATCTTTGAGGTTCTATTTATACATATTCTCTGTATTAATAAGAATTTTTTTTACCTCCCCTGACCACCACTTTTCTTTTTCTTTTTCTTATTATTTTTATTTTTCAATACTGGAGATTGAACCCAGGGGTGCTCCACCACTAAGATAAATCCCCAACCCTTTCCATATTTTATTTTGAGACAGGGCTTCATTGGTGATCCTCCTGCCTCAGCCTCCTGAGCGGCTGGGATTATAATATGCACCACCACCCCTGTATCTCAGATTGTCTTATTTCCACGATTTTATTTTTCCATAAGTACCACTTGTGAACTATGTTCAACTCTGTATAAATGCTACAGCGAATACTTGCAATTCATACTGCAATCACAGCTCCTTAATGCTGAGTATCATGATTATTTTCTTGTGTTTTAAATTCAGAGAACTCAGAGACATATTCCTAGAACCTAAAAAGATACCTGAAAAAAAAAGGAACTCAAATGAGAGTTTATTTGAAGTAATGAATCAACTGAATGAATGCATGAGAAGGATTTGACTCACTAAATAGGACTTACAGAACTTGTCTCTTCTAAAGATAGACTGATTCAAGCCAACCTACTTTGATTCCAAGGTTTTGGTGTTTCATTTTGTTTTGTTTTTTCTTAATGGAGGTAGATTATAAGACCAAAAATAGATATTACATCTACACTTAGAAGGAAAGTGTGCCACCCAGCAATCCTGAACTCTATGCTAAGTACATCCACTCAGTGTATTCTTGAATTATCTCCTCCTGGGGAGGGGATGTGCTTTTGTGGGTTGTGTCGTATTCAGGAAAGCTGTCGTATTTAGCACTCTATGAGCTGCATGCTTGAGGAGAAGTGTGTGGATGCCTGGTGGCAGGGTTGTGGGATATGAAGGGTGTTTATTTGTCCAGCAAGTATGCACCCTGCCATCACCCCTTCCTAAGAACTCAAGCTGGCTGTCCATGGTGCCTCATTTCTCTTACCACATGATTGGGACAAGGTTTGGCATATAACCCAGTCAGGTGGAAGTCTTTCTTTGAGATTCTTCCAACTGTAAATGAGTCATAATATATGAATATATATGAATAATTATTTTAAATCTAAATTTTTAGCAACAATCTTCCATAAAGCAAGAGAGAATAAAAACAAACAGAGCTGGGCACGGTGGTGCACACCGTAATTCCAGCGGCTCAGAAGACTGAGGCAGGAGGATTTTGAGTACAAAGCCAGTCTCAGCAAGTAAGCAAGACCCAAACCAACTCATTGAGATCCTGTCTCTAAGTAAGATACAAAAAGGACTGGGGATGTGGCTTAGTGGTTGAGTGACCCTGGGTTCAATCCCTAGTAACAAAAAAGAAAAAAAAAAAAAAAGGAAAGAAAGAAAAACAGAGAGGATGGGTCCTGGTGACAGAGACCTGGATGTGACTGCCAAGCCTTTGTCCCTCTATCAATATCTTCAGGGAGATCTGTGGAGTAAAGGAAGGAGTTGGGAGAAGGAGGAGAGGAGGTAAAGAAGAGGTGGTGTGGATGAAATTGGCCAAATTATACTGTTACGTTGTGTTTATGTACAAATATATAACCATGAACCCCACTGTCATATATAATGATAATGTGCCAATAAAAGAAAAAAATCAACCCCTTCAGACCTACGAGATAACCCCTCTTGCTGAAACTAGTTTAAAGTAGGTTTTGTTTTCAAGTCCCAACAGTCCAAAAGCCCTCATAAACTTGTTAAGCACCATCTCTCCAGTAAGCTAACAGGTTGAATTTGATGCTTTCGTGATGCTGACCACAAGATGGAGCCGCAAGCATTCTTTCAAAGACTTCTTAAGTCAATCTGCCACATTCTAATAGCTTATTTATGCCCCACACAGATCCTATTCGTCTGGGCTGCAAAAATCCTTCCATTCCAGATAAGTCCATATGCACTCTGGTAGTGATAATGTGCCTCCCAGAGCATCCTGGATGTGATGGTTTTCAGTTTATGATCAAATGCCAAAACAAACAAATGTGAAAAAGTTTTGGTCAATTCTTTCAGGAAAACAAAATCAACCTGCAAAAAAAAGTTCAGGAAATTTTGTCATATTAAAATGTTCTTTGCCGGCTGGAATCACCAAGCTCCTATGATGTACCCACTCAAATAGCCTGATTAGTTTTCCTCTCTTCACGGCCAAACAGTTTTAAGATATTTTTTAAGTTGTTCTTTCTGTTGACAACTTGTTTATGTCCCTGTCTCTAAACTGGACTTCGGTCGTGTTCACCAGTTGGCTTGGAAAGTCTCCTCAAAGCTTGCTTTCAGTTCCGTTACAAGCTATTGCACATAAATTCAATACCAAAATATGCTACACCTTACGGGATTCTATCTCTGAATTGTGTTTTAATGTACGTTTATAAAAATGGAAGGGCAAAGCCTCTTGAATAAAACACACAGTTCCTACTACTATAATAAAACTTTTGTGAATCCTTTATGTGGAGAATCTCTCGCCTTTTGTTGCATCTTTGGTAGCAAAACATCATTGTTACAATCTGGTCACAGCCTATTATTTTCCTTTTGACAACTGGACACAATTTGTAATTATACAATTCATTTAATTATTGGTTTAATATTTTCTTCTTTACACTTATCTATCTCTATAAGGAAGCAACTATATCTATTTTGTATGACTATGTAGTTGGCACCTATAATATTGACTGGCACTCAATAAGTATTTATGTAGGTCATTAGGAGAGTGTCACAAATATATCAATTTTCTGAATACAAAATTATTATAAAACAGGTGTGCTTTAATCAGTTTTTTCATTGCTGTGACCAACAGACCTGACAAGAAAATTTTTAGAGGAAGAAATTTATTGGGGGGCTCATGGTTTCAGAAGTCTCAGTCTATAGATGGCCAGTTCCATTCCTCAGGGCCTAAGATGAGGCAGAATATCAAGGCAGACAGATGTGGTGAAGGAAAGCCACCCAGGACATGATGATCATGAAGTAGAGAAATACCTCTCCTCACCACAGACAAAATATATACCACAAAGGCATATCCCCAACCACCCACCTCCTCCAGCCACTGCCTAACTGCCTACAGTTAGGTTAAGGCTCTCATAACCCAATCATTTCACCTCCGAGCTTTCTTGCATTGTTTCACACATAAGCTTTTGGGGGACGCCTCATATCTAAACCTTAACAAGGTGAAATTATGTATCACAATACAATCTGTGTCCTGGCAAACAATAGGACACAAATCAGTTCCAGAGTCCACTCCTACCCAGGTTGGGAGAAAAGCCTTACTCCAAGAGCATAGGTTCTATACTAATCTCTGCCGCAGTCTTGGCTGGGCACAGAATCACGAGCCACCACACAGCTTTGTAGATTCAAACAGCAATTCTTTATTCCCAAACTCATGCCGGCCTCCACACACGTTCTGGGGCAATCCCAGTTCTGCTGCCACCCAATTCACCTCCTCCACGAGGCTTTTTTCCCAAAATGCTCTCTGAGTCTCATGAGAACTCCAAGGGAGCTCAGGTAGCAGGAACGCCCTATTTCCAGCAGCAATAATCCTCAACATGAACTTCCCTAAAACCCAAGGTCTTAAACTGGGAACGCCCTAAACCCAAGGACCGGGATACTATACTTCCTCAAACTGCAGGGTACACCCTAATCCTGGATCCACCCTGGTCTTTGAGCAGGGTCACCTTTCTCAAACACACATGCAAGGTCAACAGCGAAATTAACATGGGGTACACTGGCAAGGCAATTTCGATGCGTCATTTCTACTTGGTAATGGCCCTCAGCAAATCTCTGATGTCCAACCCATTTCCAGCACATCCTCTCCTCTACCTAGTGAAGAGGCAGAAGTTCTATCTATTCCTGTCCTAGGTAGAGTTCTCCCTAACTGACATGGCCCATACGTGGATTATCTTAGTCTATTTTGTGCTACTATAACAGAATGCCATAGGCTGAATAATTTATAAATAATAGAAGTGTATTTGGTTCATGGTTCTGGAGACTGAGAAGTCCTGTCAAGGTGCCTGAATTCAGAAGGGTCTTTGTGCTGTGTCATTTCATGGAGGAAGGAGAAAGGATAAGAGAGGGCAGGGGTGAGGGAGGAAAGAAAGGGCTGAATCCACTTTTAAGATTACCAATGGATTTCCATGATGATAACATAAACCTTTCATGAACACAGAGCCCTCATGACCTAATCACCTCTCACCAGGCCCGATCTCCAAACGTTGTTGCATTGGGGATTAAGTCTCCAACACATGAATTTTGGGGGACACATTCAAACTACAGGTTGGATCAAAACTTATCAGGTTTTCCATCAGAAATCGGGCTCTTCCAACTCAGGAAGGTCCACTCTCTCATTCAGCACTTGCTCTACGTCAAGTCCTCTGCCAATAACCACACAGTCATTGTCTCACTCCTTCCCATGCTTGAGAATTCATTGGATGGGGTTCATTTTACAGAAAAGTAAGAAGGCCTTAGAGAGGTTGATTTATTTGCCCACAGCCATACAGCTGTTAAATGAAAGTCCAGTTTTCAACCCCATGCTGCTTGATGCTGGAGCCCAGGACAAAGGACAAAATAAATCATAAAAAGTAAGATGCAACACTTGTTCTTGAGTTGCCAAATCCACTAACAATACAAATCACTACCAGGCTGCACAGGTAGCCTACAGGGATTGTTCTGTCAGGCTAGGTACTAGGATTACTCTACTTGATAACCAGTCTTACTCATTCACAAGTTGTTTAATGCAAAGATCATTGAATTCAAGACTCATTCTAGCCTCAAACTTGCTGGATAATTTATAAATAATAAAAGTTTGTTTGTTTATCTATTAGTTGTAAGTCCAGTTTTAGTTTCTATTTCCTATCTGAAGGATAAAATATAATGCCTAGTTAGCTCATCAGTCTACTATAAATTTTATAGATTTGAAAACCAGAGACTTGAACACTGTCAAATTAAGGTTAAAGGTTATTGTTAATGCCAATCTGAAGTCACCTTGAGTTTTCTCCCACTATGGTTTTCAAACCTATTAATAATACTTATAATCAGTTCACGAAAATTTAAGAAAGTAAGGTGTAATTGTGGCTCCTGGTGGGAAAGGAACTATGGAAAGAAAAGGAAAGAGATCAAGGCAACAGTGCAGTTCCATGCATGTTCAATTTATTAGTATGCTTCTCGACAACTGGGCTATAAATATTCTTCTTACATATTAAATAGTAAATGTTTGCATTATTTAATAAAGGAAGGTATTACTACAGAAAAACATCCATAAAGCAAGAGTTTAAATGTGCACTTTCTTCAAGGTAACTTTTGTGTTTGGGATTTTTTTTTAATGGAAGAAACATGAAACCACGCATATATTATGTGTAGAGATGGGGATAAAACATATTAACCTATTGATTCCTCTACACCCAAATCTCAGAAAATTTCAACCTGAGAACAGAGTTTAGTATCCGCTTTCCATTGAAAAATCTGTCCCCTTTGGATTAGTTGGAAACCATTTCTTTTTCCAAAAAAAGAACTCTGATTTAGTCTAGAGAGAGCGAGCACATTTGTCATAACTGTAAATTTGTTTGAAGGAACAACTGGGCTTACACAGGCCATCTGGAAAAGACAAATGTTTCATAGAAGCATGTGGGAAATTTCACTGACAACATATGTAACCCAGTGAACTGCCTTTGGCATTGCCAAAAGGAGAAAATTCCATTACACACAAGGAAGGTATTTCAACAATCACCTCAAAATAAATACACATCAATCTTTTAACTTAACTGAAACATATGTAAGGTGTAGCTCTGTCTCCCTCCCCCCATGTACTGGCAACTAAATATGCAGCCTCTGCAGGGAAAAGCATTTGGTTCAATTCCACGGGGACAACCTTGAAACTGCGGCATTCATCTGCTCACGTTTAAAGAAGTGTGTCTCCCTGCAGCTCTGCCTGCCTTTGCTCTCTTCCCACTTGTTTTAGTCGGCTATTTCACCACAGTGACTAAAAGACCCAACCAGAACAATTATAGAGGAGGAAAAGTTTATTTAAGGGCTCAGGGTTTCAGAGGTCTTAGTCCACAGAAGGCCGGCTCTGTTCCTCAGGGCTTGAGGTGAGGCAGGACATCATGGTGGGAGACTGTGGCAGGGGACATCGGCTCACATGATCAAGAGAAAGAGGTCTCTACTTGCTAGATACAAATATGTACCCCAAAGCCACACCCCAATTCCCACCTCATCCAGCCACACCCTACCACTTCAGCTACCACTCAGTTAATCCCTATCAGGGGATTAATTCACTGATCAGATTAAGATTCTCACAATCCAATTGTTTCTCCTCTGAACCTTGTTGCATTTTCTTATATGTGAGCTTTTGGTAGATACTTCACATCCAAACCATAACACCACCCTCCTGAAGCCATGGCATGACACTGTGAAAGATGTCCTGGAAGAGAATTAGGGAGGAGGTGGAAAGTTCTAGTGCTGCCCCTGTCACTAATTCACAGAGTGGCCTCAAACAAGCCAGATAACCATTCTGTTTAGTGTTATCACCTATAAAATGAAGAAATAACTCCTTCTAGTTAACATGGCCGTGTTTTTGTGAAAATTCCATTAACACCTCATATTAGGATAATAGTTTACAGTGTGACAATTTGTTTTGAGTAGATTGTTTCATTCAATCACAATTTTATCCCCATTTTAGAAATAAGAAAATACATACTATGCTAGAGAAATGGTAGTTACTACAATAAACAAACCCCAAGACATCCCTGGCTTAACACAATAAGGCTTAGTTCTCACTCATGTAACAATGTGACACACATGCTCCGGGTGAAGGGGTGACATTTTTTGTGAGGTAATGAATGAGCCCAGGTTCTTGCTATCTTATGGCTCCACAAATCCCTTAAGCCCTGGAGCCTTCACCCTCCTGCTGGAAGACAGGAAGAGACAATAGGGAAAAAACACAGCTACCTCTTTACACAGTGGTTATGCCATTACCTCAAGGTTACAAAACTAGTAGATAAAGGTTTTAGTCATCCATTTCTGCATAGCGAATTATCATAAGTGCACTCACTTAAAATGGCATTCATTTGTTTTCTCATAGTTACTCTGGATCCAGTGTCTGGACATGGATGAGCTAGCAGGGTTCTCTGCTTCAGCGTCTCACAAAGCTGTAGTTAATGGCAGCTTCAGGCTTAGAAAATAATAGTTCTAAAACTGTTATAATCTGTAAGAAATTAAAATATCTTAATACTAACTATTTCAGGACGACAGAGAAGAATAGAATGAAAAAGAGATTTTAATGGAAGAATCCAATCATGCAGAGGGCAGGTTTTAATGGAAGAATCCAATCATGTAGAGGGCAGGAGAGAGGATAAGGAAAACTCAGATGTTTCCAGCCATGTTGACAGACAGAAGTGATCAGAAGAACCTAAAGAGATAGAGTAGCAATAAAGTGAAGGTGCAACTAGAACTCTGCACAGACCACTTGAGATAAAGAAGAATAACAATGCAGAGTAGCATGAAATTCAGAAACTACAACAAGGAAATAAATGTATACCAGTTGTGAACCTATTTCTAACTTTGTCTCTATGGACCTCACTTTTCCTCACCTGAAATGATTCTTACTTTGCAGGATAAGAGCTGACTGGTACAAAGAATTAACAGTAGCAATTACACTTAATTTTGCATCTGAAAAGAAGAGGAACGGTATACCCAGCAATTGGCTGCATGCCCACCTGTTGGATCTACGGATTCACCTATTCAAGTAGCAGCAGGTGGAGGTCTTCCAGGAAATTACATGAATCTATTAGCCTTAACGGAAAACCCAGTACTGAAAAATAAGCAAAGAGAACCCATCTCCCTCATTTGAAATCAGAATTCTTGAAATGCCAACCACCTTTCCTGGCCACCTACAGAACTGTGACATACATGAGCTCATAGCAGGGACCCCATCCAATGTTCCCTGAAGAGCTCTAGTAGCCAGCCACAGAAGCCTGGGCTCAAAACCTGACTCACTCAGTTATGTCCCTGGCCTGGCCCTATCTCAAGAGCTGAGTTCATCCAGCTCAAAACCAGAAAAAAGTATGCAAACAACCATAGCTACTGCCCAAGGTCACACCAGCAGACAACCTGAGGTTGCCCATGATAGGGAACCAGACAGGTGAGGTGCTCAACAAAAACAAACATTGATATCTGCCCAGTCATAGGGTTGACAGGAAAATTGCTTCCTTGGTGACCACGGGATGAGTAAATGAATGAATGAATGAATGAATATCCCCAAAGGTTTTGTTCAGAAAAATGGGCTATAGGACAGGTAAGTGGTCCATGAAGTATGTTGAACCCTAGCCAGAAAATTCACTCTCTTAATTTCGTCAATAAATACAATGTGACAATAGTAGAACAAAACTCCTGAATTGGAATTTATTAGAATGTATAAGCCAAGTGCAGTGGTACACACCTGTAGTCCCAACTAGTCTGGAAACTGAGGCAGGAGGATCATTTGAGCCTAAGAATTCAAGGCCAGACTGGGCAACATAGAAAGACCCTGCCTCAGAAGAAAACAAAAGTGTAGACAGGAGAAACTTAAAGGTAAGACCATGTAGCAGTGGTTTGTAATTTCCTACTATACTATAAAGAAAAACTGCTATTATGACATGATTTACTTTCTTAGTAGAAGCTGAACTTTTGAACAAAGACTTTGGCTTATGTCTATCAAACTGAATTTTCTTCTAATGATGTAACCAACTATTCGATGAGACCATTTTAGGAGGAAATAAAATCAGTCCTAGGAAATAAATATTTCTTGCACTAAAGAAAAACTGTTAAGAATTCATAGATCTGCCAGGTGTGACAGTGCATACCTGTAATCCCAACAACACAGGAGGCTCAGGCTACCCTCAGCAACTTAGCAAGGCCCTAAGCAATTTATTGAGACTCTGTCTCAAATTTTTAAAAAATAATAAAAAATAAAATACAAAGGACTTACAATGTGGCTCGGTGGTAAAGCACTTCTGGGTTCAATCCTCAGTGCCAAAAAAGAGAAGAAGAAGAGAATTCACAGATCTACTTGGAAAATCAGTGCTTAAAAAAAATTATAATTTGGATTCTACTTCAGTGATTATTATGCTCTTGTAGCTGAGTGACTTGTGCTGCCAAGACACATGACATTAATCCAAAATTACCTTCACACAGTCTTTAAAATAGCAAACCAAAAGGAACTAAGCACAAGCAACCTGAGCCAGACATGTGCTAACAGAGTCACACTATAAATAGAAAAAAAGGAGGATCAAGAGAAAACAAGGTCAAAGAAACAACCAAAACACTGCTCTTCAATTCAGACCAAGAGTGTCTTTCCCAGGGCAGAGTAACGAAACCATTGCTTCTTGCATTGTTTGGCTGGGGACTGCCATGGTTTATACCTGCTGGGTTCTGAGAGCAATTTTTTAGTAAGCAGCATTCCCTCTAACAACAGGGTAGGTTCACAGAGGAAATGCATACTGCCACTTTTGCCTTCTAGTCTTTTCTGCAGAATTTGGACTACAGCATTGTGGAACCTTCAATGCCCAGTACTGATAAATCCCTTTGAGTTTCTGGAAGAGTTAGTTACCCCTTTCAGATTCAGCTGTGAGAGTGGTGTGAATCTCTTCACCTTAACAGAAAATCCAGTACTGAAGAATAAGCAAAGAGGACCAGTCTCCATCATTTGAAATCAGAATTCTTGAAATGCCAACCACATTTCCTGGCCACTTACGGATCTGCGACAAACATGTGCTCATGTGGATTGATGCCAAAACAAATTTGCATTAGGCAAATTTGTACCTTTAATGGTGAGTTTGGGGATTTCCCTCAGCCTACCAGAGGAAGAAGAAGCTATACTCTAGCAGCAGAACATATTCAGGAACTCAAAAGTTCTGTTGTTCTGTCACTCATTCTGGGTTCGGGGAAAGTTCTAGAAACTCATCCTCCACTCTCTACGAATTTGCAGTAACTCTCCCTGGCTGTCTGCCCTGGGATGGACCAGAGGATGGGTACTATACAGCTGTTGGAATAATCCCTGGATCATTGCAGTCTCCATTGGCAGAGACGACACTCCCATACTGGCTTCTCTGCACCTGAGAGGAAACTCCCAGAAGCTCCTGGGCACAATTACCTACTTCAACTAGACTTGGTCTTAATTAATATTCAATTTCATTTAATAGTTGATATTCTTCAACAAATTACCCCCAGATATTTAGATTCTATAAACATTCTACAAAGTCTGTTGTGGGTGTTTTGTATTTAAACCATTAAAATTAGAGCCAGCGCAGTGGCACATGCCTGTCATCCCAGCAGCTCAGGAGACTGAAGCAGGAGGATCATGAGTTCAAAGCCAGCCTCAACAAAAG
Source organism: Spermophilus citellus (assembly GCF_964194105.1). Taxonomy (NCBI): domain Eukaryota; kingdom Metazoa; phylum Chordata; class Mammalia; order Rodentia; family Sciuridae; genus Spermophilus; species Spermophilus citellus. The sequence goes on along the minus strand of NC_138189.1, from coordinate 67,200,210 downwards.
CAAGATGCTAAGCAACTTAGTGAGACCCTATCTCTAAATAAAATACAAAATAAGGCTGGGGATGTGGCTCAGTGACCGAATGCCTGAGTTCAATCCCCAAAACAACAACACAAAAAAAACTATAGCTAAAAAAATAGTGTGTGTGTGTGTGTGTGTGTACATATGTGCATAGATATATGTGTAGGTATACAAATATGCATACTATAGACATACATATACACATATATAGTGTACATGTAAATTTGCAAAACCATCTATTTTAGGACTGGTTCATTTGTAACTGACTATATCTGTAAACTCAATTTATTAATTTCAAACCCAACTTACTATCTAGCTTAATGGGAGAAAAGACTATATTGATTATTCTGTCTTGAAAGTCAGGGTTTTCAGGTTTTAGGCATTGTGAGACTATCACCAGGAGACTCTCATTATCTCTCCCCTTTCCTCAGTGTTGGTCTCATCCTCAGAAGGTGCTTTTCCTATGGCAGCAAAGGTGGCCCTCAGGATCTTTGTATCTGCATAGTTCTTAGCACATAGAATCTCAGAAGAATAACAACCTCTTACTAGGGCAAAGCTAAGGTGGGCTCCACATGGTGGTGGGAAGGCCATGAGGAGCCAGAGCAGTGTCAGGGCCTGTGCAGAGAACATCCGTGGAGGAAGGCTGCCCAGTGCAGAGCACCAGAGCCCAAGCAGGTGAAGCAAGAGAATCTCCACTGAGTGATGAGGACATCTTTATTGGGAGGGCACAGCCTGACATGGCGACTGGTCTTTCCTGATCAGAGTAAGAAAAAACATTCATGGAAGAGGTGGATCAGCATGTGCAGACACTGAGTGAGGTGAAGCGGTGCCCGAGGGAAGGAGGGTGGCCCAGTCAATGACGTTGTTTGTAAATAAGTAACCACAGTTGTATTATTCTTCTCCTACCCCTCCTTTCCTCTTATATGTAATTTTGTATAACCCTGATGATCACCTTCCATTTCCATGCGATTTCCCTTCTCACTCCCCTTCCCTCCCACCTCTCATCCCTGTTTAATGTTAATCTTCTTCTCAAGCTCTTCGTCCCTACCCTGTCCTTGGTTACTCCCCTTATATCAAAGAAGTCATTTGGCATTTGTTTTTTAAGGATTGGCTAGCTTCACTTAGCATAAAAGGGGAGGGGAGGGGAGGGGAGGGGAGGGGGGATAGTAGAGAATAGGATAGACAGCAGAATACATCAGACACTAGAATGGCAATATGTAAATCAATGGAAGTGTAACTGATGTGATACAGCAATCTGTATACGGGGTAAAAATGGGAGTTCATAACCCACTTGAATCAAACTGTGAAATATGATATATTAAGAACTATGTAATGTTTTGAACGACCAACAATAAAAAAAAAAGAAAAAAAATACACTAAAAAAAAAAATAAGTAACCACATCAAAGATGAGGAACTGGGCTCCTCACTGACTGATAAGGGACTTACAAAGGGAGAGAACTAATAGGTACTGGAGAACACTCCTGGTTTTAAAAACAGATGCTAATATCGAGATGGTAACCATTAATTAACATAGACAGATGACAGATCAGAAAGAGATGACAACAATAGATAGATGCAAATAGAAATGACTGACAAGATAGAGATCACAGTGACAGCCACCACAGTGGCACACACCTGCAATCCCAGCAACTTGGGAAGCTGAGGAGGACGATCACAAGATTGAAGCCCATCTTGGCAACTTAGCAAGACCCTGTCTCAAAATTTAAAAACAAAAATGAAAGAAGGACTGGGGATGTAGCTCAGTAGCAGAGCACCAAAGTTTCCAGCCTCAATACCAGAAAAAAAACGAGACAGAGATGTTAATGTTAAAGAGACAGATATGCACAACAGGTATAGATAATAAGTAAATAAACATTGTTGATAGATGATAGATAAGTAGTCAAAATAGATATGTGTGTTTGTGTTTGTGTGTGTTTGTGTGTGTGTGTGTATACACACATGCACATATATTTCCAAACTCTGCCCACTGATAGTATGCGGAAGTAGGAATACCCCAGAAGCAATACACACACTAGTACGCAAATCTTGGGTTCTAACTGCTGCAGTCTGGCTGGGCAAATTCAGGAGCCACTTGTCAAAAGAAACTAACTTTATTTTTAGAACCACACACGCCAAACAAAACAGCTCCTCACGAAAAACCCTCAGAGCCCAACTGCCACCACCGGCTTCCCACAAGCCTCTCTCCCCAACACCAGCCTCTCCACCTCCCACAATCCTCCTGCTCTTGAGGCTGATTGGCTGGGTCGCGTGGGCGGAGCCAAAGAAGTCCCCCAATGAGCAGCTCCGTGGTCTGAAAGGGCAGGGAAACAGCCCAATGAGCATCACCGCATTGGAGCCAATCAGCTAGATGTTGCTGGGGCCGCTATGAGCCAATCATCAGCCGGCAGCTGGAAGTTTGCTGGCAGCTGGAAGTTTGCTGGGGCCCCTTTGGCTGTGGCTCTCAACATCTCCCCCTCTCTGTTTAAACAACAAGCATGTGGCTTAGGGACCGTGCCTGCCTTAGGTTGTCCAATACTACATATGGTCCTTACCCATCATTGGATGAGCTGACCTCACGGCATCAGCCTCCTGTCTTAGGTTGGTACCATTGCAATTGGATCTTACCCATCACTGACTACCAGTCCAGTATACAGCCACACCTGTGGAGAGGTCTTTGTACCAGCGGGTGTCGCGACCCCCTTGCCCGCAAGGAAGACGCAACAACAGGAATCTTCTTTCAGCCGTTTATTCAGGTCCTTGATATTTCTTCTTCTCTCTCTCGGATGCCTCTCCCAGCCTTAATAAAGCATCTCAAGCCCCAATGCGAAGCTGCCACGTGGAGCTTTCTCATAGGGTGTTAAAAAACCATGCGCCAACTCTCCCAAATAAGGAGTTGTTTGTTACAGACCACAGCGGAGCCAGCGCCATCTTGTAATGGCGACCACAGTCCGCAGAAACGGCTCACCACAGTTCCCCCTTTTGTTTTCCAAAAACAATACAGGCGAGAGTAGAGGTCCTATCCCACTGTGCAGAAGTGGCTGCATAGTATGGCTCAGCCCCAAGGAGGGCCCTTCCCCAGATCTGAGGCCATATCAGCCGACGCCTTTTTTCGTGGGACGGGGCGTGGACGCGTCTAACCCGCATGCAATAGGACATGCTCTCCTTGAGGTCCACTTCAAGGATCACTCAAGTGCAGTGCCTTGCCTCGCATCCTGTATCGTGATGATGGTGGACGAAGGGGGATGGCTGAGGCTGAACTGTGGCTGTATAGAAATACGACGACAAACAAGTTGGCAACACCCTAAAAGAAAGGCACGGGTCTTAAGGCGATAGAAAAGCACTAGTGTGGAAACCCATCTGCGTGCAATGGCAGTAAAGCCGGCAGAGTGCAAGGGCTTTCCAACACTAAGAGAATAACAAAGAAAGACATGTCGATCCCAGTGCAATGTTTATAAAACTTGGGGTGCAACGACCATGTCAAAGATTTACTGTTTAATCTGCGCAAGCCAGACTTGAGGTGAGATGCCATTTTCTAAAGCTGCAAGAGCTTGTATGATCATAGCTTTATCTGGACCAATTTCTGGCCAAATATTCGCCAATGATACGGGAGGCATTCCTGGAATCATTAAATCATGAACCGGCATCGGCATTGGCCAAGCCCGTGCCGCTGCCCACCACTGCATTGGTGTCGTCCATGTCATCGGCACCAGCACCAGAGCCAGAGCACTCAGCAGAATGAAGATCCTCATCACGGGGTTGCTGTGGTATTTCTTGTTGCTGAGTAGCTGGCGTCAAGACTCTTCTTGTCAGGCGTTCAGGGACCCACAATGGTTCCGTGCGATCCTGGGAAAAAACACATACAGATCCTCGTGCCCATGTCAGCACGGGGTCGGGGCCGTTCCATTGGCCCGTAAGAACATCTTTCCACTTAACATAGCCAATCACAGAGGGCTGAGGGGACACATGTCTATCGGCCGCAGAGCGACCGTGAATATCCAAATTCAAAAAATTAATGGTAAAGAGAGCTAAGGACAGGCGTTCTTTAGGAGTATGTTCAGCTCCTATTCCCCCCTTTTGTTTTTGTAAAGTTTCCTTTAAGGTGCGATGAGCACGCTCAACAGTAGGCTGCCGCATAGTGGCAAGCACACATAATTGGAAAGGTTTATCACTCTGGAGCCTGCATAAAGTAGCATGTTGTATAGCTTCTTCTACTGTCATAAGGGCCGCTCTAGCCTCTTTAGTGAGGCTACGAGGGGAAGTAAGATCTGGATCACCCCTAAGAGTAGCATACAAAGGCTGTAGCATAACATTAGAAATATGTAAATATCCTCGTATCCAATTAATATCTCCCAGCAGTTTTTGATAATCATTTAGAGTTTGGAGATCCTGAGTTCGTATGGTGATTTTTTGTGGTCGTAATTTGCCATACCCAATTGTTGCTCCCAAATACTTAATAGAATCCCCTGTTTGAACCTTTTCAGGTGCAATATGCAGTCCATATTGAGCTAACAACTTCACTAGGTCTTTATAGGCCTCATGAATTGTCTGCTCTAATTTAGCAGCCAATAATACCTATCCCTACAGTATCAGGACTTATGACTCCGGGGAAAACACGAAGACCTTGTAAAATAGAGGATGCACGTTCAATTAGCAAACCTACAGTGCCAGGTGGTAAAGGCCCTTTGAACTCAGTTTCCACCAATTGGACTCCCATCTTAGGTGTTAATACGAGTCTGGAGGTGGAACAGAGGTCCAATCCCGCGGCACCTGTAGTGGCTCTCCGCGTTTCATGGGATGGCGTAGAGATGGCCATGTCTCGGGTTCGGGTGCAACATTCTCCACTGCCCCATATATTTGTGGGCCCTGGGGTCGAGGGCCCCGTCGGCCGTTTTTTGGCCCAGCTGAAATAGGTTGTCCATGAATGTCCCTCACTGATCTACACTCTTTTGCCCAATGCTTCCCCTTTTTGCATCTTGGACACAACCCCGGTAGACGAAAGCCATTGGAAGGGCCACCGTGAGGAGGTCCAGTAAAATTGTCTTTTTTGGGACATTCACGTCTGACATGACCGGGTTGACCACAATGGAAGCACGTTCCGGCGGCAGGACCGCCCCCTTTTGCAATCCGAAGGACAGCAGCTGCAAGACCTGCATTAGTTAAAGGTCCTCCAATCTCTCTACACACCTTCATCCATGCTTCTATGCCTTTGTTCTTATAAGGAGCGATTGCTGCTTTACATTCCTTGGTGCATTGCTCAAAGACCAATTGCTTAACAAGGGGCATGGCTCTATCAGGATCCCCAAAAATCTTTCCAGCGGCATCCACCATCCTTGCTACAAAGTCTGAAAAGGGTTCTGTAGGGCCTTGTATAATCTTGGTCAAATTACCAGATACCTCTCCTCTGTTTGGAAGTGACTTCCATGCCCGAATGCAAATGTTATTAATTTGATCATATACCTCAAGAGGGAATCCTGTCTGTTGATTAGCAAATCTACCTTGCCCCAAAAGCATGTCCTTATCCCAATGAGGATGTCCCGCCGCATGGTTTTGGGCGGCCTGTTCTATTGCGCCCTCTAACACAAATGTTCTCCAGTCCAAATATTTACCTGGGGAAACACAAGCCCGAACAAGGCTAGCCCAATCAGAGGGAGTCATACAGTATCTAGACAGACTCTCCACCTGAGTTAGTGTGAAGGCGGCATCCACCCCATAAGTGCGCACAGACTCCGCCAGGGTCTTCACAATTTTAAAATCTAAAGGCTCATGGAATCTTCCCCTATTATCGTCCTGAAAAACTGGATAAGCAAGACCCATCTCAGCGTGAACAGCCTTCCATGTTTGAGCATGGAAAGCTCTCCCCGAAACACCCCCACCATACGGCGGTGGATCCGGAGGATCACATTTCTTGAGCCCCTGCTTATCTTTGCTCCCTTCTCCTACAGCTAAACTCCCTAGCTGGCGAGACAGCCTCCCAAGCTCCTCCTCCTCATTCTCCTCTTCCTCTGACCCACTTTCACATGGAGGTGTGCGCAGCGCACTGAGATCTGGATACAATCGCCTCTTCCCCTGTTTCACGCTCCGCACACTTCCATCCTCCCGAGATACCTCACTTCCTGCCGTCTCTGATTTCTCCTCATGTAATTGTTCTAGAACTTCCTGTCCTTTAGTAAGTGCGTCATGACATCTGTCCTCTGTGAGGCAACTACGGACTATTCTCCAAAGGGGTATCACCCCGCCCTCTAATATGCCCTGCTCAGAAGCAAAGTCAAGATCTTTGCCTAATTTATCCCAACTAGGTATGGTAAGGCTGCCCGAAAATGCAAACCACGGTGCAGCAATATCTATCTTCTGTAAAAATCTCTGTAAAGTACGATGCTTCACTTCCAGGCCCTTGGAACGTAACAGGCCATCTAGGGCCAGGAGAAGCGGACTTGAAGATGCGGCACCCATGACACAACAACAAAAGAAACACAGAAAACAAAAGACACAGACGACAAAAGAAACACAGAAAACAAAAGTGAAAGTACACATTGCAGCTGCAATAAAATATGAGGCTCTCTCTTTCTTTGTAGAGGAGCTGACCCCGCTTTGGTCGCGGATCCCACTTACTGGGACTATCCCCGCTTTGGTCGCGGGTCCCACTTACCTGGGACTATCCGGTGCACCACCCCTGACGTCTGAAAGTTCTGGTTCCCGGGTTTCGGCACCACTTGTCGCGACCCCCTTGCCCGCAAGGAAGACGCAACAACAGGAATCTTCTCTCAGCCGTTTATTCAAGTCCTTGATATTTCTTCTTCTTTTTTTCGGATGCCTCTCCCAGCCTTAATAAAGCATCTCAAGCCCCAATGCGAAGCTGCCACGTGGAGCTTTCTCATAGGGTGTTAAAAAACCATGCGCCAACTCTCCCAAATAAGGAGTTGTTTGTTACAGACCACAGCGGAGCCAGCGCCATCTTGTAATGGCGACCACAGTCCGCAGAAACAGCTCACCACAAGCGGGGGGGTGAGGTTCTTTGCCTCACCTCTGTTGGCCCCCAAATTTTAGCTGAACGATCATGACAAGCAGAAGGGAGGAAGATACACCAAGCCAATTGATGGCTCCTTTTGGAAAATTTGTACCACCGATGACATCATCAGCAAAAATACCCCAACACTACCACAAGTCGCTGCACCAACAGATAGTTCACAATGCATACAAGTGAGTTCACAATGCATATAAGTGACACATAGTCTAGGCAAGTTCTGCAAGCAGTTCGGTGATGGCTATTGCAGAAGCTGTAGATTGGTTTTATCTTTGTCTTCACCAGCACTGGGATGAAGATAGGAATTCTGGCAATAATGGCTAAAGAAAAAATTGTGTAACATTCCAGAAAGCACTAAAAGAAAACAATTTTCTTAACAATTTACATTATCTTGAAGAGAATTATTAAATATAATGAAAAGGAAAGGTGAAAGTAAACAAGCAGATCTGTTAACCTCCTTTTTTGTTCACATATTAAAACAATCCTCAACAGTTGTTTACCCAATTTAAATTAAACCATTTAAATCACGTGAATAAAAAAAAAAATTGGATCCATTTTTTCATGAGCCCTCATCATATATGATATATGGACATACATACATTCAAACATATAACACAAAACACAAGTGTGCACACATAATATAATACAACATAACATAATAGTAAAGGCCTTATAACTTTTTACAGGTGAAACCTCCATTGCAATGTTTAAAAACTCTATAGTCAAAAAAAAAAAATAGAACTGATCAGCAAAACTTAACCTAGGTCTTAACCTTGCTCAAAAAACAAAATAGAACTTCATGATATGGGAAAGGGCAATAATAAAATAGATATTGAAAAAAGCATCCTGGTTCTCTTGCAGATGTAAGAATAGCCAAACTGGAGTTTTGGATATCAGCTGTTATGTATTTGAGCCAAATCATCTTCTTTTTGGTCTGTAGAAATCGCTTTAGTTAATCTCTCTGGAATCCAAATCAGCTGCTGTTCTCCCTGTGGAAACACACAAACAGGCCCCCGACTCCAGACAATCACTGGGTCAGGACCTTGGTTAATCTCTCTGGAATCCAAATCGGCTGCTGTTCTTCCTGTGGAAACACACAAACAGACCCCTGACTCCAGACAATTACTGGGTCAGGACCTTTCCATTGTCCTGTTAGAATATCTTTCCAAAGTACCTTGGGCTTATGTACATTTTTTGGACACATATGCCTTTCTGCAGCACTAAGTTCTGATGAATCCAAATTTAAAAAGTTTAGAGTAAAAAGGGTTATTTTAAGTTTATCTTTGGGGAATATATACCCCTTCCCAATTCCGTCTTTTTGCTTTAATAAGTACATTTTAATAGTTTGATGAGCTCTTTCAACTATGCCTTGTCCCTGTGGATTGTATGGGATTCCTGTTATATGAGTAATGCCAAATGATGAGCAAAACTGTTTAAAAGAGCTAGAAGTATAACCAGGGGCATTATCTGTTTTTAACTGTTTTGGAATGCCCACAGTGGCAAAATTTTGTAAGCAATGAGCTATAACATCTTTAGTTTTTTCTCCAGCATGAAGGGAGCTAATCAAAAATCCAGAAGAAGTATCAACTGCAACATGCAAATATTTTAATTTTCCAAATTCTGGCAAGTGTGTGATGTCCATCTGACAAATATGGTTAGGTATCAATCCTCTAGGATTGACTCCAAGATTAACTTATGGTAAAAAGGTCACACAATTTTGACATTGTTTTATTATTTGTCTAACTTGTTCCTTAGTTATTTTAAAATGCTTTTGTAAAGTATTAGCATTGACATGGAACCTTTTATGAAAATTTATAGCTTCTTCTAGTGTAGAGAAAATATGTATGTCATGTGTAGTTTTATCTGCTAAATCATTGCCCAAACTAAGGGCTCCAGGCAATCCTGTATGTGCCCTGATATGTCCTATAAAGAATGGATCTTTTCTGTCCCAGATTAGACTTTGTATAGTGGAAAGCAAAGAGAAAACAGTAGAGGAAGGGGAAATCCTACCAGCATCTTCAAGGGATACTATAGCATTAACTATATACTGACTATCAGAAAATAAATTAAATACAGAATCTTTAAACATCACAAAAGCTTGTAATACTGCATTAAGCTCTACCTTTTGAGCTGATTGTTTGGATACTAAAAATGTAAAAGTTTGATCACGTGTAACTATTGCTGCTGTACCATTATTTGACCCATCAGTGAATATATTTGGAGCATTCATGATAGGTGTTTTTCTTGTCATTTTTGGAAAAATTACAGGATGCGATGACCAAAAAGACAATAAAGGATTAGATGGTAAGTGGTTATCAAATGAAACATTAGATTTGCACATGATTATTGCCCAAGTATTTAACTCATTAGCTAATTCATCAATTTGATTCATAGTATATGGAGTAATAATTTTATTGGGAGAAATTCCAAACACTCCCTTTGCTGCTTTTATTCCTTTGAGTATTAATTGTCCTACAGCCTCAGGATACCTAGTAAGAATAGTGTTAGGAGAATAAGATAAATGTATCCATAATAATGGACCTTCTTGCCAAAATACTCCTGTAGGAATATTTTTTGTTGGTAGTACAATAAATAATAAAGGCAAACATATCAATTCTATCCAAATGCATATTTTCCATATATGTTTCAATGATTTTTAATGCCTTTCTTGCTTCAGGCGTTAACATTCGGGGTGAATTTGGATCTGATGGACCTGTTAGGATATCAAATAAAGGTCCTAACTCTCCTGTTGGTATACCTAGATAAGGCCTTATCCAATTTATGTCTCCTAATAACTTTTGAAAGTCATTAAGTGATTTGAGTTGATCTACTCGTATTTGAATTTTTGGTGGACGGACCATGGTTGAGGATAATAGAACACCTAAATAACTAATTGGAAAATTTAATTGTACTTTATCTATTGCTATCTCTAGATTATAATTTTTTAATAAGTTTGTAAGTGTGGCATAACATTCTAGCAAGGTGTTTTTAGCTTTGTGTGCTAATAATACATCATCCATATAGTGAAATATTTGTAGTTCAGGATTTTGATTTCTAAGTGGCTGGATTACTTTGTTAACATAAATTTGACACATAGTTGGGCTGTTAGCCATCCCTTGAGGGAGTACTTTCCATTCATATCTCTGATCAGGACCTTCATGATTCAGTGCAGGGATAGTAAATGCAAAACGTGCACTATCCTCAGGATGAATTGGAATTGAAAAAAAAAACAATCTTTAATATCTATAACTAAAACATACCAAGTTTTGGCAAAGCAGACAATTGAGGAATCCCCAATTTAGCAGGTCCCATAATAACCATCTCATTATTAATGGCTCTTAAATCTTGCAATAATGTCAATTTACCAGATTTCTTTTTGATGACAAAAATGGGAGTATTATGGGGAGATACAGAAGGTTGTATATGTCCTTCCGCTAATTGTTGTTTGACCAGATCATGGGCTTCTTGTATCTTTTCTTTAGTCAGGGGCCACTGAGGAACCCATACTGGTCTTTCTGATTTCCATGTAATTTTGATTGTCTCAGTGGCCCTTTCTGAAAATCCAACCCATGTCTGTCTGTTCCTTGATCTATTTGTATTGGTGCTGCTATACCTTGTTCTTGTTTTTCTAATCTTTTTCCTTTCCTAAAACCTTGTCTAGCCATAATAGTGGGTGCATTTTGATTGATGTTATTTGTTAATGTCAAACTTAATTGATGTAGGACATCTCGTCCCCATAAATTTACGGGAAGATGATCCAATACATATGGCTGTATAGTTCCTTCACATCCTTCAGGATCCTTCCAATCTAATACCATTGCACTTCTATGGGGATTAGTCGCCACTCCTAGGCCTTGAAGCGTTTGAGTGGCTTGTTGTAATGGCCAATGTTTTGGCCATTCTTGACGAGAAATGATGCTAAGGTCTGCACCTGTATCCAGTAGCCCATTAAATTCATGTCCTTGAATATTTAGTTTTAGCATGGGGCGAGAATCTAAATTTAAAGAAAGCATAGCCCAATCTACACCTGTGGAGCCTAATCCCTTGGAACCTCTTTCTACAGCACGACTGGAAAATTTATCATGTCGGCTTGGTATTATTAGTAACTGTGCTATTCTATCTCCTGGTGAAATTACTGATATACCCTTTGGAGAACTGACTATAATTTTTATTTCACCTTCATAATCGGGATCAATTACCCCAGGACTTATCATAAGTCCTTTTAGAGTAGAAGAGCTGCGTCCCAATAATAAGCCTACTGTTCCTTTGGGAAGAGGTCCTTTCACCCCTGTGGGAATGATTTGAACTCCCATCTCTGGAGTTAGTACTGATCTGGCGGAGACGCAGATGTCCAACCCTGTGCTCCCTCTGGTTTGTCTGATGAGGGATCTGATGGACAATGTGTCCTGGGCACTACCCTGATGGGGTTGCTGGGTTCCTCCAGTGCTCTGTATATTTGTGGTTTGGGGCCCCGGAGCATTGGGGCCCCCTGTCCATTTTTTGGCAATGGAGCCCGATGCCTTTCTCCACGATATTGTGGATAAACACCTTGTTCTTGTTCATTTTTTGATAATGGAGTACCCTCTATGGTGGTTTGAGAACAGCATTCATTAGCCCAATGTCTCTCTCTATGGCATCATGGGCAAATTCCCTGTATTCTACTCCTTTGATACCTAGTTTTGTTAAACCCTCCTCCTATGGGGCAATTCCTTTTAAAATGTCCTGTTTGTTCACAATTGTAGCATGTTCTTGGCCTGGCATCTAAAGCCTGTTTTACTGCAGCTGCCACAACTTGCTCTTGTTCATTAATGTCTCTACATAATTTAATATATGTGTTTAAATCTTCATGTTTCCATGGTCTAATTATATCTCTGCACCAACGATTCGCTTGGTCATAAGCCAGTTGTTTTATTAATGGCATTGCTTGTTCTGTATTCCCAAAAACTCTGGTAGCTGTTTGAATAAGCCTATCTACAAATTCAGCGTAAGGTTCATTAGCTCCTTGTATTATCTTAGATAATTGACCTTGTAAACCTCCATGTCCTTGTAAAGTCTTCCATGCCTTAACTGCATCTACAGCAATTTGTAAATATACACCAGGATCATATGCAATTTGTTGCTGCTGATCCTCATAAGGTCCCTTTCCTAACTACATATCTAGATTTCTCTGAAGATAACCAGCTGCTGCATTTCGCCTAGCCGTCTCCTTGCAAAATTCCTCATTGGCAACCTTCCATAACAGGTATTGTCCTCCATTTAGCACAGCTTTACACATATTAGCCCAATCTGCTGGCGTCATGTTTAAGTTGGTAATGGATTTGACCAAGCTTACAGTGAAGGGTGCTTGAGGACCATAGGTTGTTACGGCCTCTTTTAGCTGCTTCACTGTTTTGAAATTTAAAGCATGGTAAATTCGCTGCCCTCCTACCTCAAATACAGGGCATGTTAATACTTGAGATCCTGTCTCAGGATCCCAACTATCAACTGTGGGGGTTGGGGGCCTCCCAGCATATGGAGGTGGCCTTATTAGTTGGACATTTACATCCTCTGGTGATAGAAAGGTGTTAGTAGCAGTCTCCTGTAGAGGTGGCGCTGTTGGTTGGACCCTTACTCCCTCTAGTGATAGAAAGGTGTTAGTAGCAGTCTCCTTTTGTAACTTTCCCCCTGATGGCTTTTTCTGCTCTAAACTTCCTTCCTCTGTCTGACTAGTTTGAGAGACCTTCTCTTTTACTTGAATCTTTTCCTCTGTCTGACTAGCTCGAGAGACCTTCTCTTTTACTTGAATCAATATGTCTTCTCCTTTCTCTACCATTGTCTGAACTGAAGGCTTTGGACTAAGCAAACAAGATATGAACGTCCACAATGGCAATGTGCCAACTGGCAGAGTCCCTGGGCTTTTCTTTTCTATTCTTTTAAAATCTTCACCATGATGGTTCCATTGTGAGATATTTAACAACTCCTCCTTAAAAAGCCATGGGCTACATTTTTGTATTGTATCAACGTATGCCCTGACTGCTCTTGATTTTACTGGGATGCCTCCTTCCTCTAACAATTTACTTAACACTCTTTCGGTTTGTTTTTTACTAATTTCTGATCCCATATTTCTACTATAATACAACCCAACAAGATAACGCCTAACAAAACTGAAATAGAGTGAAACAAAATTGGAACAACACAAAATCATTATAATAGCCTCCTGAAATGTCCATCCGTCCTTTCTCCCTATCTGTTCCTCAGATGTGAGCGGTTTTTCTTCCATCTCACACATCTCCAGGGACAGGCAACTTAAAACAAAAGTGAAGCAAAACAAAAGAATAATCTTAAAATGGCTACCCATCCTCTCGCCCTGCCCTCAGGGGCGAGCAGTTTACTTACCCTCAGTCACTCCCCGTGCGAGCCACCAAATGCCGCAGTCTGGCTGGGCACAATTCAGGAGCCACTTGTCAAAAGAAACTAACTTTATTTTTAGAACCACACACGCCAAACAAAACAGCTCCTCAAGAAAAACCCTCAGAGCCAACTGCCACCACCGGCTTCCCACAAGCCTCTCTCCCCAACACCAGCCTCTCCACCTCCCACAATCCTCCTGCTCTTGAGGCTGATTGGCTGGGTCGCGTGGGCGGAGCCAAAGAAGTCCCCCAATGAGCAGCTCCGTGGTCTGAAAGGGCAGGGAAACAGCCCAATGAGCATCACCGCAGAGGAGCCAATCAGCTAGCTGTTGCTGGGGCCGCTGTGAGCCAATCATCAGCTTTGCAGTCTGAAGGGTGCGGAAACAGCCCAATGAACATCACTGCAGAGGAGCCAATCAGCTAGATGTTGCTGGGGCCGCTGTGAGCCAATCATCAGCCGGCAGCTGGAAGTTTGCTGGCAGCTGGAAGTTTGCTGGGGCCTCTTTGGCTGTGGCTCTCAACATCTAACGACATTCCCCACTGAAAGAAACAGGGGTCCCTGAGGCAACAATCATTTGGGGGCTGGGGCAAAGAAAGTACAAGACCAGCATGAAACACATTTTTTCCCATATTTTTATATTGGTGCATTGTAATCGTACATAATGGTGGAATTTGTTGTTACATATTCTTACAGGCACACAATATAACAATATATTGGCCAGTATCATTTCCCAGTATTTTACCATATTCTTCCCTCCTCCCCCAGCCCTTGGTACCTCCTCTATTCTCTTGATGCCTTCAATTTTAAGAGCATGGAACATCTTGTGCATGAAAGAAAAGACCTAAAATAATGGAGATATGTCACAAGGACATAGAAACCAGTCCATGGGGGGCTCCATAAGCCAAACTGGGGCAAATGTAACAACAAAATAAATAACAGTGGTAATGGATTTTGGGGTGTGTGTGTGTGTGGGGGGGGTTACCAGCAATTGAACCCAGGCATGCTTAATCCCTGAGCCACATTCCCAGCCCTTTAAAAAAAAAAATTTGTAGTTGTTGATGGAAAGCATGCCTTTATTTTATTTATTTTTTTATACTGTGCTAAGGATCAAACCCAGTGCCTCACACATGCCACTGAGCTACAGCCCCAGCTCTCCCCAGCCCTCCCCAGTCCTTTTTATATTTCATTTACAGAGAGGGTTTCACTGAGTTTCTTAGCATCTTGATAAGTTTCTGAGGCTGGCTTTGAACTTGCAATCCTCCTGCCTCAGCCTCTGGAGCCACTGGGATTATAGGTGTGCGCCACTGCACCTCATTTGGTGGTAATGGATTTTAATCCATTTAATAAAATTTTTAAAACCATAAGTCCATACTGTTATAAAATAAAATAAATTAATAAATTAAAAGTTTCCTTTTTTTGGTACCAAGGATTTGAACCCAAGAGTGCTTAACCCTGGAGCCATATCCCCAGCTTGCCCCCACCCACTATTTCTTTCTCTCTATAGATAGATAGATAGATAGATACATAGATAGATAGATAGATAGATAGATAGATAGATAGATATGGTTTTGTAAGTCTGAGTTGCTTAGGGCCTCGATAAGTTGGTGAGGCTGAGTTTGAACTCATGATCCTCTTGCCTCAGGCCCTGAGTCTCTGGGATTACAAGCATGCACCACTGTGTCAGGCAAATTAAAAATTTGATGGTATGCTTCCATAGTTTCAAGTATCTCCTTCCAAATGACTCATTAACAAGTGAAAAAGAAAAAGTTTCAGTGGCATAGCTTAGTAGTCACCACCTATTATAAGCTGAATTGTGTCCCCTAGAATTCATATGTTGAAGTCCTAACCTCTAGTACCTCAGACTGCCATGATATTTGGAGACAGGGCCTTTAAAGAGCTGATCAGGATAAAATGATAAAAGTAGGCTCTCATCCAATATGATCTGTGTCCTTACAAGAAAAGACATCAGGAAACACAGACCAGGGGAAAAGCATGTGAGCCAGGAGACATTCATCTAGGAGCCAAGGAGGAAGGCCTAAGAGGAACCAGCTCTGCCAACACCTGGATCTCAGACGTCCAGCCTCCAGGACTTTGAGGAAATAAGTTTTGGTGTTGAAGCCAGCCAGCCTGTGGTATTTTATTATGGCAGCCCACGCTGACCAATACCCCACCTTAATCAAATATTCAGAGTGAACATCCTCAGTGGTAGGCAAATCCAAGAGCAAATCCAGTAACAGCACTTCTTGTTGTTCCTGCCAAAGATACACAGCCTGACTCTAACCAGGAGAACACACAGGAACATCCAACTTAAAGAAACTGCTAAAAATAACTGCCCTGTAATTCTTAAAATCCTCAAGATCATGAAAGTCAAAGAAGGACTGAGAAATAATCACAAATGTACCTGTTCTTTGACAAATGTTGATCAAACATATAGTGTCATAGGAGATGCATACAGCAAATATATAAACATTTAGGTATATGCATATCTAAATTTAGAAATAAATGCTAGTGGAAGAGAAACAGAATAAGGGTGTAGGGAGTGAAAGGGGCTGCTGTTTTAGGTCAGATGACCAGGGAAGGCCTCTGAAGAGGGGATATTTGAGCAGAGAAATGAACAAAAAGGGAATTTTGCAAGTATCTAGAAGATCATTCCCAGCTAAAGCAGCAAGTGTCAAGGTCCTGAGACAAGAATATATTTATTGGTTTGAAAAATGAGCAAAAAGTTCACAATGACGACAGAGAGTAAGCCAGGGAAAGCATGATAGAAATCAGGCTGAAGGGGGCTGGGGTTGTGGCTCAGTGGTACAGTGCCCTGGGTACGATCCTCAGCACCACATAAAAACAAACAAACAAACAAACAAATAAATAAATAAATAAATAAATCATGTACAACTACAACTAAAAAATAAACATTTAAAAAAGAAAGAAAGAAGGCTGAAGGAATGTCCTACAGTCGGATTGTATCAAGACTTTGAATATCAGGGTAAGGAATTTAATCTTGACCTTGAATGTCATAGGAAGCCACTGGAGAGTTTTGAAAGTGTAAGTGACATGATTCAATTTATGATTTTAAATTATCACATTAGCTGCTGCTTGCCAAATAAACTTCTTTGGCAGCATAAGTGGAGGCAGGAAGATTAGCCCAGGGAGGTTTAGTGTGGCCCGGATGAGAAATGATAAGGTTGGTAATGGTAGAGGAGGAGGAAATGGCTCCAAAAACATGAACAGAGAATTCAGAGGCAAAAGGTCTGTGACTATAAGCAATGCTCTCCTATTCGTGTTTTTGTCTGAGGGCTGAGAGGATGGCAATGCACACACAGAACAGGGAATTCACTCATCTGCACTTTCTCTCACTTTATCTAAGAGCTCTTGTCGTATTGCTTAGCCATGAAGAAGAATGACTTTATGACATTTGCCAGTAGATGGATGGATCTGGCAACTATCATGCTAACTGAAATAAGCCAATCCTGAAAAACCAAAAGCTGAATGTTCTCTCTGATGTGTGGATGCTAACATACAACAAGAGGGGAGAGAAAGAATAGAAGCTCAGTGGATCAGACAAAGGGGAATGAAGGAAGACAGAGGGGATGGGAATAGGAAAGACAGTAGAACGAGTTGAACATAACTTTCCCATGTTCATAGATGAATATACAACCAGTGTAACTCGACATCATGTACAACCACAAGGATGGGATCCTAATTAGAAAAAGTTATACTCCGTGTGTGTACATACGTCAAAATATACTGTCATGTATATCTAAAATGAACAAATTTAAAAAGTAGGAAAAAAAGAGCACTTGTCTACAAAGCACCTGTAGGGCCTCCCTTCCTTGATACTTCCTACCTCTCGTCAACCACTTCTGCACACACACAGCACTTTGTCCCTGGACCAAATGAAGGCTACAGGCTTCCTCTTAAGGTCATTGCTGTTTATTTTATACTTCCAGATTCCAAGCTCCCCAAAGGGCAGATTCCTGTCTTGGTCAACATAAAATCTTAACACTAACAGAGCCAGAATTGTGGTGTGCATTGCATAAAACAGGTGAATGTCTAACCAGGTAATTGTCAGATGTAAGCATTTTTCAAAGACAGGTATTAGACCAAGGAGTTTACTGGGTGAAGGTATGTTATCTCAAATATTTGTCACTCTGCTGGTTAACCAAATTTCTGCAGAACCTATTAGATAAGACAACATTTCCAGGGTCATTTCTCTGCAAGACCCAAACAAGATTCTAATTCTGAAGGAACAATTTTCAAACCTGCTCACAATCAGTGCTGAAAATTCCTTTCAGTTTGGAAGTTTGGCAGAGTTCACTTGTGCCTGACTGAGCAAGAACCCAATGTCAGGGCTGCCTGTATCAAAAGATAGTTGCTATAATAAACAGGCTTTCACTGGGCACAGAAGCCTTCAGAGAGACTAGATTCCCTCCCTGCTCCTATTCACACATTTTGATCCATTCACACTCACTCAGCTGTAAGGGGAATATACGCTTCAGCTAACTCTTCAGAAAGAGTGCCTAGGCCTTTTACCACCCCAGGCTTACAGGAAAAATTTAAAAAGCACTCTGAATCCTCCATAAACTGTTTCATCTAAACATGATTGATTCCCTTGATTTTTCTTATTTTCCCATCTGCTGCAGGGTATTTCCACAAGTCTAAGGGCTTTGTCTATTTTTGACATTGTTGTGTCCATACTTTGTCATTTCTTTGTCATTGTTGACTTTATATAGTCTGGAGCTCAGAGGGATCTGAAATATTTTACCTCACCAAAATAGGATACACATATGCTATCCTCAAAGCTCTCATTTTCTGGTTTGATTTAATTTTTTTTTATTTTTTGGAGTTTGTAGTTGGACACAATACCTTTATTTATGTATTTACTTATTTATATGTGGTGCTGGGGATCAAACCTAGGGCCTCAAGAGAGCTCTCTTGAGCATCTTTGCCAGATAGGGCCTAGGCCAGCAAGTAGTCAGAATTGCTATATTCCACTTACAACAGCAGGGGGCACCTATTACAGGGATTTAGGATACGTCCCCCCACCCAGCCCCATTTAAGGGTCATAAAAGACCTTGATGGGATCCTCACCCCAGGGCTATAACATGAGCTGCCAGAAAACTTACCACTTACCCAGAATGCCAAAAAAGGCACTCACCCTCAGAATCCCATAAGCTGCCTTCTTGCTATGGAGTCCAAGTATTCTCTACCAATGCTAAAAATCTCATAGTTTTTCCTTGCTTGGTCCATATCTTCCTTATAAATCACTTCATCTGCCAGAGCAGTGGCACATACCTATAATCCCATGAATAGGGAGGCTGAGGCAGGAGGACTACAAGTTCAAGGCCAGCCTCAGCAATTTAGTGAGAACTTTAGCAACTTAGCACGAACCTGTCTCAAAATAAAATTTTAAAAAGGACTAGTATGTAGCTCCCATGGTAAATCTCTCCTGAATTCAATCCCTAGTGCCATCAAAAAAAGAAAAGAAAAAATTCATTTAATTTTTAAAAATCCAGAGAAATATTTAAATTACAAATAATAATAACAATATATGAGAGCAAAAAGCACTACTTTTTATATTAATAGAATGGCTTTAAACCAGGCACAGTGGTGCATGCCTGTAATCCCAGCAGCTCAGGAGGCTGAAGCAGGGGGAATCTCAAGTTCAAAGCCAGCCTTAGCAACTTAACTAGGCCCTCAGCAACTCAGTAAGATCCTGTCTCTTAAATAAAACACAAAAAGGGCTGGGATGTGGCTCAGTGGTTAAACATCCCTGGGTTCAATCCCTGGTACCACCACCACCACAACAACAACAAAATGGCTTTAATCTAAAAACAATCAGAGAGGCTTCTTAAAAATTTACAATGGATAAAAGAAAATTCTGTGTACTTCTACAAACTAGAAAGAGTGAGGACTGCTCAAGCCAGGGTCTGAGGGAAATGAGGTCCCAGAGAGGAAAGCAGAGTAAGGGGCCAGCACTTGGCTTTTACCTTACCACAATTGGCTAAACCAGGCAAACTTGAGTTTCTAGATCATTAAGGGCCTGAGGCAAAAAAGACAGACTGAAAGGCCAGTTTGAGGTGGGAAGCCCAAGACACTTCCTTTGAAGGGGGACTCTCAAAGGACTATGAGAGAAGATCATCCATCCCCCACTTCAGACATGAGCACAGTAAATGGCTTGTCAGACCTTAGTGCTGAGTGAAAGGGAAAAATAATTTTCCTCTAAGGATTTAAAACCACTTGGCAATTAAAAAGAATGAACTACTTATAAACACAACATGGATTAACCTCAAAAACATTATGCAGAGAATTCAAAACCACAAGACAGCCTTTGTTTGGGTTTACAGGCTAAGTAAGGTCTCTCACATTTACATGGCCAAATAAACTTCAAGCCAATAATTTAGTCTAAAGTGATCCTGGATGGATACTGACCTTGTGCTCACATGGGTGAACTATACAGGGTAAAGGGCTAGAGAGTAAATATTTGCGGTTTTGTGGGCCATAGGGCAACTGCACAACTTTGCTATTGTAAGGCAAAAGCAGATAGAGATCTACATTGACAAATGGGTGCAGCTGTCTTCCAACAAAAGTTTATTTACAAAACAGGTGGAGGGCAGGATTAGGCCCATGGGCTGTAGTTTACCAATCCTTATTGTGGAATCCTGAGAGAAGAAAATGAAATTCCAAAAAATAAAAAAAAAAAAAAGACAACTGAGCATCATGAAAATACTCTAAACACACAAATAAATAAGACTCCATGACCAAGAAGCAACAGAAAAAATTGACTCAGATCCTCCTCTGAAGACATTCTTTGGATTTGTTGGGAAAAAAAATAAAACTAATAAGCATAAATAACCTCAAAATTTATGAGCTAGGTGCAATGGTGCAAACCTGTAATCCCAGTGGCTCAGGAGGCTGAGGCAGGAGGATCGCAAATTCAAAGCCAGCTTCAACAACTTAGCAAGGCCCTCAGCAACTCGATGAGATCCTGTCTCTACATAAAATATAAAAAAGGCTAGGGATGTGGCTCATTAATCAAGTGCCGCTGGGTTCAATCCCTAGTACCAAAAACACAAAAAACTTGTGAGTAAGCATGTTTGAAAAAGAATCAAATATTACTCCTAGAAATGAGAAATGAAAAACTAAAATAAGAAACTGAGTGCAGGGAGTTGGGGAAGCAGATCAGTGGTAGAGCACTTGCCTAGCATGCCCAAGGCCCTGGGTTCAATCCCCAGCATCACCAGGAAATAAAAAAAAAAAAGAAGAAAGAAAAAAACTCACTGAAGGATTGTATTGATGGGTTGTAAGAGCAGGATCAATAGAATTAAAGAAAGAATTAATTAATCAAATTGTGGAACTAAAGATTGTCCAGAAAGAAGTATAGACAGGCAAAGAAATGTGAACTATAAAGAAAAGTGATTAAGAGATATAGGATAGGGGCTGGGATTGTGGCTCAGTGGTAGAGCACTCGCCTAGCACGGCCGAGGCCCTGGGTTCTATTCTCAGCACCACATAAAAATAAATAAATAAAAAGGTATTGTGTCCAACTACAACTAAAATATAAATATTAAAAAAAAAAGAGATATAGGATAGAGTGAGAAAGTAATGTCTGTCTTCTAAAACCAAAGGAAAGGGGGAAATAGGGCAAAAGACATTATGTAAGGGATATCTGAGAACTTTCTGTTCTTGATGAAAAATTCCAATCCACACATGAAAAGTCAAGTCGAAAGTAGACAATAACAAGAAACACACACCTGTATGCATCCCAGTGAAATGGTAAATTCCAAAAACAATGACCATATGATGTGCCCTCAAAATGTTAGCTTCAAAGAAGTCATGAGGGGCTGGTAGCTGACCGCAGCTAGAAGACAATCTTCAATGTACATAGAGAAAATAAAAAAATAAAAACTTCAATCTGAATATAAACTTCTATATCCAGGAAAAACTTTCAAGAATGGGTACAAAGTAAATGTTCTTTTAGAAAGGAAAAAACAGGGGATTGGCTACTAGCAGACTGTCCCTAGAGAAAAATGATCCCAGATGGAAAGATTGAATGTCCATCAGTCTTGGATTAATTGGAAACCACTAATATCCAATTTACATAAATAAATGGAAGAAGTAATAAACCCAAGAGTTCAAGCAAGAGGGAGAAGTGGAAGAAAGCAAAGGCACAAAATAAGATGAGAAAAGGGGGAAGAACCAAAGAGGAAGTAGGGAAATTCTGGGTAAACACTGACCATATCCAATGAGTAGGATGATGACGTCGACAGGGGCAGTGTCAATTCGTGGGATTACAATTCATGATATCATAATATCGCGTACATTGAGGGGAGATGACTGAAATTCAAGTTCTAAGATCCTTCTATTTTTTCAGGAGAGTTAGGAAAATGATTGACTTTAGACTGCAACAAGTCGAAATTTTTAAAGTAACAGCACGATAAAAATAAGGCTATTAATCTCCAATTCACATAGATAAAATAAGTGGAAGTAGTAATAAATTCAAAAGGGAAGAAGAAAAAAGAGAAAGCACAAAATAAGATGATAAAATAAATCCAAATATGTTCTTATATTAGACTTCAATGTTGCTCTCTCACAACTGATGGGTTGTGTAAAATGGCACACCAGTTTTGAAAATGGTTCGATGGTGTCTATGTTAAAATTGGGTATGCTAATACCCTACCATGCAGCTATCCGAATGCCACTAAACAACAGACTAGAGAAGTTCTTGTGAGCGTACATCAAGAAACATACAGAAGCATGTTTACAAAACAGCTAGAAAAAAATCCTAATGTCTGTCAAGATAATTAGAATAAGAAAATGACTTTTCCTGCCTTTGGGGATACAGTCAAGTTCTACTTATTAGTCTGGGTAATGAGTACACAGGTATTTGTTGTTACATTGCCCTTAAAGTGGACCTACTTACTTTCACATACACTTTTGTATTTTCTATTTTCTTTTTTACCATCAATAAAAAGACAAGGGAAAATCAGATAAGTGTAAAAGCTGCAAAGCCAATAAGTACCAGAGCCACAACTACAGCATATTTTGACTATCCTGTTACCTTCATCATTATTGAGAAAATGATAATACCAAATACTAATAGAATCCACTAGGAACATGTGTTAAAAACCAAAAGCAAATCAGGTATAATGCTGCAAGCCTGTAATCCCAACTACTAGGGAGGCTCAAGAAGTCCAAGGCCAGCCCCCACAGCAACTTAGCCAGAATTTGTCTCTAAAAAAAAGGAGGGGGATGCTGGGGATGTAACCCAGAGCACCCCTGTCAAAGCCTCTCCACTCATACTGCAAATAAAAAGAGCACACTTTTGTCAACATTCTTATTAGGGACCCCCAATCTACAGTACCAATCCCATACCCCAGCCTTGCCCCTACCTCCCATCACAACCTACTCTGTCCAATCAGGAGGTGGTTTAGGTCAATAATAAGATATTTCAGAAACAAAGACTGAGAGCAGCTGTGACCCCGAGAGGCAGTCCTCATGACCACATACTATCTGTAATTACAAGAAACCAACAAACATTATAAGTTAAGGTATCAACAGAATGCTCAAAGTGCCACATACACATGGAGAGGGTGGTCAGGCCACGAAGATGATGTTGACTATGGCTTGGGAAGTTGTTTATACAGGAAAACCTTCCTGGAGACTGTCCTTTGCACCCAACTGTCATTCAGAACCATTTCCCTGTGCTCTTGAGTGTATTTACTGCTTCACACATGGCTGCTCATCCAACCCCAGCATGTGCCATGGCATTTCAGAAGCCACTGGCACTCCTAAACCTTGTTGTGTGTACTTATGGCCTACAGCCAAGACAAAGAGTCAAAAAGAAGTCGGGGGTGGGAGGGTAATCTCAAGGCTCAGTTCATCAATCTATGCGAGGATTAGATGGAATGATGCTGATGAGATTTTTCTACTAAATCCTGTCTACCCTTGATATCTCACTGCAATCATTGTCCTGAAAACTCAGGAATACTAAACTCTATAGACACAAGACTTCTAAAGTGGGAATCTTGAGCTAAATCTGATCAAGACTTGTTTTCCAGAAACATGTTTTCAGTAACATGACAATTGCAAGCAACTTGAAAATTCACTGTGTACATCAAAGACCTACAGGAAGAGAAAGTTCTGACCAAGCTAGCATCAGACTGCCCAATGAATACACAACAGCTTTGTTGTTTTCATGGTGCTTAGACACATCTTATCCATGACCAAACAAAGTACCATTAGCTATTTTATTAGCTTTCTGAGAAGTGAGCTAATAAAATAGATCTCTTAATTCAAGCTATATTGAATATGAAAAGAAGAAAAAGGAACTTTTATGAGGGAAAAAACAAATAAAACAAAGGGCCATCTCAACATATTTGAATTTGATGATTCCTGGTCAAGATCACCCCAACAGTTTGAAGAAGAGGCAACAGAGAAAGAGAGTGGGGATATGAGAACAGAAAGGTGCTGACCACGAGGGAAACCTGTTTACAAATTTTTCTTTGGGATCAAATCCTACTAGCTAGATGAGAAGAGTACACACTGATGGGGCCATGCCAGGCCTGCCTGGCTAGTCTTTTAGGTGTAATTGTCTGGGTTCACCTGCAAAATACCTTAAGTCTGGGACTTTGTTCAAGGGCAGAGTCCACAGGGCCAGACTCCAAATAAGTAAAAGGGGAAAAAAAAAAAAAAGACTAGTGGCTGATGTTCTAGTTTCCTAAGTGTTCCACTCAGATAAAATCTGAGTATGTCACTGAAATGAAAACAATCCTTGTTTATAATAAGAAGGAATTTAATCCACTCAAAATCAGAAGGTAGAGGGGAGGAAGAAATAATGCAACACATGTTTAAAAATATAAAATTTATTTATGTTCATGGTAAGACAGTTCACATTCTGTACAAGGTTACCAGGAGAGATAATACTCAAGAGTTTACAGTGGTATTATATTGCTATCCAACATTGCTTATGCTATTTGAGTTAGGGAATGCTTATTTCCCCCCTTTAAAAATATTTAAGGCTCAGTTTCCAAAAGGTAATGATACCACTTGTTTTTCTGCTTAAAAGACCAGGAAGATCTGAGAATAAACCACTAAGGGTGGGAGGGTGAGGGGCGGCTTTCACTCATTCATACTGAAGATACCCAATGTGACTTTTTTTTTTAAAGGTTCCTTATATTTGAAAATGTGTTTGGTTACAAAAACAAACAAGTTGGTAGATGGAAGGGAATCTTTAGCATACACACAAGAAAAACTAACTAAGCTATTAATCACCATTGCTGGTTGAAATGTGTTGTGAGTCTCCTATACATAAATACATACACACCTTTACTTCCACTCAATTTTTCTTTGGTGAAGCTTACCAAATAGTATTACTGTCCCAACACACTAGTGAAAAAATAATTTATACTGCCTTTTGGCTTTCTGGTCAGGTCACCACAAAGTTGTCCTTCACCCTAAAATACAAGGTTCCATTTTTCTTTTCAACTTTGCGGTAACACAGAACCCCAATGGTAACCTCACATTGTTGTGTGACCCCCGCATTGTGTAAGTGAGGAAAAGCAAATTGTGGACACAGATAGTTGGGATAGTTTCCAAGAATTTACCCTATGAACGAGGTTCAAATACTCCCTAGAAGCACTTGTTCCTGTAAAAATATTTCATTCAATCACCAATGACACCATCATTTTACAAAAGGCAGAATCTGTTTTGCCTCAGTCAACTACCTTACAATTGATGAGGCTAGTGCTCCAACAGCCTCAGGAAAGCCACAACAGGTCACCTGTAGGTTCTGCCTCTGGCATAAAGAGGTAGAGACAATCATCCTGTAGAAAATATTAACAATAAACAAAATAATAAAATGAAACAAACCCCCCTCCCCAAAAAACACTTCACTTCTAAGGTAGTTCTGGGAAGCCGAGTTTATCTACAGGGTAGCATCAGGGGTGGCCTCAGTCTGATTCCAAGTTGGGAGATCCATTGCCCACAATCATTTTGCTATAATTCTTCTGCTGCTCTTCCTTAAAGGTGTCCTTCACCTTTGCTCTCTTCAGCCCTCCATCCCTGGGAGAAGAAAGGCAAATTATAAAAGATATTCTCTGGTAATGATGTAGAAGGGTCACGTGTTAATATTGTATCATGGCATTTAAGCAACTGGTCAGCAAGGGGGCAAAGATCCCTGGATCTGGAAGCAGGCAGACCACATTTCAGCCTCAATCTACTAATAAACATTATTTTAAGGAAGATCAACCTCCCTAATGTTTGGTTAAAGTAAAGAAAGATACGTCCTCTACTTAGTTTCTTTTTAGAAGTTAGGGCTGCTGCATTCAATATTTGAATTAAAACCTGGATCATGAAAACCAGGATTTATTTCTCTATTTTTTTCCTTAAGGAAAACAAATATTGTTTTTCATCCACCTGTGTCTTACTGGAAAACTATACAAACGTTTTAAAATATACCCACAAGAAATGGTAAGAATGATGTGTATATGTGTGCAGATAAGTTAATCATTATTTAAATCTAATCCCATGTTTATTAAGATTTGTTCCTAGACAAACACTATATTTCTAGTATCTGCAATTTACCATGTTCCAAACAGACTTGGGCTAAAAACAACCAAATCATAAATTGCATCCCACCAGCAGTTAGTCTCTAAGAAAGCATCATCCCCTCATTCAGAGCCTGTGAATCTCCCCAGAGTGGTGAATCGCAGACCTGCCTGGGTTAAGAGGACTCTTCCTGCCTTTCCTTCTCTGGACTACTCAAAGAAACAACAAACTGAAGAGCTGGGAAGAAACAGGGGGCCACCCTCTCCCTACCGTTCTAATTCTTAGATTTTAACTGTTAGGCGCAGTACAGACTGAAAGGCGCTTACTTTATACTGTGAATGTTTAATTTTTCACCCTGTTAGCACCAGTGTTTACCAAGGGCTTTCTGATGGTGATGAGTGATCACAGGTTAGCTAATGAACTCGATGCCATGAGAACGGAACTTGACCTCCATGCAGACGACTGCCTGAGACCAGCACAAAGTTCTGGCTTGTAAAGTCAAACCTAAGGGACAGCCCACTAGCAAGCCTTCAATTTAAATGTAGACCACAGTCCACAAACTACACAGAGGGGTCAGTTGTGGGAATTTTCCATGAAATGAAAAACATCTTTAGGTCCCCAGGATTGTCCATAAAGCCTTTTTTATCCAAATGAATTGCCTCTAGCTAATTCATAGCATTTGCATGAATTCTGAACAGTGTGAGCTAAGGAAGGGAAGGAGAGTCAGAAGGACCTTTCTCCTTCTGTGAGGCCCAGGATAAAAATGAGCAAAAATTTGAAGTTAGATATGTTTATCTATGAGAAGCCTGACATTATTTTTGTATACCTCTCCTTCCAAACACCCAAACACCCAGTAAACCTCACGCTGCTCTAAGTACCCCAACCGTGAGGTATTACCTCTAGAGACTTCAGTCTTCCTCTGTTCCCCTTTAAAATGGCAGTAAATTAGTTCTTAAGAAAAAAAAAGCAATAACTATATGTAAGAACCAGTTTAAGATCACCCAACAGTTTTCATTCAATCTACAAAAAAAATGTCAATTTAGCCAGGCATGATTACATGCACAACTGTAATCCCAACAACTTGGGAGGCTGAGGCAGGAGGATCATAAGTTTGAGGCCAGTCTCAGCAATTTAGCAAGGTCCTAAGCAATATCGTGAGGCCCTGTCTCAAAACAAAAAATAAAAAGGGCTGGGGATATTGCTCAGTTCAATCCCTGCTACCAAAAAAAAACAAAAACAAAAAAACAAAAAAACACTAGACAGAGCTTGTGTGCTCCTTTCATATCTCTCTCTCTCTCTCTCTCTCTCTCTCTCTCTCTCTCTCTGATTGCACAAAGAGGTCATGTCAATGAGGGGAGAAAGCAACCCTTTGCACCTCAAAAGGAGACCCTCACCAGAAATGGCCACATGGCGGCATCTATAAGTGTGAGAAAATAAATCTCTGCTATTTAAGACACTCAGTCTATGTTTTTTTGTTATGGCAGCCCAAGCTAACTAATATACTCAACTGTATTCAGTCATTCTCAAACAAACAAAAAATGAAAGCCATATAGTTACCCTAATTAAAATATCTCACTCATTTCCTTTCTTTCAAGTTTTTAAGGTTTTCTTTAATATAGTTATAAATGGAATTAAATATGAACAAGCTTGTCTGTAGCTCCTTGCCTCACCCTCAAATCCATTCTACATTTCTTCTTCAATAAAAGAACCCTACATTCTAGCTAAGGACATGGCCACCTACAACAAAGACTACATTCCCCAACTTCCTTTGCAGCATATATCAGCATATAACTTGAGATAAACTTCTATCTTAGTTAAGCCATTGTTATTTTGTATAAACCACACTCACTTTTGGCTTAGCCTGTAGCTAACTAGCATAAATAAGTAACATTAACAGTGATTTTTTAATTAATAATAATAACAATAATAATAATAATAATAATAAAAACTCTTGAAAAATTTCTTACCAGGGAAGTTCAGTCAATCCTCCTTGTACTGCAATAGCAGACTTAACCCTGTTAGCAAACTGGACTGCATCTTCTCCTTCCTGGTTGGAAAAAAAATCGTTTTTAAGTACACATTTAGGGTATAGAATTTTTAAATAACACCTTAAAATGTCTCGTAATCATTTATATTTGCTTTAAAATATAAGATTCATATTTCAGCTCAAATACTTTCTATTCTGAGTCAAGCATAACAAGTATCATTTATTCTATCAAGAAAATACAGTGTTTTATTAATTTTTGAATCATGAGTATATCTTTAATATTTTTTTTATTACTTGTACCCAAAATATAACATTCCATATTACCTGTAGGCTCAATAAACCAAAAACAATTGTAAAGCTTTTATGGAAAAGAGTCTCTCAATATAAACTGGCTTGAATTAAAGAGCACTAAACACGGTATTTTAAAAAACACCTAGGTGCATTGGTGCACACCTATGGTCCCAGCAACTGTGGTGGGAGGATTGCAAGTTGGAGGCCAGCCTCAGCAACTTTGCTAGGCCCTAAGCAACTTAGTGAAACACTGTCTCAAAATAAAACACAAAAAGGGCTAGGGATGTGGCTCAGGGTACAGCACCCCTAGGTTCAGTCCCCATTACTCCCCTGAAGGAAGGAAGGAAGGAAAGAAGGAAGGAAAGAGGGAGGGAGGGAGGGAGGGAGGGGAAAGAAAGAAAAACTAATTGCTGAGAAAGCAGAAAGGCATGATGAGAACGATGAAGACACCTGGGTTTTTTTTTTTTTTTTTTGCCTTTATCTGATTAGACAAAGCACCAAGACCAAGTGTTATCTAAGAAATACCTCTTTAGTCATGGGGGGCATGTACCACACATCACAGACGATGGCCCAACTGGTCATCATGCGAAGTAAGTAGCTCACCATGTTGTACTTACTGCTGTTCCAAAATGCATCCCCAAATTGAGGGTTATACTGAGAAAAAAAGAAAAGAAAACATATCCCAATTACAAACCAAGCAGTGGCTTCTCTTATTCAACTCAACGTTTTTAAGGGCAGGCCAAACAACTCTATCAGAACCCCACTTTCCTTCAATTCTTTTTGATAGAACTGACCACAAAAACTTTACCAGGCCATCTAACACCGACTAGAGCAGACTAATTTTCTAAATAGAGTACCAGAACATGGCAAAAAGAGGGTTATTTATGTGCCTATTAAATATCTGTCTCCATATGTAACTGGAAGGTCATTGAAAGCAGAGGCAGTGTCTGTTCTGATTAGCACTAAATCCTTAGCACTTAACATAGCTACACACACACACACACACACACACACACACACACACACATACATATAGGAACACAGAGACAGAGCACTTGACAGTAAATGGGGCAGAGCGTAAAGAACTGATGAATCTGAGTAGAGTATGCCAGTTTCCTCATTCTTGAAAATTTTAAATTTGTAATTATATCAATAAAGTCATCCATCTAAGGCTTTTTTATGAAATCTCTTTTAGCCAGGCACAGTGGTGCACACCTATAATCCCAGTGGCTCGGGAGGCTGAGGCAGGAAGATCACAAGTTCAAAGCCAGCCTCAGCAACTTAGTAAGGCCCTAAGCAATTTTGCAAGAATCTGTCCCTAAATAAAATATAAAAAGGGTTGGAGATGTGGCTCAGTGGTTAAGCACCCCTGGATTTAATCCCTGGTACTAAAAAAAAAATATGTTTACCTTAATTGCAACTGGATGTATGGTTCCTCCAATTTCAAAACTTCCCTTTTTAAACATCATGACTGAAGTATTATTGATGCAGGTTCCTTCAAGGGTGGATAGGAATGGGGAGGTTAGTCATCTTTTTAAATAAATTTTAAAATGAATTACTTTAAAATATTTTTTTTTTAAGCTGGGTGCTGTGGTGCACACCTGTAATCACAGCTGCTTGGAAGGGTGAAGCAGGAGGGCAGTGAGTTCAAAGCCAGTCTCAGCAAAAGTGAGATGCTAAGCAACTTAGTGAGACTCTGTCTCTAAATAAAATACAAATTAGGCCTGGGGATACGGCTCAGTGGTCGAGTGCCCCTGCCCCCTGAGTTCGATCCCTGGTATCCACCCCCACAAAATATTAAATATTAAATATATATATGTGTGTGTGTGTGTGTTGTAGATGGACACATGGACACAATACCTTTATTTTATTCATTTATTTGTTTTTTATGTGGAGCTGAGGATCAAACCCAGTGTCTCACATGTGCTGGGCAAACACTCTACCACTGAGCCACAACCCCAGCGCCAAGGAATTACTTTTATATAAAATAAAATGGCAAATGACAGGCATTCTAATACCATTTCACAAATCCATCCCTGCTTAAAGGAGTAAATAAACGCTAATAGTTCTAAGCAGATTCATAATAACAAACTTTTACTTTACTATTAAATATTTATAAGTACAACTTCTCTGCAACAGGTGACAACTTTGATACTTTTAAAATACTACCCTTAAAATGACAGATAATACCTTTCTAAGTTTATGACCCAGAAATATTTTTAAAATAAAAAAGGGATCCCTAGCAGCACAAAAAATAAATACAATAAAGTAAAAAAAAAAAAAAAAGAAAAAAAAGTAGCATGACTCCTATCATCTCAAAAGAAAGCAGAAAATGAATAGCTCCAAAGGTCATCCCATCCTGGATTGAGAATGCCAGTCCCAGAGTAACTATTCCTCACACTCCTGATCACTTGTTGTTATCAATGATAGTTTGGCAGGCAGTCTCTGCTCTTACCTTCAGGAAAGATTAATATGGGTAGTTTTTTCTTATCAGCAATGTGTTCTTTTAGTCTGCAGAGAAAAACAAGGAATCAAAATTCTATCTTTAAAAACAGAGAAAACAGAGTCCTTTTTGGTATTCTTCACACTCTACTAGTGTGAATAAAATTGTAAAGCAAAGAGGAGAAAGGAAATAAGAAATTTGGAAAGGAAACAAACTCAAGTTGTTCTCTTTCTTTAAAAGTGTAAGAAGATCTGCACTATTTCAATTTGTCTAATTTCAAAGTGAATGACTTTCAATGCCTTTTGCCTACTATTAAAAAGCAACTCTAGGGGCTGGGGAGGTAGCTTAATAGTAGAGCGCTTGCCTAGCATGTGTGAGGTCCTGGGTTCTATCCCCATTGTGGCAGCGGGTGGGAAGGTAGTGAACTTTAGACAGTCATGTGACAGGGGGTCACCATGTCATAGCTTTCTGTTGTTCTCCATGTACTTCCATTTCTTCATCTGAAAATGGAAATATTGATTGCTGGAACTATCTACATTACGGCTCTTAGGCAAGAGACTCCTTAAATGAGTCAGGCTGAACTTTTCTATGAAATTCATACCATAAAGCTGAGAGAGACTGACATCCTTCCAGGCTTAAAGCCTGTCCTCCTTGCAGTTGGCCCTGTATTCCCAACTCTGCTCATCAGAAGCTGGGAAAGGCTGAGGTACAGAGATCCAGCTGCCAGAGAGTCCCATTGCTAAATAATCTCAAGATAGGGAACACTTTCCAACCTGAAGCAGATTTCAACAAGTACTTTTCATTTAAGAGCATGGGCCACCTTTGTGTTTATGGGAGCAATGACCAGAAAGTCTTCAGTTTAAAACCCTTGGGCAAAAAGCTGTTTCCCAGCCAAAGTTTCTGGTAGCTCCTTTCCAGCTCTAACTCCAGAGGTTCTTTCTTCTGCCTTTCCATAACGATCTTCTATATAGTTTGGATAAGTGCCCCCAAAGGCCCACATATGAAAGTTGGTTGCCAGTTTGCGGCACTATTGGGTAGAGGAACTTTTAGGAGGTAGGACTTAGCAGGAGGAAGTTAGGTCATTGGGGTCCCACTCTTGAAAGAGATACTGAGACCCTGGCCTCTCCACTCCCTTTTGATTCCCAGCTGCCACGAAGTGAACAGGTTTCTTCCGTCATGTGCTTCTGCCATGATGTACTGTGCTACCACAGACCCAAAGCAACAAGGCCAGAAACCTCCGAAACCATGAACCAAAATAAAACTTTTCTTTATTAAGTTGATTATCTCAGGGGTTTTGCCATGGTGAATTAACAAAAGATCATTAGCTCCTTCTATAGCTGGATTTAAGTCCTAGCAGTCATTCAGCTAACAATCAATTATCTATTTATTCAGGAAATAGGGATAAATTATTTTAACTTCAAGAAAGTAATTTTAAATTTTCAAAATTTAATGACTGGATTGTTGTCAACATCAGTATAGTGACTATACCTAAGTCATGGCAAAATAAACAAGAGCTTTCTAATACTATCCTATATCTCACTGTCTACAGAATTTTTTTTTAAATCATGGTAAGTAAAAGTAAAAAAAAAAAAAAAAACTACAAATAGGCTCTATATGTTTTAGTTTTGACCCATAGTGAGCTCTGTCTTCTTTGGCCAAAAGACCCAAATTCATCTGTTTTATGCTACCCAAATGAATACAGAGTCATCTCACTGCTTACCTCTTAGTAACCAGGTGTCGATCCTTCATTTCTGAGCGTTCAAACCAGACATGTGGACAAGCCTTTACCATAGCTCTCTGAATAATTCCCATCAGTCCACCATGAACCTGGCCAACCTAGAAGTGCCATGAGAAAAAAATAATAATAATAAAGTCAAAGCTATCCAAAGAAAGCTTTATTTACTTATTTATTTAGTTAACTACCAATACATTTCTATTTCCTGCTCAGAGGCAAGATTAGTTGCCTTCTACTGACTGAAATTTTTAGTGTGATCAAAGCATTTGTAAGGCCATATGTAAGCAAAAATATTCTTTATTAGCAGTTTTTAATTATAAGTCATGTTGCTACACCCTAGATATTCTCTAAGTTTCAAAAATAGAGGTGCTTCAACTTAGTCAAGATTAGAGAAACAAATTAAAACTTTTCTGAAATACCATTTTAAGCCCCTCAAACTGACAAAGATTTAACAGCTTAACAGTTCCCTCTGATGCAAGGCTATGGGAAACAGGCACTCACACTGCCCAGGAAAGGAGAGAGGATTATAGCACCAATGGAAGAAATGTGGCAACATCTACTGAGATCACATATTCATTTATCCTTCACGTTAATAATTCCTCTTCTAGGAATTCAACCTGAAGATACACATTCAACTAAATGAAAACACATATGCACTACCCATGTTGACAGCAGCATAGTTCACAATTACCAAACTATGGAACCAGCCTATGTTTATCAATAGAGGAATGGATAAAGAATATGCGGCACATATATACAATTAGGTTTTATTCTGTCAAAAAGAATGAAATTATGCCAGGCGTGATGGTGCGCACCTGTAATCCCAGCGACTCAGGAGGCTGAGGCAGAAGGATTGCAAGTTCAAAGCCAGGCTCAGCAATTGAGCCAGGCTCTAAGTAACTCA
Organism: Spermophilus citellus; assembly: GCF_964194105.1. Taxonomy (NCBI): domain Eukaryota; kingdom Metazoa; phylum Chordata; class Mammalia; order Rodentia; family Sciuridae; genus Spermophilus; species Spermophilus citellus. Next base: position 67,166,874 of record NC_138189.1, on the reverse strand, counting down.
GTGAGACCCTGTCTCTAAATTAAATATGAAAAAGGCTTGGGATGTGGCTCAGTGGTTCAATCCCCAGTACCAAAAAAGAAAAAAAAAGAAATTAGGTCATTTGTAGGAAAATGGATGGAACTTGAGAACATTACATTAAGCAAAATAAGCCAAACTTAGAAGGTTAAGTGTTGTATATTTTCTCTCATATGTGGAGATTAAAGAGGAAAAGGGTAAGAAAAGTTTGTGGCATGGGAAATCTCATGAAAAATAAAGGGAAATCAGTTAGAAGAAAAGGACTGGGGCAGGAAAGAGGGAATACTGGGGAATGATACTGACCAAATTATTTTATTATTTTATGTGCATGTACAAGTATGTAACAATAAATCCCACCATTATGTACAACTGTAATGCACTAATAAAAATATGGAAAAAGGACCGGGGATATAGCTCAGTTGGTAGAGTGTTTGTCTTACATGCACAAGGCCGTGGCTGTAATCCCCAGCACCATCAAAAAAAGAAAAAGAAAATACATATGCAATTAATCACAGTATTACTTATTATTTTAAAACATTGGAAACTATCTAAATATAGGAAATTGATGAATAAACAATGGTCTATACATACAGTAGGAAAACAGCAAAGTTGATCTCTATGACTGACAAAAAGTGATTTCCAAGAGATAAGTGAAAAAGCAAAAGAACAAGTAATAAACTTTGGACTAAGACCAAAGAGGAAATGATACATATGCTTTTACTTATCTTGACAAAAAGAAATACAGAAAGGATAACCAAGACCAATGAAATTGGGAACTTAAAAGGAAGAAAGGAGTCCAGGGATTTAAATTAATGAAAGAAAAGCAATGTGAAATAACAGAATTTAAAATGGAATATAATAATATAAGTAGTATGATGAATCATCATCATTATTCTGTAAGAATAAGAAGAAACTGGAAGAGTTGTTACTGGTTTGACATAGTATATATAAGTTAATAAAATATTTCTACATTTTCTGACTTTCCAAATATGTGAATGCATCATTTTCAAACTATACAAATAAATTAAGTTGGGGCGGGGCAGGGAGGAAGGAAGGAATGGGAGAGATGGGCATGGAGGGGGTGACATGTCTCAATTATACCTTTTTATATGGAGGCATGTTAATAGCCTACATGTTCAAAAAAATAAAAAATAAACGAATAAGGATTGGGATAACAAACTGAAAGCAAGCTGAAGGAAATGAACTCAATAATGTATCAAATGAATGAAAGAACAGCACTGAAGGAAGAGGAACAATCCAAGACACTTGCAAAGATTGTATCTGGTAACCTACCCTCCATCTTGGAAGGCATAGAAAGAATTGTAAAACATCCTAAACTCTTCTTCTTCTTCTTTTTTATTTTATTTATTTATTTTTTGGTTTATTGTAGTAAAACAGATAAAGTAATTCTGAAACTATTTTAAATGGATTACAGGATTATGAAAATGATTAAATATGTTGATATTGTAAGGAATTAGAGTTTTCACTCTAAAAAAGGGAAAGTAAGATAGAACTTTATAAACTAAATATATTGGTATAGATTCAGATTTCCAATTTAAGTTTAGAAACAAATATTAAATATAAATATATTTGTGCAAGGCACAGGAGCACATACTTGTCACTCCAACTCTTTGGGAAGCTGAGGCAAGAAGATGGAAAGGCCAGCCTGGGCAACTTAGTAAGACCCTGTCTCAAAAATTTTAAAAAATAAATTAATAAAAAGTAGGACTTGGGGCCAGGGTTGTGGCTCAGTGGTAGAGCACTTGCCTAGAATGCATGAGGCACTGGGTCCGATCCCCGGCATTACATAAAAAATAAATAAATAAACAAATAAAATAAAGATATTGTGTCCATCTATAACTAAAAATCAAATCAAAAGTAGGACTTGGGGGAGCTGTGGCTCAGTGGTAGGCCCTTGTGTAGCACACAGGAGGCCCTGGGTTCAAACCCTAGCACTGAAAACAAATAAAAAAACAAACAAACTGTCTTCTATTTTAAAAAGTGAAAATTTAAAAAAAAAATGTTAGTTGTTCTTTTTGTTATACATGACAGTAGAATGTATTTTGACATATTGTACATGCATGGAGTATAACTTCCCATTCTTGTGGTTGTACATGATGTACAGTTACACTGGTCATATACTCTATATGAACAAAGGAGAGTTATGTCCGATTCATTCTATTGTCTTTCCTATTGTCATCCCCTCTCCCATCCTTTCATTCTCCTTAATCCAAAGTACTTCTATTCTTCCCCATCCCCTCTTATTGTGTGTTAGCATCCGAATATCAAACAGAATATTCAGCCTTTGGTTTTGGGGGATTGGCTTATTTTACTTAGCATGATACTCTTCAGTCCCATCCATTTACCAGCAAGTGCCATTAAAAAATGAAAAAAAAAATTCTATGATATTAAATCAAGACAAGGGGCTAGGGCTGGGGCTCAGTGGTAGCTCACTTGCCTGGTATGTGTGAGGCACTGGGTTCAATTCTCAGCACCACATATAAATAAATAAATAAATATCTATCAACAACTAAAAATCAATTAGAAAAAAAGACAAATATTTTTTCACCTTACAATGAGAGGGGTAGAACACAAGAACTCAAGTGATAAAGTAAATGAGGCATTACAAATATGAATATGTAAATTATATAAAAGGTATATGTAATATCCTTTATTATAACAACTTTTCTGTATGCTTAAAAATATTTATAATTTTTTTAGAAGGGAAAAAATAGTTTAGAAAAGTCATTGAGTGAAATAATGGATATGTTAATTAGCTTGATTTAAAGATTCCAAAGTATACGCGTACCAAACATCATTCTGTATACAATAAACTTATATAGTTTTTGTCAATTAAAATAAGTTAATTTAGTCCAGACTCAGTGGCACATGCCTGTAATCCCAGCGACTCAGGAGGCTAAGGCAGGAAGATTGCAAGTTCAAAACCAGCCTCAGCAAAAAGCAAGGCCCTAAGCAACTCGGCAAGACCCTGTCTCTAAATAAAATACAAAATAAGTCTGGGGATGTGGCTCAGTGGTCGAGTGTCCCAGAGTTCAATCCCTGGTACCAAAAAAGTAAATAAATAAATAAATAAATAAATAAATAAATAAATAAGTTAATTTAAAAAACAATAAATCATTGAGAGAAAAATCTTTAATGTTGCTCTGATAAGTAGTTTATTTAGCCAGTTATGACTTCCTCAGGTCAGCAATACAATTTCCTTCAACTTCTGCCTTGTACTACCTCCAATTAAGTACCATTGGTCTTATATTTCTATCACTTGACCCCCTAGACAATTTGCAGTAGCAAATCTTTGCTTTCCTTAAACCTCACCCCCAACCCCAGTACTGAGGATTAAACCCAGGGGATGCTCTACCACTGAGTTATATATATCCCCAGCCCTTTTGTTTTTTTTATTTTGAGACAGCATTTCACTAAATTGCTGAGGTTTGCCTCAAATTTTCAATCCTCCTGCCTTAGCCTCCCAAGATGCTGAGATCACAGGTGTGCACCCTGTAGTTACAAGGTGTTTTTAAACCTTGGCTATTAATGGAATTACAGTTATTTATGATTAAAAAGTATGGATGGTACCAACAAAATTCTGAGGCCCTGAGTCACGAATGCATTATTCTCAACTTTGTTGATCAGGAATTAGAAGAAATATAGTCTTAGAAACACAAAATCATGATTAAGCAGTGCTAGTGTGATATGTCTCCCAGAAATCAATATTGGAAATTTAATTGCCAATGTGACTGTATTAAGAGATGGGGCTTAAATGGGAGTGTCTAGATAAAATAAATAATAAAATAAATTAATGCCATTATAAAAAGGGCTCTCAAGAGCAGTCTGTTACATCTTGGCCGTTCCACTTCTACCATGTGATAACACTGGTGAAAAATAACCCATCTGCTCTCTCTGAAGTCCAACCCACCAGCAAGAGAATATGAACAGATCCGCCAGGACCTTTGTGCAAGCATTCTGTTCCACACTCCACCTCAGGTCATGGTTAACTACCATGAAGAAAAGCACATCTTCCATTATTGTCTAGAATTCATCTGACACGTAAAAGAGATGCAGGAACTCTCGACAAATGTTTCATGGCAATAGAAAACAAATATTTGAAAAAAATGCCAGAATGTGGTTTTGTGCATCCCCATGAAAGGGTATTTTAAAGCCTGGTTTTACTATGTGCTTTGTGGTTTGTAGTAGGGTTGTTCTGTTTTCTTTTCCTTTTTTTTCTTTTGAGTCTGTGGATAAGATCTGAGAAAGATAGTATAGTATAAATATTTGCCTTTCTTGCTAGAGCCTCATTAAAGAGTCAGATTTTTTTTAATTGCATATACATCCCTGAAGGAAGAAAGAACTAATTGACAGTCTAGGGGATTTGTACAACTCAAAGAAGGAAGACTCTAATGTTGCAAAGTGTTATTAAATATTGGCAGGGATTTTAGAAGCAAAATGGAATCAACTTTACCAAGTCCTACCAAGTTGAAGTATGTCTACATTTCAGTAAGTTAATTATTCACTACTTTAAATATTAATGGCTATTTTCCTTCTTTCCTTCCTTCCTTCCTCCTTCCCTCCCTTTCTTTCATTTCTTTCTTCAGGGGATTGAACCCTGGGTTGCTTTACCACTGAGCTACATCCCCAGCTCCTTTTATTGTTTGACACAGGGTCTCATTGAGTTGCTGAGGCTGGCCTCAACCTTGTGATCCTCCTCAACCTCCCCAAATCACTGGGATTACAAGTGGACACCACCATGTCCAGTCTATTTTCTTTTTCTTGCACCATCTCTTCCTCATGTAAATCTAGAATGCTTTATTCAACTGCAATAATATAACCCAAATTTCTAATAAGAGACTAACTTTCAAATTTATCAAAAAGGATAACAAATTTGAGCAAATCATAAAAGACACAACCACCAGAATTACCAATGGACTGCTCTTACCATAGCATAACATCCATCTGTGGTCAAGATCAAAACGTCTATTGGAGAGGTGTGGTTGGCAACGCAAATGCCTCCCTTCTGGGGTCTGTACTGCCTGCAATTACAAACAATGGTAAGTACTAACCCTCAGAAAACAGCCATTGTTTTGCAGAAAAGCATGGAAAGGCTCATTTTTTAAAGTGTACTTGGAGGTACAGGAAAGACTATCTTAAAAGGTTATTTATAGGAAATAGGGTAAGGAGGCCTATGACTTTCCCTTTATAATTCCTAAATTTTTGCTTACTTAATTGAAAGTATTTTCATATGATTTTGATCTTCATAAATACCACTTTTACTGGCTTCATGGTGATTCAGAGAGTAAATCTTTACCATGGCTTCCTCCCTCTTCTCCCACTACAGCAGAGGTCAGCAAACTTTTTTGATAAGAGACAAAGAGTAAATACTTCAGATTGTACAGGCCAAACAATCCCTGCCACAATTACTCAGCTCTAACTGTTGTGGCACAAAGGCCACATCAGATAATATGCAAATAAATGAGCATGTCTGGGTTCCAATAAAGCTTTATTTACAAAAGACAGAAAGAGTGTCAGATATGGCCTGTAGGCCCATAGTTTTGTTTGCCTGTCTCTGCCCTAGAGTTAAATGAGAGTTGACACCAATAAAGTAAAGTATTTTTGTGAGGCTTATTCATAGAAGAGGGAAACAAACACATAATGACTTTAGTATATTTTCCTTAAAATTAGGAGCACTTCTATAATAAGTTAGGATCACCTATCTATGTCATTAAAGCACCTTTTCTGTAGAAGATGTATCCTCTGATCACACTTCTGTCAGAGATTTTCTTCTATTTCTTATCTTAAAACTCATAGCCCAATAGATAAATCACATAATTTAAAATTTTTAAGGGGCCTTTATGTTGGTAACACATGGTAAAATCAATTGGTTTTCTGAATGTTTCCCTTCTACAAATGAGTCAGAAAGACACCGTCAGCAATGATTTTTTAATTAACTAAAATTGAATTCACAGAAATATAGTTTAAAAGCAATTAGAATAATTATCATTTAGCTAATAGCCTTCCTTAGCTACCTTTATACTCTTTGTTTGGGGGTGAGGGAAGGAGAATATAATATTTTCTTTTAAGGATCAGTTATGGAATTTTAGAAGTGGCAAAAAGGGACCCCCTGTATTCCAACAACATCATAAGCCTGTGAATTTCATTTTCTAAATCAGACAGAACCGTCTCAAAACTGGAAACTTATTATATAATAAACTTATTATATATACACAACCAGTCTCAGAGCTCCCATTTCTTCAATGTAAAATGGGGTAACATGCTCATCCCATAGCGTTGACCTGTGAGAAGTACAGGGCCTGGCCTGAACTTCCTAACTGCACAGTTAGGACACTCACTTGTTATGATAATGGATGGTGCCAGAGAGAGATCTCACGCAGATCCGACAGCAAGTCAGATGTACCATTTCACTCAGCCAGTTTTTGAGTCTGAAAGAATAAGAAGTCATTTTATTGTGCAGTAATGGGCTCTCCTAAGAAACAATACAAGAAAATTTTTAATGTGCTCATTCGCAACAGCATCCTGTGTTCTATTCCATTGAAAAAGCACAGTAGGATTCTTACAATCTCATTGATACATCTGGTATTAGATGGCAAAAGTTTACCAAGAAAATAGACAGAAACTCCAATGGAAAATAGCTCCCTCTCTCCTTTGAAAAAATTTCTTTTGATTTATATGGAAGCACGATGGAAAAAAAAAATCAAAGAATGAGTATGAAGATGAAGTGAGCAGAATTCTAATAAGTGGGTAGATATGATGAGTTCAATGCAATATGTAGGCACTAAGCAAATACTGTCTTTGCGGACACAGCTAGGAAAAAGGAGAGTTTTATTTTATGACTGGATGGAAGGAAACATTTCACCTGCCGTCTGGCAACTGCCCAACCAGTGTAGTTCCTATAACCAGCAAACTGATCCCAATAAAAGCCAGAGTAACCCTGAAAAAGAAAAGAAAAGAAAAATTAATGCAAAATTTGTCAAATAGTAGGTAAATAACCTAAGGGGAAATAATCTAAAGATTCACAAATAAAGTATAAATGAACTGTACAGCATCCTCATTATGGAATATAATACATCAGGCCAGGCATGGTGTTGCACACCAGTAATCCCAGTCACTTGGGAGGCTGAGGTGGAAGGGTTGCAAGTTTGAGGCAAAACTCAGCAATTTACTGAGGTCTTGTCTCAAAATAAAAAATAAAAAAATAAAAAGGAATGGGGATACAGTTCAGTGGTGACGTGCCCCTGGGCTCAATCCCCAGTACCAAAAAAAAGTTGATAAAGCTAAAGATTATGACATGTTTCTATTGAGTGTTGTGTGATACATTTTGAATGGAAAAAAGCAAAGTTTTGAAATAATTGTGTGGCATATGATACCACTTTCAAAGTAATAAGCATATATGTGTAACTAGTCTTTCTCTTTCTCTCTCTCTCTCGGGAGAGAGAGAGAGAGAGAGAGAGAGAGAGAGAGGGCCTGAAAATTTCTTAACAAAACTAAAGTTCAATCTATATAATCATTAAAGGGCTAAGATAGTTATGAAGCCTTTCTCATACTAACACCAAAACATGCCACTAGGTAGGAATCTTTTAATGCAAAGCTAACTATTGTCCCTTTGCATGGCTCAAGATGACTTAGAATTAGAAAACAAGGTGACTGATAATACCTCTAATCTCCATGTAGACATTTTCTCATTTTTGAAAAGTGCTTGTTATGTACATTCTGATCACTTTAACAAAGGAAATAGTTATTTCTAGAAATGCAAATAGAATTACTCAAAAAGATGAGGTTGAGATTTAAAATCCTTCTAAAGCAAATAGGATTTAGATTAAAAGTAAGAATCAATAGCTTAATGGCATTTTATTAATAAGATTCCTTAAACCATTTTACTTTGTCAGATGAGAAAACAGGAACTTTAGATTATCTCACTGGCCTCTCAAATCGAACCAGAGGTCTGTTTGTATCTTCTAGTTCTCAAGAGAGCCTTCCCATGTTTTGCTGAATATATAAGGTATCAATAACCTGATGAAAGGAAATGCCATTGCAGTCAGAAGGACCCTGTGGGTCTGGGAGCTACCTGAGGTCCAGGGTCAGCAATAGCAAATCTCTCCAGGGTCAAAGTGGTTTGCTCCTTATTTGTATATATCTATACCTCCTGACCAGATGTTGAGAGCACAAAATAGTTTATCTTAACCCATCTCAGATCTTACATTAGATGATGATAAAATAACAGCTAACACTATGTGCCAGGCAATATTCTAAGTACTTAACACATTTATCCATCCCAAAAACTCCATGAGGCAATAACATTATCAACATCTCTATTCAACAGATGAAGAAACTGAGACAAAGAAAGGTTAAATAACTTACCTAAGGTTATAGAGCCAATGGACAGCAAAGCCAGAATTTCAACACCAGCAGTTTGGCTCCATAATTCATGCTTCTAACAATTATGTTACTGTCTCTCACTAGCTTATCATTTTTATTATTTAACAAATCAGTTTAGGATTATTTAATAGAGAAAATTAGCTTAAGGCAGTAATATCAACCTGGTTGGGGAAACACCCTATCAACACATCTGAGCATGTACCCCTAGTATATTTAAGAATGACAATATATTCCACTGTACTGACATCATGCACATTATAAAATACCTGCAAATATGAAGAATGTAAAAAATATATAAATTTTTTAAAATTTTATTTTCAGTCAGTGTCTCAACAAGTTGCCTTAGCTAGCTTTGAACATGAGATCCTCCTACCTCAGCCCATCTGGTCACTGATGCTACAGGTGTATGCCACCAAGCCCAGTTTAGAGATATTTTTTATTTTTTTAAAGATAGTATTTAAAAATTATATATAAATATTAATGTAGAAAATGTTTTTCTCTCACTCAAAATATTAATTATAAATAATAAATGTTATCAATTATATTTTGAGTGTTAACCTATAACCTTTTTGAATGTTAAGCCATAACTACTTTGTTAAGGTGTTAAATCTTCTGAAGTCATGGTTTAACATCTTTTGACATAATAGTTTGAAAGTCATAACCAGATGCCATATTTTCATGTTAGTCACTAACACAGTAATGAAACCATTGTTTAATTAGCAAAACTTTTCAAATAATGTTTTTCATCTTTCCCTAATAAGAATCACTCCTTTTTACATATTAAATCAGAAAGGGTTGCATTATAATGTTGTCTAGCAATTGAGTTCAAAATAATTGTAATTGAATTATTTTTTCCTAGATTAATAAGCCAGAAAATTCTTAATGTAAGCCAACATGAGCATTCTCCTGGATAAATTCAGATAAGTTATCTTCCAGTGAGACCAGACACAAATTTTCAGTTACAATCTGTTTAAGAGCTTTATTGAGATACAGATCACATACATATGATTCACACTTTTAAGTATCCAATTCAACAATTTGGGGCATAGTCACAGAGTTGTGCAACCGTCACAATTAATTTTAGTATAATCTGTTTTTTAAATGCTCAATTTGTCACATTTGCTTCTTCTACAAATCACTTACAATGATTTGTACTCAGAGTAGGTACCAATTCTGCCATTTTCCTTTTGTTCCTGTATATTTACATTATATGACTATCTAAAATCTGTGGTTTATTTACAAAAGTTTTCATGTCAATCATCTCTTTTGTGAGCACTAGTTTAGTCTAAACTAGATAACAGAATCATAACCACATTTGCTGGGCCTTCACAGCATAGTGAAGTCTAACCAACAACAAATGAGGCATCTTAAGCACTCCATGTTATAGAATTTCTCACCCTTTCCCGAGGTTACCTTGGATACACTGCCTGATCTATGAACCAGAATATGCAAGAACTAATTCGTATATTAAACTTAACTGAACTTTCACTTCTTTAAGAATAAAATGGTAGTTCTAATTATAAAAAGAATAGAAGCTTCTAACAAAAATTCTAGTGTTTCCTTCCTGTGTGACAATGAATTGTCATGTGCATTCTCAGAGCACATGAACCCCTCACAGGAAGCACTAGCTTAAGTTTTAAGCAAAATTGGCTGGGCACGGTGGCACACACCTGTAATCCTGGCAGCTTGGGAGGCTGAGGCAAGAGGATCACAAATTCAAATACAGCCTCAGCAAAAGCGAGGTCCTAAGCAACTCAGTGAGACCCTGTCTCTAAATAAATACAAAATAGGGCTGGGGATGTGATTGAATGGTTGAGTGCCCCTAGTTCAATCCCTGGTACCCCCTGCAAAAAAAAAATTTTTTTTTTAAAGGTTTAAGTATACTTGTATGTGACAAGTCAAGCATTATGGTGCACACTTGTAATACCAGTGACTAGGGAGGTTGAGGCAGGAGGATTGCAAGTTCCAGCAATTTAGTGAGGACCTAAGCAACTTAGGTACTCTGTCTCAAAAAATTAAAAAGGCCAAGGATGTGACATTGGTTCAGTGTAGCACTCCTGTGTTCAATCCCTAGTACCACCAAAATGAAAAGTGTCTGCAAATCCCTGAAGTTCACTTTGTTATTACAGCTGAAGTGGTTCCCAAAAGACTACTCTGCTCCAGTGTTGAGACACTGAGAATATGAAAAAAAGAAAACAGAAAGAACTTCTTGGAGATCAGCACTTGTCTATACTTAAGCAAGCCTTCCGCTGTAAGAAATCTGAATGAGGCAAGTATAAGCCACCCTAGGGATGGTAAAGAGGTTTCAACTCTTGTGCCAGTGTTAGTTGGCTGGCAGCAACTGCCTGGAAAGCTCTGTTGAGAGGATGCCAAGGCCATGGCCCAGAAAATGAAGCAAGACCATCAGCTGCAGGCTGTGGCTGGTAGGCATGCCTACTCTTGCCATCACCATACTAAACAGATTCTTGACCACTGCTGCTTCACCCCACTGCCCAGGGTCTTCTACTCTTTTGTTCCACATTGTGAATCCAGTAAGCAGGCTTGAGGTTACCTCCTCATCAGGAAGAACTCAAGCCTAGAAGCAGAAGGGTATCCAGGTAGGGAAATTGCCAATAAGGAAAATGAATGATCATAATGGAATTGGATGGATGGACTCACTCTTCCCAATGGCTCTGTGATAACCACTCTAGACGTTTTTCTTTCCTAGGTAGCTTTGAAGTACTACAGACTAGCAAAGAAAGGCAGTGGCTGTGGGTAGATGTTATATTTTGGTTGACACTCTGGTAAATATTGAACTATAAATCATCTCTCTTCATTCTAACTTTCCACCTTCCCTTTTCTAGCCATCCTCAAATTACCTATGACTGCAAAAACAAAGTGGATCCAGATTGTAAGCTAGATATTGAATTCTGAACACACACATTCATCTAGAGAAAAAAATGTGCGGAGGCCACATTTTGTGGCGTTTTTAAGTGGGAAGAGGTGGAATTAGTACCACAATATTCATAAGTGATGAAAAGAGAAAGGTGAACTGATTATACCAATAAATTATCAGGCAGGTGACTTACCTCAGAGGTAGTAGGACACAATAGCGTACTATGACACCCAACACCCACACCATAGTGAGCCGAGGACTGATGTACTGGAAATTTATATTGGTTCTTGTGAGGAGATTCCATGACACTAGCTCCTCTGAGGAGAACCTCTGGGTCACTTCATCTTCTACAATGGCTTCCAATCCCTTCTTGGAGAAATAAAACACATCAGACAGCTCAAAGTCCCTTCCTCGCAGACCAGAGAGCCCTTTTTCCATGGGTGACTCATCTCTTTGGATAATACCTTAAAAGAAAGCATCAGGATATGAGAAAATGCCGTAGGACAAAAGAACAACCAACCAAAGAGGCAATGTTAACTGTATAGAATAAGGAAAACAAGTTTAATGGGTGACATGAAGATTGCAAAAATGAGACCAGCGATTGCAGTGGAAAGAGAGGTGAAATCAGTATCTGCATGAAATGGTCCTTACCCAATGATTTCAATTAACTATGGAGGAATTTTTGTTCTCCATAACCCTCTCCTCTTGATCTTCCTCTCTACACAATTGGCAAAAGAACTTCACAGAAATAGTCTGCTCAGATAAAGATCTGAACAGTGTAAAAATAAAGACTTATGTCTCCCCAATAAAAGCCATAAAGTCAAAAACCAAGTAAAATGGCAAAAGGTGTTTACCACAAATGGCAAAGATAGATGTTTTTAATATACAAAAAGTATTTAATAAGAAAATCCCAGGATCCTGCAGAAAAGTAAGTAAAGTTCATGAACTGATTTAATAGAAGCAACATAAATCACGAATAAATAAATCAAAACTCTTTGAAAGACATTTGAATTAGACAGCAACTGACTGATTTACATTTTACCAAATCAGCAATATGTTTTGTTTCATAATGAAGTTCAATGTCAAATGATACAGGTACACATATATTCCACATGAGTATAAAACTATTAGCAACTAGTTTCAAAGTTGGTTTGTCGTGAAAAACTAAAAATAGTTTTGCTGATGATCAGTAATTCTAATTCTAATTATTAATCATAAGAAATGTAGGAAAGGGTGGTACTCTTCATTATAATCAATCCAGGCAATGATATCTAATGCAGTTATTAATAAATCTTCTTATGCTAAGTGAAAAGAAGTGGAATCTTAAACTAAAGTTTAACTCCATGAAACATATAAACGTAGGAAAAGCACCAAGAAAAAAAAAAAAATCATTAAGTGGCTACCTTTGGGCAATGGGATTAGATTTTCTTCTCCACAGTGATATTGTATTTTCCATAAAGAACACAATTCAGCTGGGTGCAGTGGCGCACACCTGTAGTTCCAGTGGCTCCAGAGGCTGAGACAGAGGATCCTGAGTTCAAAGCCAGCCTCAGCAAAAATGAGGCCCTAAGCAACTCAGTGAGACCAGGTCTCTAAATAAAATACAAAATAGGGCTGGGCGGTGGCTCAGTGGCCGACTGCCCCCTCCCCTGAGTTCAATCGCTGGTCATTACCCTCCCCCCCAAAAAAAGAACACAATTCAAAGATTTTTAAAGCAGCATTAGTTTTTTTGTAAATTAAAAAATGACTACTGCCATCCAGTTCTAAGGACTCAATATGAATATAAGTGAGAAGACCTTCAAAGAAGAAAGAGTCACTATGTACACAGTACCTAACATGACTACCCATTTGTTCCTCTGGGGTGTGTCACAGAGGAATTTACTCCCTACATTATGCTACAAAGAAAAATCTTTTCTTTTGAAGTGGAGATGAAGATATTAAATCCCTGAAAGGAGATCCCCTTTGATTTTCTCATTTTCCAGTTTACCAGGAAATCAATGAGCAGAACTGAGAGCCCTGTATTATCAAGCCCCTGGAGACTGATCTGATATATGCATCAATAGAAAGAATTGGAAAATTTCTTTCTTTTTTTCCTATGAAATGGCAGCATGATGCACTGGAGGAAAAAGGACGGAGGACTTAGGCCAGCTCCATCATGGGTGTCTTTTTTTAAAATAAAGGAGTGGGAAATTTTTTAAGTTTCCTAATAGGGTTGACATTTTGTGATTTTTGGTTTGGGGTTTTCTTGGAGGGAGAGGGGTTGTTGCCCCACATGCAAAGCTAACATCTAATCATTTTAAGATTTAGAATAATAAATTCTTCAATGATCATTAGGCTATCTTTTTCAGGAGTCAGTTCTAACCTTTCTTCATTTTTAATTAGTATTAGAGGGTGGACAAAGATAGTGTTCCTGATGAATTACCCTCTTACTTTATGGACATTGCAGTACTGCTCAGAGTAGATTATTCAATCCAAATACTGACCAATACCTAATAGTGCAAAAGTTTCACTATTTAGAAATATATCAATTTTTTAAAATATCTACAAGTAGGAGAGAAGAACGAGTTTTTTACTAAGTCTGAATGAAATACATTAGGGACAGAGGACAGACTTTCTAAACATATTCTTCTTTAGAAGAGTCAGCGATAAGAATGCAACTTCAAGTTGCTTCACATTATTTACCTGAGTTACAAAAGAACAGATCTATAAACAGAAGCTAGTCCCCAGGCCTCCACACACTTGATGTGCAATATTTTCTCTGCCCCCTGACCTAGTTTATTCTGTGTAACTCAAATACATGTAACTCACTTTTATATTTTAGTTTAGCATTTTTCAAAAATATATGGAAGGTTGGGGATCTAGCTCAGGGGTAGAGCACTTGCCCACCTGGAATTGAACCCTAGACCATAAAATACACATTCACATGAACAACAATAATGCATCTAACTGATAAAAGATAAATTTCCAGAATACAATAAGACATACAAAAAGTTAGTAGAGAGAAAATCAGAGGAACTCAGTTAAAAAAAAAAAGACTAAGAATATGTCAAACGATTCAGATAAAACTAAACCTTAATGGGCTGGGGTTGTGGCTCAGTGATGGAGCACTTGCCTAGCATGAGTGGGGCACTGGGTTCCATCCTCAGCATCATGTAAGAAGATAAATAAATAAAAGTTGTTGTGTCCATCTAAAACTAAAAAAAAAAAAGACTAAACCTTATTGACTAAACATTTGAAAAGATGTTCTTCCTCATTATAATCAGAAAAATGCAAACTAAACCACAATGAGATACAATTTCATACCCATAAGGTTGATAAAAATTTTAAACCTGATAATATCAAGTGTTGATGAAGATGTAGATGACAGGAATGTAATTAGTACAACTGACAGGGGACAGACAGATGCAAATTGTGGGAACACAAAGTCAAGAGAATAATTCTATAAAATGGGCCCACTATACTAATCCCCATATGCTTTCTTTTCCAAGAAGCAATTTACCTGCAGCCCTGCCTGGCTTAAGTGAACAGGATGTGTCACATTCCTCAGCAAATTACCTGTTATCTGCAGAACAACTACTGGCCTGAAAGAATATTGATAAGAAGAACCCAAGTTACCCTGAAGGGGGAGATCTTTGTGACCCTTTTCATAGACCAGATTCTGAAGCTCAGGGAGATAAGGATAATTCCTACTAACCATAAAATCTGTAGGAATTTATGCTTAAAATTCCAATTAGAACTGTCAGCCTGGACCAAGGTGACCCAGAGTTGCCATGGCAGCGGGGACTTCAAACTCTGATGCATCCTGCTGTCAGTTAAAAGTCAAGAAGTAGACCTGGGCAGGATTCTCTGGAAACTTCTCTGGGATCCCCCAATAAAACTAAAGTGCAGGAAAGGCACACTGTCCCTCTCCTCTCTGAAAGGACCCACTCTCTCCCTTGAGAATGTCCCCTTTCCCTTTTCCTATCCCTTCAATAAACTCATCCCTGTTACTCTGAGTTACACGTCTGAAATTTTTCTGATTTGATTGCAAGAATTAGGGTTGGGGGAATCTGCATGCTGACTCAGTTTCCTGAAAGCCCTCAGCTCTGTAACACAACCATACTGGAAAACAATTTGATGCTGTGTAGTAAATCAAAAAAAATCAGACCCTGTGACTTAGCAGTTCTATTCCTAGGTATACCTTATGGAAGATTGATTTATTTTTTTAAAAAAACATTGAATATACAAATTTTGCAACTACAGGGCACTTCACCCAAATTCACTAATTGCTTTCATTTTGCCACGTTTGCTCTATTGTTCTATGTCTGTATGCATAAAAAGATAATTTTTTTCTGAATCACTTAGAATAAATTGCAGAAATCATCATGTTCTTTTCCCCTAGATATTTCAGCATACTTTTCCTCAGGATACAGAGATTCACTTATTTAATTATAGTACAATTATCAAAATCAAGGAGGTTGTCATTAATGCAATAAAAATTATCTAATCTACAATTTTTTTTTCTCATCCAGGATTCAATCCAAGATCAGACCTTATATTTATATGTCAAGACTCAGACTCTTTAAATATATCAAGGTTCCTTGTCTTTTTTTTTTTTTCTTTTTCTGTACCAGGGATTGAACCCAGGGGCCCTTAACCACTGAGCCACAGCTGCATACCTTTTTTTTAATATTTTATTTAGAGACAGGGTCTTGCTAAGTTGCTTAGGGCCTTGCTAAGATGTTGAGGCTGGCTTTGAACTTGTGATCCTCCTGCCTCAGGTGTGCACCTCAGCTGTGTACATGAGGTGGTGGGCACACATGGAACTGAAATTGTTCTTAAAGTAAATATCTGTATTGTAAGAGAGCAGGTACCAGCTTAAGAGCTCTCTGGTACTAGGCCAGTGTCTGGAAACGAAGACTACTACTAAATTAGGTATCAAAAGAAGCACTGCTAAAAACAAAAATGTTCCTTTCTTCCTGAGATATATTCACTATTGAAGGTCACAATTACTGATAAACAATTTATCAAGAAATGTGCATGAGCAGAACAAGTGCATGTGTGTATGCATATACATATAAAAACATTTTAACTATCCCAGATACATTGTCATATTAGTTTTGTTATCATTAAGACCACACAGTTATTTTTAAAATTCATCCTGATCCTTTAGAGAAACCCATATTTCCTTACTGATCAAACACTGATTATAGGAAAAAATGTCCTTCTATTTCACAAGTCAGTTTAAAAAAGTAAAGCCATAAACATTTGAACTTTGTCCTTATACCAAACGTTTTGGCCAAGTCAACATAGTCCATGCTTGGATGAAAAGAAAATTAAAACTCACTTTCTATCTAATTGCGAGAGATTAATTGCACAAGTTGCCCTACGCCCCTGTGACTTTAGCAAGTCACTTGTACATAAATAATACCAGATATGAAAGGACCATGGAAATGGAGGCAGAAGTTAAAATCATCTCAAACATAATTAACTCTAAATTGGCTGAATGAACTCTTGGAATAATTTCCCATTTATAAATTGCACTAGGTTTTCCTAGATGTAAAGCAAGCTTTTTAAACAAGCAATTTATAAAAATTAGGTCTACTACAGATCAAAAGAGGTCTGTAGCTTATATGCAGAAATAGACTCTTAACCTACCAAGGTTCCAAAAGTCAAAAGTTTGAAACACTCATGGAAACCTTGAACTGGTATATTTTTACAAGAACACTACTCAATCATAAGCCAGTCTCAAGAACATAAGCAAGCATATAGTAGTAGTAGCACGAATTCACAATCTCTCCTAACAATATCACTCTGAAAAAAAATTGTTAAATTAATTCTGGTTTGGAATTAATAAAAATACCCCCTCACTCCCACACTGAGTGGAAGCAGACATTAGGGGAACATTTCAGGATATGAGTAATATTCCATTTCTAGATCTAGATAAATAAGATCACTTTGGAAAATGCACAATGTTGTGCCTTTATAATTTTAGACTCTTTTCTGTGTATGTTATACCTCTGTTCCCCTCCCTGGTTATTAATCGAATAGGCAGGGAGGAGGAGTTCACCTATCTCAGCATCAACTATTGGTAAGTAATGGTGCCCTTTTCCTTGCATGAAAAGTTCCTCTGAGACCCCTCTGGTCCTTGGCAAGGAAGTAAGATCTAGATCCTACCCTACCATCCCCAACTTCCTTCCTGGTCCATAAATGTAGTTGGCCTAACTTAAAAAGAGCCCAGTATAAAAGTTATAATTGAGAAGGAATTTGGGGATACAGAAAAGGAAAGATGTATGGAGTCTCAAAAGAGAAATGCCTATAAGCTGTTGGCACGCAAGAGACACCCATGAACTTTGAAATGCAAAACAAGCATTCCTAAGCAACAAGGTCCATGTCCTTAGACCACACCCCTGCAAGGTGTCCTAGCCTGCAAAAAGCAAGGCCTAGAAAAATGGGTATGAAATTGAGTAACTCCACCCTGGCTCCACCGCTAGTCCAACCCCCAACCACTGCCCCTCTCTACATACTAACCCCTCACACAGAGACTTACTTTCGCTCCCTCTGAGGATGGCCAACATTCTCTCCTGAATGTACTTTTTCCCCAAAGACATCTCTCTCTTGAGATAGTCTGCATTTGTAACAGTGGTCCACTTCATGCTTTGAATACAGCCCTTGCTGCTCTGCTACTGAGGCTTATTTTAAAATGGACATGTTTTCTTTTCCTCTTTTCCTTCTCCCTTTCCCTAACCTGGTCGTGGGAAGCAGGATTACCTTTTATCTCTTTGAGCACTCACCCACCACAGGAACCAAGTAATTCAGACTTCAGAGATGCCACCAGAAGATATAAGAAATGACTATCTCCCAAATTAACAAGTGAATCACAACACACATATACACACACCCCAACACCTGGAATGAATCACTTCTTTAAAAACCCTCTGCCAGGCGCAGTGGTGCATTCTTGTAATCCCAGCAGTTTGGGAGGCTGAGACAGGAGGATCAGGAGTTCAAAGCTAGCCTCAGCAAAAAGCAAGGCACTAAGCAACTCAGTGAGACCCTGTCTCTAAATAAAATACAAAATAGGACTGGGGATGTGGCCCAGTGACGGAGTATCCCTGAATTCAATCCCCAGTAACAACAACAACAAAAAAAAAACCCTCTGTTTTCTCTGATGAAGAGAATCACAATCTCTGGGAAAGAAGTCCTTGTGTTTCTCCTTTGCTAGCAAAGCAATAAAACTTCTTTTTCCTTTATTCTCAAAACCATGTCCTTTTTATTGAATTGGCATCAGGGACAAGGACCCAGCTTTCAGTAACACATTCTGCCTTGAATGCATGTCTGCTATTCTAAATAAATCCATCTCTAACTGGCACATACTGAAATTCTTTGCCATCATGTATGCCAAGGATCCAAGTGTCCTGAATAAAGGTTCCCCTCTCTGGGAACTCCTCTAGTTGGTACAATGACCAACTATATATTAAAGTTGGGGAGTGAGACACACCAATCATGCTGTGGAAAAAGAACAAAAATAGTCCATGCCAAAGGACAGACATAGCCAATGTTCAAGCAATACTAAGCTGCAGTAAGATGGGAAAGATCTTTATGCCATCCTAACAACTCAGAACCAAGGACGGATCCCTGAAACATACCACGGATCTCAGTCTCCTCTTCTCCAATTCATTACTTGCTACAGACATTAATATGGTAATCACTGCACCAACTACACAGTCAACACAACTGCATGGGTTTCCCCTACACTTTCTGTTACCTTTTTTCAAAATTTAGCTAAACTGCAAAGCTAAACTCTCTCTCTATTATGTCCAAACCATTCCCTGAGCCATAAGTCAAGTTACATAAGTTGGGTAATTTGGCTATGCTTTTCTTTTTTTTTTTTTTTTTTTTTTTTTAGTCTTAAGTCCTTTATTCTTCACTTGAGGAAATAAAAATCATATAATTTCCATTGATACATCTAAGGACACAAAGCTCAATTTTATACAACACAGACAGGAACTTGAGTATTTTCAATTCCAGGCTATTTTTTTTTCTTCAATACAGTAAAATGCATGCACGCCCTCATGAGCATGCGCACATACACAAATGCCACAGTAGCAGAGTTTTTAATACAGTCTAGTTCCTTCCATTGAATAGCTAGAATAATTTTGCTGTACACTTAGAAACAAGAGTGAAAGTTGAGATGACAAGAAAACATTATACAATTATACAATGTTAATGTGTCATTTTATGAATTGAGAAGGAAAAAGTATAATTCTTAGCCAAATTCTCTTTGTATTTCAAACTTCCAAGTTTACTCCCTCCTAATGTAAAAGTAAGTTTTTGCTATACCTGCTTAGAGAATGGGGAACTCAAATATTGATGAGAGATGAAAAATTATACTATTTAGTTTCTATTTATCAATCTTTTTGTTTTTATTTTTTTATTACTGCATTATAGTTATACATAATATTGGAGTCATCTTGAAATAATCATATATCATAGAATATAATTTCCTCCACTTAGTCCCCAGTACTTCTTCTTTTTCCTCTATTTGTCAACTTTGAGGAGAATAGCATGGTATAACAACACACCTGGTCAGTTGAAATTCAAATCTGAACTAATCAATTAATTAATCAGTTTAATCAGTTGAACTCATGACTCTGTGTAAATAAATTATGTTAGAGTTTGTAGAATTTACTAATCTACACAAGATCATGTTTTCATGGGAACTCATGGCAATAAGATTTTCCAATTATGTGATTAAATATAGTCTCTATTAATCCAATCTGGATTCCACATTGCTGCCAGAATTATTTTTAAACTTTGATTGATTTAATTCCCTTATTAAAAATCTTTGATGATTTCCTAAAGAATGCTCTTTAAACTTCTTAAATAACAGCAGAGCCCTTGCCATTCCTTCAGCATACCTTTCCGAAGTTATCAGGCTTCTCATTCTCTTACCTAGCTGCACCCTGCTTCTGCTCCTTCTTTCTCTTTCTACTATTTCACCATATACTTTTTATTGAATAAATATTCCAAATTTCTATTGTCTGTACACATCACACACTTTTTCACTCTTGAGCCTTACTGGAATGTCTTTCTAATCTTTTCCCACTGCTTCTGTGACTCCTTCCGAGACTCGAATTACCTGTTGACTAATGTAAGAAAATAAAAAAATGCTTATGGGCTCCATTACAATTAATAATCTCACTAGTCACAGTATCCTCCAGGCTGCTCTGTTGTCTCTTTTTATATGCAAAATTGCATCCTTTTTGCATTATCCAGAGCAAACAGTTCAAATCTAACCACAGTTTTACCCTTTCAGTCCTACTACCTGTCATTCTGCAGAGGGAAGCTAGAGTGTGGACATAAATATATTATTCGGTATTTGCAAGAAATAATTTGTTAGAGGTCACACTTAGGCTATGCTTTTCTTAAACTGATTCCTTTGCATTATTATCACTGCTTTCTTTAAAAATCTATTTTATGGTTAATACTTTAGTTAAGTGTAATAGTAGAATATTTTTTAAATGTCCCTTTTTCTTCCTTTGGTGGTATTTTACCACTGAATCACATCCCCAGTCTTTTTTATTCTTTTTTTTTTTTTTTTTTTTGGATACATGGTCTCGCTAAGTTGTCCAGGCTGGCCTTGAATTGTTATTCTCCTGCCTCAGCTTCCTGAGACACTGGATTTACAGGAGTGCAATATCACCCCAGGACAAATGTCCATTTTGGGGGATGTATCCTGAAGAATGTAAATGGATATAATATTTAGGATTAGCTTTAAAACACTTCCATAATAGGGTATACATTAAGATGAGAACATAGTTATAATTGCTTATTCATTCTATAACTTTATACATTGCTTATATATTGCATCTGTAATTGTTTAAATGAAAAAAATATACTTGCACAAAGGAAATCCCGGGAAGGAAAATAAAGCAAATAGAGCAAATTCTTTTCTTCATTTTTATTTTATTATTATTATTATTATTATTATTATTATTATTATTATTATTATTTTGGTACCAGGAATTGAACCCAGGAGTGCTTCACCACTGAGCCACATCCCCACCCCTTTTTATTTTTTATTAAGAGATAGGGCCTTGCTAAGTTGCTAAGGCTGGCTTTGAACTTGTAATCCTCCTGTCTCAGTCTCTGAAGCTGCTGGGATTACACATGTGGACCACCAGACCAGGTGCAATTTCTTGGTAATTTTTATTTGAGTGATGGGGTCTACATGGCTGCTGAGATATTACAAACATTTGGAATACCATTTTGCATTATTAAAGTTAAGTTCACATTATGGCCCAGATATTCAGAAGAGTATCTATACAACAATGTTCATAGAAACTTTATTATTCCTAACGTCTAAAAGTTAAAATAACAATTCCAATCAATCTAATAATGGATAAACAAATTTTTAGTATTTGTGTAAAGGAATACTCCATAGCAATTTTTTAAAAACATACTAATCATGCAACAATATGGAAAAATCTCAAAAATATTATACTGAAGGGGAGAAAAAGACACAAAAAGTACATACTGTATGATTATGTTTATTTGAATTTCAAAAATTTGATGATAGACCGATAACAGAGATCAGAAAAGAGATGAGCACTAGGACTGAAGGATGGTGGATATGCACTGTGATCTCAAAGAGAACTAAGAGAACTTTGAGATCAGTGCTTTCTATCTTTGATCTGGGCGGTAATCACATAGGTCTATAAATATGTAAATATCCACCTAGCTGAACATTAACATGTGCATTTTAAGGTATGCAAGTTACACATAAAATCAGGGGGAAACATGTTACTTTGAGAGTCTTCCAAATTTCTGGCTATAATCTCAGAGACCCTAGCCAATCATACTTATCCTCCCCACATATACTTTAATACCTTCCTTCCTAAACTAGAAGGCAGCTGACATTTACACAAGTTTCCAGATGTCAGGCTGCATGTCAGCCCTTGACACATGCACAAAAGTAATTCTCATAATCCTACGATTATCCCCATTTTATACATGAGGAAACTAAGGTTCAGTGAAGTTAACTAATGTGCCTGGAGCAAAACAGAGCCAGGATCTGAAACCAACTCTGTGACTACAAAACCAAATGCTTCCTCAACTTTCTGGTTTTTTGGTTTTTGGACTGGAGGTTGAACCTGGGAGTGCTTTACCACTAAACTATAACCCCAGTCCTTTTTTATTCTTTGAGATAGGGGCATCCTAAATTGCTGAGGCTGGCCTCAAACTTCAGATCCTCCTGCCTCAGTCTCCCAAGTTGCTGGGATTACAGGCATGAGCCACTGCACCTGGCTTCCTTATATTTTACATCTTTAAGTTCCACATCAAGCTGGTCAACATTTGCCCTCTGACAAACTCCAAATATTTAAAATCTTTCCCATGAAATCCATATCATCCCCATATCTTCCTTGCCAAATAGAAAGCTCTGAGTAACAGTTCTTCACAGTATTCTTCTACTATTAAGGAAAGAAGGAGGGGCTGGGGTTGTGGCTCAGTGGTAGAGAGCTTGCCTAGCATGTGTGAGGCACTGGGTTCGATTCTCAGCACCACATATAAGCAATTAAGTAAAATAATAAAGGTCCATCAATAACTAATAAAAATATTTTTTAAAAAAAGTAAAGAAGGAGAACTTTAATACAGGCAAGCTTGTATTGGCCTGTATATAATATTTATTTGGATATGCATTGTTACCAATTCACTTTAACATTTAATTATCTGTCCCAGAAAACTATAACTCAAGACACCTTTTTAAAGCCCCTAAATTCTGTAGTTCAGGTCTTAGTTTGAGGAAGCTGTTCTGTCCAAGTTAGGACTCTGTAACATTAGTACAAAAATGTCCTACCAGTATCTTTCTCTTTAAATCTTCTCCAAACCAGCAGTGGCTTCCCTATGCATCTGCAGAATAGTCAAGGTTTAGAAAGGATAATCACCCTTAATTTTGTTGGTGTTCTTATTGTGGTATCTACTCAAACCTTCTCACTCCCTATCACTCAGTCAAGGCTTATAAAAAAAAAAAAAGCCCCTATTGCCAGGCACGGAGGTGCACGCCTGTAATCCCAGCAGCTCAGGAGGATGAGACAGAAGGATCTTGAGTTCAAACCCAGCCTCAGCAACATGGGGGTGCTAGGCAATTCAGGGAGACCTTGTCTCTAAATAAAATGCAAAATAGGGATGGGGAATGTGGTGCAGTGGTCAAATGCCCCTGAGTTCAATCCCCCATACCAAAAAAATAAATAAATAAATAAAAATAGCCCCTATGGTTTTTGGTCCAAGGAGATTAAGTAACTTTGTTATATCCTCAGCCATGACTCCAGGTTTGAGTATAAGGTCTTCTGCCAAAGACAGGTTGACCATGAATCTAGCCAGGGTAAACTTCAGGGTTCTAACCTGCATGGGCCCCCACCAAGGTGCTATACCTAATTTTGTGTAGTAATTTAAAGAAGGTATCCAAATTACATCCACTTCAGGGTCTTGCAAAACTCAGATTTGCCCCTACTTCTGAATCACATTGTCATTTTCTTGATACAAAAAAAGATCTGTTAAACCATTTGCCCTAAAAATTCAGATAATTACAGAAAAATACTTAAAATAAGAGAACCATCTGAATAATAATAAGTATTAGACATTATAAAGTCACAAACACACATTAAACATCTTTCTGCTTATTTCGCCTATTATTAATGATCTTTTATCTACTTGATAGCTTATTAGCAATGTACTACTGTGTACTAGAGGCAGTGGGTATAGCTCAATGTGGAGCACGTGCCTATAGCTCATGGTGGAGCATGTACAAGGCCCTGGGTTTGATCCCCAGCATTGCCAAAAATTTTAAAAGAGCATGCATTTTTTAAAAGGATTGCTGCCAGTTAGGTGTTTTTAGTGTTACTTTAAAGTTTGAAGTTTCTCTAATCTTGAAAGCAGGAGGAGTAGAAAGGATGACAAAGTGACAATGTGCAGTGAAAAAAAAATTAATACATAAAAGATTCATCGGTCTCATGTAGTAGGAATGCTGCTTTAGAAGAACTGAACCATGACTTACTTTATGATAGATCCATACAATGAAAAGGGGAGAAAAAAAAAACGGTACAATTATCATGACCGTCTCATACATGAAATACGCTCAAAATACATGTGTCTCCCTTGGTCTGTCTGGGTGCTTCTCCATCATGATGGCTCAACCATAATTGCTGATTTTTTAAAAAAGCATTATAGTTATGAAACTATTTGTGCTCCCCCCAGGAATGTTGGCCCAGTTGGCACATTTCTCAGTTTCAACTTTTGTATCTACATGAAAAGGGGCAAAGTTTATTTTAATCACTTTATTTTATTTACTACTTAATTCAATTAAGGATAAAGTGCAGCAGAGAGAGCCCACATATAACACAAAGTAAAAATGCATAAAGAAAAAAATGAACAGAAAATTATAGAAATCAGAAGAAACAACTGCACAACATTGTATGCAAATAAGTTTAAATAAAATCTGGGCAAATGGATAACTTTCTACCGAAGACGTTTTACTAATCCTGACACCAAGAGATGAACACTCTAAAGAGAATCATTTACACAGATGAAATGATGTTGTGGGGGCAAAAAAAAATTACATACCTACCCCAACCAACCAATAAACACTGGACCCAGACTCTTTTATAGGGAACCCTATCAAAACTTTGAACTGAGAAGGAAGATAGATAGGTAAACAACAAACTAATCTCAAGTAAAAAGATCACTACAAGAATCCTTACTCCAATTTTGGCAGATAGTTTCCAGCATCATATCATGGTGAGATATGGTTTATCCCATAAATGTAAAATTATTCAAATATTTAAGAAGCTATTCATATAATTCACCATACTGGATCTTAAGCTAAAGCTAATAATATCTATTAATCATCAGAGATACCTAAAAAGCATACAAAATTCAACTTTTTTTTTTTGTATCAGGGATTGAACCTAGAATCTTAACCACTGAGCCACATACCCAGCTTTTTTAAAATTTCTTTTTATTTTTTATTTTGAGACAGAGTCTTGCTAAGTTGCTCAGGGCCTTGCTAAATTGTTGAGGCTGGCCTTGAACTTGAACTTGGGAACTTGGGATCGTTCTGCCTCAGCCTCCTGAATCCCTAGGATTACAGGCTTGTGTACCACCATTACCATCACCACCACCAGGAGCCCAATTTAGCATTCTTTCTTGGTTTAAAATAACAAAACAAGAATCAAGAAGTGATTAGTTAAGAAGGAAAACAGACCAGGGCTGGGGATGTGGCTCAAGTGGTAGCACGCTTGCCTAGCATGCGTGGGGTACTGGGTTCGATTCTCAGCACCACATAAAAATGAAATAAAGATATTGTGTCCACCTAAAAATAAATAAATAAATAAATAAATAATATCAAAAAAAAGAAGAAGAAGAAGGAAAACAGACCAAAGCCAATAGGAATCTTACTGGGAAGACAGGACAAGGAAGTCCTTCTCTAGCATGAACACCAATTATCACTATGCTATTCCACACTGTGCCAGAGTATTAGTCCACACAAGTGAAATAAAGTATGAATTGAAAAACAAATAAAATTAAACTAAGGTTGATACAAAGTGGCAAAACTATCAATATCTACAGATAAAATATGTAAGTATGTATCAGAAAAGAAAAAAAATATCATGGAAAGCCACTTACAGCACAAGAATTTTTCACACTTATTTTTATTATTATTTTGTGTGTGCATGGGACTGAGCCCAGGGGTGCACTACCACTGAGCGACATCACCAGCCCTTTTATTTTTACTTTAAGGTAGGATCTCACTAAATTGCTGAGGCTGGCTTTGAACTTGAGATCCTCCTGCCTCGGCCTCTTGCTAGGATTACAGTCATGTGCCACTGCACCTAGCCAGAACAGTGTTTATTGTTTGTCATGCTCATCGATGGGAAGTTAAGAAAATAATAGACATTTGCATTGTAACAGCCTGTATGGAATAGCACAAAGAAACTCCAGAAAGATGTAAGAAGCTAGTATCAGGTAGAGGTAATAACAGGGGGAAGCAACATTCATCATAGATTTTTAAATTCTGAACCAAGTTAATTTATTATTTATACAAAAAAATGTTTAAAAGGATTATAAGCCCCACTTTAAATAGTTAACACAAGAACTTGCACACACATATCCTTTGTGTTTATCTGTTCACTCTCTCAGAACCACACAGTCTGATGGCTCAGCATGTCGTCAGAATGGTAAAAATGGAACAAGTCAAACTGTATTATCATCACTTTCCACATAACCCAGTCACCCTTTCATTTCCAATCTTAACCAAAAATACAACAATTTCCAGGTGAGCTTTAGAAGTCCCTAATAACCCTCTACCTCAGATAAGGCATTCAGTGTTTTCCTGAAGAGGACAAACAAAATCCCTTATTTGGGGGAGAAAAATATAGCACACACAAAAATATGTCAGTGGACAAAAGAATGAGGAGAGAGAAAATACCCATAACTTTATCCTTCTTTGTTTCCCTTTACTCTTAATTTTTCATGGTTGATCCTTGTCTGCTTTATTTATCTTTTCCTGCTCCCTTCTATAACTTTTCCCCAGCTTTTGTAAAGGTCTTTCTGTGGTGGCACCCCCTTTCTCCACAGAAAAGTCTTAACTGGGCTTCTCCAGAAATCTTCACCATGGCTGATTTGGGGACTGTCAGCAAAAGAGTCTCTGCAAAGGAGTCAATGTAGATAAACCTCACATTTTCGTGTCACCCTAGTTTTACTTGGCTACTGGCAGGGAAGATACCAGCACTCCAGGTGCTGGACACCCCTTACTAGTTTTTCACAAACGTATCCATTATAGTAGTTTGTAGAAATGTGCAAACAAGGCCTCTGGCCTTGAGCTGGGCTTCACAGAGATGTCTACATTTTTAAGATAAGTTACCAATTGGGCTCCATGGTAACAGCTGGCAGGAGGAGGAAAGAAAGGGGAGAAAAAGCTCTTCCCTTCTCAGGTGTTGTCCTTGAAGTGTTAAGTTGCCAAAACAGTGAAAGAAAAAGGTGCTTTTATGTGAATTTCTGCAGACTGCGAACTTCTGAGCCCCTCTCCTTACATACTGGGTATAAAACTCTGAAACTACCTGAACTTGGGGTTCAGGGGATTAATTGATTATAGCAAAAGCTGTGCCCTCTGAGCCTGGCTGCAGTCAATAAAACTGTTTCCTGCTATATTCGTTGTCTTGCCTCGTTTGTCCCTACAACATTTCATCCTCTGTGAGTTCATGAGATCCACCCTTTCTAGCTGGGGATGTAGCTCAATGGGAGAGTGCTTTCCCAGCGTGCCCAAGGCCCTGGATTTGAGCCCCAGCACTGTAAACAAATAAATCAATCTATCATTTCAAATTTCACCTACTGCAAACAACTCCCAGATGTGCATCTAAGGTCCTGACTTCTTCCTCAAGGCTCCTACATTATTTGGCAGCTTGGAAACTCTATCTATCTCTGCAACAATCCCATTGCTCAGGTTCAAGCTCCCATTCCCTTCCAGAACGAATTCCTGTCTAGCATCCTTCCTTTAGCCACTACCCCTATCCTCTTCCTGTCTAATCTCACTTCCACAAAACTTCCAGATTCATCTTCTCAAAGCTTTGAAATCCCTGATCTAAGGAATTAATTTAGTTTTTTTTTTTTCTTTTTCCCCTGGAGCTGGGGACTATAACCCAAGGCCTACACACATCCTAGGCAAGCACTCCACCCCGAGCCACATCCCAGCACAGGAGTTCATTTATTAGCCTGCATTCACTCAAAGGCTTTTGGATGCAAGATAAACCTGAATATCCCATCTCGATTCCCTCCTCCAATTTATTCATTCACCCTAGCTCCAGCCAAATTCAATCAGTTAGTAGGCACCTAATGTTTCCTAAACTCTCCTTCTTCCTGCCTTTTCTTATGATTTTTTCCATCTGATGCCCCTAAAATTAATCTGTTTTCAATCAGTAGAATGCCTTTCCCCTCTTTCTTATTCTCTTTGAGCCTATGAATTACCAATTCCATTCATTAATCAATGGACAGGCTATCCTAACAGATTTTAGGCAAAGACCAAAAAATTGACCAACTTATATCCAACTTATAGAAAATCATTTCACAGTTTCTAAAATTGCCAGGCTTAACTAAAGGACATAAAGGCTGGCTTGCCCTCTGAGTGTAAGAGTGCAGTGGCAAGCAGTGCCCTCATTTATTTATTTATTTCCTTATTTTTGTCCAAAAGGAGGAAAAAAGAAAACCCAAAAGTATATTAGTTCTTTAATCTTCACTGATTACAAAATACCAGTTTTTTTTTTTCCTTTCTTTGCACAAAACCCCTGCTACACATGTTCCTCTATCAGCTAGAGATCTTGTGCACATTGAATAGGAAGCCAGCCTGGCACTGGAAGCTGACCATGGCCACCCACACGCTGAGATTTTGCAATGCCTTCCAGCATCGCAACCCATGCTAGGGGGTCATGTGAGGTCACCCACTCGTTGGCAAGTAAATGCACTCACTGATTTGGACACATGTGTCACTTAAAATGAGGAAGTTAATGTCTTTGAGCACATTCGTGCTAACGTCATTGCAGAAGCAGAAAGAAGGAATATAAATGATACACTGATAGACACAACCTACTCAACAAAAGGAACATTAAGTTCAGAAAAGAGAAACATGCACTTGCCCCTTGTAAAGATTGTAAGTGCTTTGTGTGATTTATTAAGTAGGTGGTTATTATTAATTACATATAGCAAAATCCTGTACTTGCTGTCCAGTCTTAACCTCCTTTTTTTTCCCCCCTGGTACCAGATTGAACTCAGGGGCACTCGACCACTGAGTCACATCTCCAGCCTTTTTTTTTGTAGTTTATTTAGAGATAGGGTCTCCCTGAATTGCTTAGCACCTTGCCATTGCTGAGGCTGGCTTTGAACTTGTAATCCTCCTACCTCAGCCTCCAGGGCCACTGGGATTTACCTCCTAAAAAAAAAAAAAAAAAACCAGAAATGAAAAAAAAATAAAACCCCAAAAAATTAGAAAAAAAAAACAGAAATGGTCTCTGGAATTCATTAATCCTCAGAAACACCCACACCCAGAGAGAGAGAGAGAGAGAGAGCGCCAAGAAAATGCTACTGGTCATAAAGGGACAACATCATTGCCTATAATTCTGTTTTTTCTAATAACTTGAAGAAGGGTGTAATTTGTGCTCGCTCTCTCTCTCTCTCTCTCTCTCTCTCTCTCTCTCTCTCTGGGTGTGTGTGTGTAATCTCCAAAAATACTAAAAATATTAAAATATTAAAAAAATAATTAAGACATGTAGCCAATGTTCTTCCAACTTTACCGTCCATTGCATATAATACATTTCTCTGTGAATGTAAATATAAAGGGCCAAAGTATCCCACCCACAAAATTTGCCTGTTGTCCCCTGCATCCTCATGCTGTAAGGTCCACTCCTATTTCCACGTAAAACAAGCAGATACTTCTCTAGTGTTGAGTGCTAGAGAGGCCCAGAGGAGGCCAATCCATCTCAGAGAGAAACACCAGGGTTCGAAAGGATGAGTTGCAGGCCACACCCACTCTCCTCTAGATCTTTTGCACTCATCCTTCCCAAGAAATCCTCTCCCAGAAGTCACAAGAGACTTTTATGGTCTACTATCCCCTTAGGAGAATCTTTTGGAAACTGAATAATCCAGGCAATCGAAGCTCTTCTTTAAGCCGGGAGCCTTGGTGGCACACACCTGTAATCCCACTGACTCAGGAGGCTGAGGCAGGAGGATCAAGAGTTCAAAGCCAACTCTTAGCAATTTGTCGAGGTCCTAAGCAACTCAGCGAGACCCTGTCTCTAAATAAAATACAAAAAGGACTAGGGATGTGGCTCAGTGGTGGAGTGTCCCTGAGTTCAATCCCGGTACCAAATAGATAGATAGATAGATAGATAGATAGATAGATAGATAGATAGATAGATAGATAGAGATGTGGCTCAGTAAATTAAGTACCCCTTGGGTTCAATCCTGGGGGCGAGGTGTCAGGTGGGGACCTTCTTCTTTATTATTCCAAGTTTTGGAGAAAACAATTTTGAGGAAGAGAGGCTGGAAAACCAGGTACCTGACCTGGAAAAGTGAGTGAAGAAGGTATGTAGTGGAACTCCCATGACTTTGCTCTGAGGCCACCAAAGAAAAGGGAAGGCCACTGTCTAA
Organism: Spermophilus citellus; assembly: GCF_964194105.1. Taxonomy (NCBI): domain Eukaryota; kingdom Metazoa; phylum Chordata; class Mammalia; order Rodentia; family Sciuridae; genus Spermophilus; species Spermophilus citellus. Next base: position 67,136,405 of record NC_138189.1, on the reverse strand, counting down.
GGTTTTACCCACCCCAGGACATCCAGACATCACTGGTCTCTTCCCACCTACCTCAAGACAGGAGTCTGTCTAAGCACAAGTCCAGTGGGCTTGCTCCTCTTGCAAGGAGCCCCAGTCCCCATGTCATCTCACTAGCATATATCAAGACACACGGTACTTTATAGATTCCAAGGGTTTTAAGAGCTAAGTGCCAGGAAAACAATGTGGGGATATGTGTCAAACACATATTTCTTCTTAGGTCACAGAAACAAAGCCACATTCAGCCAAGGAGATTCCATTGATAGAAGAATCGCCTCAATGATACATGGGAGAATGAGAAGGCACTGACCAGACAAACAAGTGAAGAAGGCTTTACTTGACTAGTAGTGTGATCTGGTATGAACTTCCACATCCTGTTTCTTCATCAGTAAAATGAGGATTAATAAGATTTCTTTCTTGTAAATAATTTTGCACAGTGGGGCCAATGTTCAACAAAGGGTGGTAATAACTACTAGTAGTAATACTAGGTTTACAACAGGGAATTAGGGAAGCTACTTTTGCTAAAAGCAGTGACCCTTTACTTGGGCCTGAAGATGCCCAATGGGTGACTAAAAGCAGGATAAAGTTTAACATCTCTGCCTTCATTCTGTATTTATCTTCAGGTGCCTGCTAAACTCTGCACACAGCATGTTAATCATTTAAGGAATGTTCACCTAAAAACTGGTAATACAAGGTTATTAGCTCTAAATTGACCTAGCCTATCTTGTTCCCCTTCAAGACTGAGGCAAGCCTGGAATGGTGGCGCACACCTATAGCCCCAGAAATTCAGGAGGTTGAGACAGGAGGGTCACAAGTTCAAGGCCAGCCTCGGCAATTGAGCAAGACTCTGTTTTAAAATAAAAAGGGCTGAGGATGTAGCTTAATGGTAAATGCCCCTGGGTTCAATCTCTAAGATCAAAAAGAAAAATAAGAAGACTGAGAGGCAAGATTTGCAACATCCTGTCTCCGATGCCTGGATTGGCACCTAGAACTCTGCAGGGTTCTCTTATACCTTCCAGGAACAGCTGGAGAAATCATCTCATGGGAACTGAATTACCAGCTTCTAGGATCACATCCTGCAAAGTTCCCTCATAACAAGACAGAGACTTCACTTTTGCCTGCAAATGTTAATGGGTGACTAAAAAAGGGATAAAGGCTTGTCATCTTGCCATCTGCCTCCATTTTGCACCTGACCCCTTTGCTCTGAGTCACCCTGGATTACAGAAACATGGAGTCTGATGAATGAATACCTAGCGAAGAACAGAAGCTAGCCCCCAGGCAACAGCGACTTTCTCAGAGAACAGGCCAGCCTTACCAATCCAGAGGTCACGATGGAGCAGGCCACACCTGATCAAGATCACTTGCGCTGCCAGCTGCAAAAAGCCTATAGCTACATAAGCCTCCAACCCTTGCCCCACATTCCCCTCACTCATGTCATCCTCCCTAAGAACACGAGTCCCTTCCTCTTCCTGGTGCAGCTACACTGATTTTATGCTTTCCATTATTACATTTTCCATTTGGTTTTGGAGTAAGTGGCCAGACCTGATTTGTTGGATCCCTGGAGTCAGATCCCTGGCCCAGAACTCCAGGAACACTCACAGGTGATAAGAACTCCAGAACCAGACTGAAGAATGACCAACCTGTGCCCCCAGCCTCCTCCACAAATTCTTCCTCTATTTAAACCTAAAGCTCCTGTCAGCACTCAGAAAACAGTACTGACACTGGACCTAACTCTGCCTTCCCAGAGGGGCCATACTGCTTTTCACTATTACCTTTCTGCTTGGTTTTGGGGGTAAGTAGGCAGACCTGGCTTTTGGGGATCCCCCAAATCAGGCATCTGGCCTAGGACTCCTGTAATAGGTTCTTGCTTCAAGATAGCAACCAAATGGAGAAGCTTTGAATTTGGGGTTAGCATTTTTTCGGAGCTGGGGGGACAATGATCATAAGGGATGGAGGGGGGGTTATTTGGGGAATACCCATACCTCTAAACTGACCAACTGGAGTTTCTTTCTTTCTTTCTTTTTGGCTAGCCCTTAACAACTGAGCCACATCCCCAGCCCTTTTTATTTTTTATTTTGAGACAGGGTCTCATTAAGTTTCTTAGGGCCTCACTAAGTTGCTGAGGAAGGCTTTGAATTTGCCATCCTCCTGCCTCAGCCTCCTGAGCTACAGGGATTACAGGTGTGTGCCATGGTGCCCAGCTTGGATTTTCAACTGGGTGAACAGTTGTTGAGATGACTGCTCCTCTCAACAGCAAAGAGAACTTCTCAAACAGGGATTGTACTCCTGAGTGGACTATCAAAACCACCATCTGATCCTACTGTCTTCCCACTGTCAATTAATTTCTAAGCCCTCTGTTCTCACCATTTGTTCAAACCTCCAAGACTCCCACTCTGAGATGTAAGTACTCTTTTCCAAACTACTAAGGGGTCTGAGATTAAGGGAGCTAAATCATCATCTAATTTTCCAGTCACCAGTGCTGGGGACAAGTCATCAGGGCCCAGACCAGAGGCTGCTGGGATCCTAACTAATTGAATTTGGCCATCCACCTACATCAGAAATAAGACAACATTATATACAAAAAAACATGAATGTAATCACCATTTGGCTAAAACTGGGAGGATAACTAATCTGCCTTCACCCATCCTAGAGAAATGTTGCAATTCACAGGAACAAAAGGCGAGGAAATACATGGGTAGATTAAGCCAGGATGTGCTAGCTGGAGATGTCACAGTTCTGGTTCTCTGATTTTTGGCTCCAGGCCTTTGGTGGCAGTTTCAGCTTCCACTATCAGCATGAGATGATGGCTTGTAGGAAGCTGGGGTGGAGGAAATTGCTTAACAAGCTAGCAGGACACAGAAAATATTTGTGGCCTTCTGATTTTAAATGGGCCCCCTTATAGGCCAAAGATTTAAAACCTGCTTATATTAGTTATATTTATTTAATTAATTTCATTGAAAATAGGGATGAGGAGAGGGTATGCCATCCATGTTGCTGTTCTATGAAAGGTTAAACAACCTAAAAAATAATACAGAGTAACTTTTATGGACTTCCTAATTGTTCTTCCAGGATGGGAGACTTCCATTCTGTGATTTAGGGCTTCATTCACTCTCTTCCTACCCATCCCTTCACAATGCAGCTGTAATACCATTACACTGACCTGACCTTTCACCTTCTTTCCTACTGGAACCACTCCATCCTGCTTACTCATCATTGGTCAGAGGCAAATGCTATCACTTACTTAACCAAGGCTTAGAGCAGCTTCTTAGTTCAGGCTGCTATAATAAAGAGACACAGACTGAGTGGCTTATAAAGAGTAGACACTTATTTCTCATAGTTCTGAGTATTGTCACTGCTCTCACATAGTGGAGAAAAAAAAGGAGCTAGAAAATTCTCTGGGCTCTATTTATAAGGGCTAACCTCATTTACTAGGGCTTCATTTTCATGGTTTAATTTCCTCCGAAAGGACCCAACATCTAATACCATCATGTTGGGAGTAAAGATTTCAGATATATCCAGTTCGGGTGGGGGAGGAGCTCAGATTTTAGTCCATAACAAGCACAGAGTACATATAAGTAAAGAAAGTCTCTTGGATGAGGATGTGACCTAGACACAGATGATATATTCTTAATGGATTAGGAGGTGCAGTTTGAAAGATTTCTTTGCCTGTCTCCACCTTTTCTTAAGGAACATACCAGATGTGAAGGTGATCTGGCTGTGATGTCTATCACCCCATTGACCGCCAGGGTTGATCTGCTGGCTAGGTGAGTATTCCCTCCCTCTATCACTACTCCATTACATCCCTCCAGAGGCTGCGCACCAGGTCAAAGAGGATGACCTTCCCCAATAGAGGAGGACTGTTCTTCCGTCAAGGATATTGAGAGCTGACTCCCCTGCTAGAACCTCCACCCAAGCTTTTCAGGTCCTTAAGGAACACACCTCCTGTATACTATCTAGCATTCTCTGCTTACCTGCTATTCACACAGCCCCTCCACCCGTATCTTTCTTCCTTCCCCAAACCAGCCACCAAAAACCAGAAATCACATTCTGCTAGAAAATGAATCATATTAGAGCTGGGTGAAGTGGCCCACACCTGTGATCCCAGCTGCTCAGGAGGCTGAGGCACGAAGATCAAGTTCAAAGCCAGCCTCAGCAACTTAGCAAGGCCCTAAGCAACTCAGCGAGATCTGTCTCTCAATAAAATAATAATAAAAAAGAGAAAATTAATCATACTAAAATTATAGTGGGCACCACTTGATAAATGTGTATTCTAAAAGCTACTGCTCACATCTGTATGAAAGGTGGATGAAGAAAGGAAAGGAAGATTGGACCCCAGGGGGTCATAGTGGCAGTGCTACTGTCATCAAGTGGGCAGAGGCCAGGGATACTGCTAAACACCTTACAACATAGAGGATTTCTCCCTACTACCAGGAACCCTCCAGTCCAAAATGTCTGTAGTGTTGAGGAAGAAACATCTAGTTCTAAGAGGTAATATATTTCCACTAAGAACTGCTTTGTTCCTTAGGTTTAAATTCCAGGCACTGTCAAGACTGAATAAGGTATGTTTTTGGAGCAGGGAAGAATCAAATCATTCCCCTGAGACAGGCACCTATTTTCCACTCATATAAAACTAGTTCCATTTGTCAAATTAAATATTCTACTTAAATAATTATGGATACTTTATTTGGCCGAGTTTTTAATTTTATGGTTAAAGTGTAAGATTAACCAAAAGAATAATAATTTAACAAAAAAGATACCTATTGCTATGTTTGCTTAGGTCATTTTAAAGAAAAAAAATTATAGATACAGTTAAAGCCCACCCTACCACCTCTTCCTCTTCCTCCTAGAAGATAACCACTCTCATGTAGCGCATATCACTTCCACACATAGTCTGTACCCACCTAAAAATTTGCATAATCCATTTCTGGTAGTAAATTTTTAAGTTTTGAAGGGAGTGGTCTGGGGATAGAACCCAGGGTCTCACACATTTTAGACAAGCATACTACCATTGAGCCACACCCCTAACCCTGTGGTAGTAAATTTTAAATAAATGTTATATTATTCCTTTTATGCTGTCTTAACACTGCTTTAAATTTATCTACTTTGTTCTCTCCATGTAAATTCAATTAAATCATTTTGGCTGCTGTATAGAGTTTTTAAAAAACAACTCATATCAGGCACAGTATTACAGGCCTGTAATCCCAGCGACTTGGGAGGCTCAGGCTGGAGGATTTTGAGTTCCATGCCAGCCTCAGTAACTTAGTGAGGCCCTGTCTCAAAAAAATAAAAAGGAATGGGGATATGGCTAAGTGGTTAAGCCACCTGGGTACAATCCCTAGTACCAAAAACACAACATCTCTCAAGTGTCTATTAGCGAAATATTATCCCACATTTTCTGTGAATCTAAAATAGCTTATTAATGTTATTGTAACCAATGTATTTAAGCTATCAGTTAGCTATGAGTTAGTAAAATGCCTCACAGAAAGAATTCCAAACATAAAATTAGAAGGAAATGTTAGACAACATTTGGGTATAACAACAGCATTTCATCTCAGTATTTCATTCCTTCTGAGTGTTTGGGTAGGCAAAGGGGAGAGCCTGAAGGCATGAAGTACAAGGTGAAGGAGAAATTTAGCACAGGGGCTAAATTAACAGCAGGCCACATGACCCCAAATCTTCACAAGCAGTGGCAGCTGGAGGAGGGCTCCTGGATGCTGCCTGCCCCTCCCATTGCCAACAGTGCCCACTCGAGCCAGAGTCACACTCCTGGGAGCAAGGCCAACATGACTGCACCACCAGCCTATGTACAGTAATTTCTATTCTTATGAATCACTCTTGGGTAAAATACAGGCCTATTCATGCTTGTTGACTTTGGCTTGGTCATAACTCCAACGTCCTGGTATAATACAATTATGATGGAATTCTCTGAGTAATTCAAGTTAACTAAAATTTCATAATTCATTATATAATTACAATTTTAATCAAAAGTGCTGATTCAAGCTTAATGGTATCCTGGGAATCAGGTGCCCAAAAAGTGAGGCTGGCAGCTCTTAAAAGTCTCTTGCAGCATTTACAGCAGACTAAAATAAAAGTTGCATGGATCGTTCAGTGGTACCCCGTCCCTGGGTCCAAATAGATGCCTTTGTCCTCTAGCTGGTATGGTGACAGTGGTCGAGAAAAGCAGCAAAGAAACCACCAGCATTCTCTTTCCTTGCGTTAGCTTACCATGCTGCTCATTTGCACATCTAGGGTACAACACAGGTGTGTGCCACCAAGCCCGGCTTCAGATAAGCCCAGAAGAAATATAGTGCTAGAGGGATTTGACTTGGGAGGGAAGCTCGAAATATATTTCAAAATATGTGCTTCATTAAGTAAAATAGCAGCAGAAGGAATGTTTTATGTGTATGTAGAAAATAAAAATAACGATTTTCCCTGTCTAGACAAGATCTGCCTCTCAGAAACTATTATTGGGACTGTATCATTCAAAATCACACTCTGAGCTCCTGGGTCTGCTAGCCAGCCTGTGACCCTTGCCTAAACTAACTGGCTCAACACTGACTTGTGCTATCATTGGCTGCGGTACAGAGACATGATGCTCCCAAGAGGGAAGACTGCACCAGCCAAGCACACAAATGTGCAGTATTTCATCACCCTCTATTGGTCTGTCTAGGATTGTGACACTACTTTTCCATTGACTCCAAATACCAGGCTATCAACTGGCACAAATCCTGGCTGGCCAAGTGTGGAGTCAGCATGGGAGCCGAGGTGCATGGCATGAACGGCTCTTGGATTAACAGAAATAGATGAAGCACAGATCAGAGCCTAAATTAGATCTCATTGTCCTTTGTTTATGTACCTATTTCAGCATTTATCACAATGGATGGTCAGATGCCTGTCTTCCCACAGGGACTTTACCTTAATTGGCTTTGAATCCTGTGACAACCTTAGCTATCCCAGATGCTCAATAACTGGGAGTCAATTCCCAATTTTATCAGCTAACAAGAAGGGCAGCTACTCTGAATGAAATATAACAAATTTTGTAGACACTGGCCTTACTCTGAACCATTATATTTTATTATAATTTATATTTTCTCTTCCTGTTCATGTCCACTCTTTCCTGGAAAACACAAAGACCAAAAATAGATAAGGCAGATGTATGACTATAAGAATAATAATAACACAGTAGATGAAAGTCCGAATGAAGTCCTCACCTCCACATAGCCTTTAAAAAAAATACAGGTGTGCGTTGTGGCACACACCTATAATCCCAGCAACTTAAGAGGCTGAGACAAGAAGATTTCAAGTACAAGTTCAGCCTCATCAACTTAGTGAGACCCTGCCTCAAAATAAAAATAAAAAATAGATCTGGAGATATAGCTCAGTGGTAAAGTACCCTGGGCTCAATCCCTAGTATTAAACAAACAAACAAACAAACAAACAAACAAAAAAACCCTAAACCTATGCTTCTGGATACCTGCACCTAGTTATTTTTTTAATCCATTTAACCTACTAAATTGAAATACCATGTGCCTTTTTAAATTCATGGCCTAAGTCATACACCACAACCACTCCAAAGTATAGGGCCCATAAAATTTCACAAGATCAACAATAGCCCAAAGTCTCACTAAATACAACAGAAAACCAGCAACAAAGTTTGTTCTTTCCTTAAACATTTTTTTTCCTGTACTGGGGATTGAGCACAAGGGATGCTTTAACACTGAAATACATCCCTAGTCCTTTTTATTCTTTATTTTGAGAAAGAGTCTTGACAAATTGCTGAGGGCCTTGCTAAGATGCTGAGGCTGGCCTCAAACTTGCAATCCTCCTGCCTCAGCCTACCGAGTCACTGGGATAACAGGTGTGCACCACCACACCTGGCTGTTCTTTCCTTATTAGTAAGGATGCACATTTAAAAGTGTTCCCACAGACTAGCAGTAGAACTACTAGATACCGAACGGAGGAGCGCATATAGTCAAAAAGATCTAGGTTGATAAAATGTTAGAGGAGTAGTACTTTGGTGTTTAAGCATACACCCTAAAGCTCTACTAGTTGCTTCAGTCATCTGAATAATAATTACACAAAAAAGGCTCAGATGTTTTCAAATACTTTGCCATTTCCACAAGTTACAACAATTTTTCTACAATTCCTTTCAGCCAAGCCTCCAGAAGATAAATTCCTTCTAGTGAAATGTCTGACAAAGCATGATAATTTTTAATCCTAAATCAGTGAGGCACAAACTTTCCTACATTACTTTTTATAAACACATAAAGGCTTACTTCTTTTTATAATTAAATCTGGGGATTTGTTTCTTTCTTATTGCTTAACTATTGTTAGGTAGGAGGCAGGGCAAGGGGAAAGGGCCATCCCTTAGGGCTCTCCAGTCCACCTGGGGCCCTCATGACACTTCACCTGAAGTCCCTTCCCTGAGGGGAAACTGGGCCATCTTGCAGTTAAAGAGAGGAAGCAAGATGACTTGAAAGGGAATTCAAGACCAGGAAGGAAAAGTCATGAATCTTGGGCATGCCACAAGTACTGACCTAAAGTTAACTTGTTGCTAGTTAACATATTATTAGCATTTCAGTTTCTGCCCCTCTGTCCAGGGGAAAAAGAAACTTACACATGCGCAGGAGAGAAGAAAGTATGTCAGGTTCAGCTGTCAAACAAGGTATCCATGAATCCCAGATCCACTCAGGGGAGAGGGGAGAGCTAGAAAAGCCCAATAAAAGAGAGCTACACACACACACACACACACACACACACACACAGCCTTGAGCTACTTCACAGCTCTGCCCACACTGCTCTCTCAAAGTGTTTTCTTCACTTTCAGTAACCCTCTGCCTTGCCTGCCAGCCTTTTGTGTCCTGCTCAGTTTTTTGCTCAGGAGGCCATGAACCTGTACTGGGGACCCCCTAAGAACCTCTCAGTAGTAGTCAGTTTTCATCACTATTACAAAAGAAATGAGGCAGGCCATGTTTGGGGTTTTTTGGTGATGGGGATGGAACCCAAGGCCTTAACATATTCTAAAAACACACTTTACCACTGAGTTACACCAGCAGCTGAGAGTTATTTATTTCATGTACACTATTACCATTAGCCTTTAGCAATAAAGTATTATTCTGAGGAACATACTTTGAGGAACTCAAGTTAGAATAAGATGCTAATAAAGCCTCAATTATAAGTGTTAACTCCCTGGTACTTCAGTAAGCCCTGCTATGTTTGGATACGGCTTAAGTGTGTTCCCTCAAAGTTTCATGTACGGGAGACTTAGTCATTAGTGTGGCAGTGCTAAGATGGTATATAACTTTATAAGGTCCTAGGTCAACTGAGGGTGCTGCCCTCAGAAGAGATTAAAATAATCCTCTGCAACTCCATAGTAGTTCTTTTTTCCCCCTTCCTTTTCAATAAATTGTTGAGGCTGACCTCAAACCTGCGGATCCTTCTGCTCTAACCTCCCAAGTCACTAGGATTTTAGGCATGTACCATAGCACCCTGCCCCCATGATACTTCTTACAAGTATGAGTTGTTATAAAAGCTTGAAGCTAACCCCTGAGTCACTCTCCCTTCTTCCTGTCTTACCATGTGATCCTTCTACCCACATGAGCTCCACCATCCACCATGAGTTCCTCATTAGAGACCAGGTGATCTTCCCATGCCATGCCCTTGAGCCTCCAGAACTGTGAGTTAAATAAATCTCTTTTTTCATGAGTGGCCTGCCTCATTTCTTTTGTAATAGTGATGAAAACTGACTACTACTGCCCCACCAACACTTTTAAACCATTGACTCTATCTTTATAACCATAGAAAGCCATCTTCAAATGCACACCCTTAGAAACTAAAACACCACCTATACAATACCTGTAATAAGAACATATAAATGAACTATAACACTTATCACCACCTTCATGATAAAAAGTTATATAACAAATTAGAATAAATTAAATTAAATTAAATAAAGTCAACCCAAACTCAGGCAGCTGCTGTTTTGCATTAAGGACAGAATTTTAAGTAATCCAAGGCCTAAGGAAAGCACCGCTCTCTGTATATTTCACATTCAAATTGGGAAAATATAAACCTACCCAATGTGAATATTTTAATGATCATAATGAAAAGAAAGACTTACCAACAGAAGCTGAATTTTTAAGAACAGACTCCTTCTCAGCTCCTTTTTCAATTCGTAATGTGGCCCACTGTTCAAAAACAAGAAGTATTAATGTTAACTCTTCTGTAGACACAATGTAAACTACTCAAACCTTCCTTCTAACCCTCAGTTTCCTTATTATAAAATGAGAATTATCATTCCCATCCCATAAGATTGCTGTCAAGATTAAATGACATTACACGTATAAAGACCTAAACACAGGGCACAAAGTATAATGATTCTTTTCATAATAAACTAGGCATTCAGGTACAAGACATGTTCAAAGAGGAATCAGAAAAGCTTGCAGAGCCAGGCTCAGTGGCTTCTCAGGAGGTGGGGGGGTGGGGGGGGGGCTTAACTGAAAATTCAAAGCCAGCCTGAGAAACTTAGCAAGGCTTGGAGCAACTTAGCAAGACCCTGTCTCAAAATAAACAGTAAAAAGGGCTGGGGATGTGGCTCAGTGGTTATGTGCCCCAGGTTCAATCCTTGGTACTAAAAAAAGAGAAAAGAAAAAGGGCGAAAAAAAAAAAAACAGCTTACAGAAAGAAGCGCCACAGACTCAGAAAGCTACAAAGAATAAGTGAAATCACTAACTAAATAAAAAACAAAATCTGTCCACCTAATTACTGACCTATTAAGATGCATAGGAAAAAATGTTATGATTATAAGGATCTACAGGCTTAGGAGAATTTAATAATTGGAAAAACAACTCTCACTTTATTTAAATATATTGAGATGTGTTTTTAATTTTTTCTTTATACATTTCTTATGTATTTCTAAAATTTACCTTTTAATATCATAGTTTAAAAAGCACAAGGGAATTTTTTCAACTCAGTATTCTAGAGAATCCTCAAATGCTGTCTTTTAGTTTTAAAATAGCCAATTAGCCAGGAGCAGTGGTTTATACCTACAGTCCCATTTAACAGAGACAGGAAGATTGCAAGTTTAAGGCTAGTCTCAGCAAACTAGTGAGAACCTGTTTCAAAATAAAAAATTAAAAAGGAGTAAGGATGTGGCTCAGTGGTAAAGCCCCTCTAGACTCAATCGACAGTACCACAAATGAATAAATAAATAAATAATAAAAATAGTCAATTAGGGGCTGGTGGTATAGTTCAGCAGTAAAGCTCTTGTCTAGCATGAGCAAGGCCCTGAGTTCAATCCCCAGAACACAGAATAAAAAGAAGAAAAGCAAATTCAAATGACATCTAGATTACAATTTGATTTCAAAGTGGGGGGGAAATAAGAGGCAAAAAGCTATGTAATAATTATAATTGAATATAAGTACCCATGAAGGGCATTTATTAATGTGTCAAGGCAAAAACCTTTACTATTATTATTTCCAAAAACCTATTACTAGGCTCAGACAGGTGTGTAAAGCAGAGAATCTGAAAGGTTTTTTTAAAAAATAAATTAGAAAATAACTGACAGAATAAATAGCCCAAGCATAAGTACAAAGGTCAAGGATTCTGGCACGGACCACCAGGACCCCTGCACAACAACTTAAAAAGCCAAGAAGGCACATGCCAGCACGCTCAGGAAACACCTATAAATAGAAGCCTGATCTTCCAGTTTCAAGTGGCAAGTCACTGATGACAATTAGACTTGGTCTTAGTCTGGCTACATCATTTTAGATATTGCTGATTTGGCACAGGGTTTCTCAAACTCTGGACTCCTACCTTTTCTCAACTGAGATAAAGGTTAATTTCCATAGTTTCTTACTTAAAGCTTTGGACCCTATTATCATTTGAAAATAAGCCAAATATATGATAAAATAGAATATTGTTTTTATAATAGTTTACTTTTTTACAATCCAGCATTATTAACCTCAGAACTGACTTTTTAATTATATGCAGATGATTTTATATTTTATATAAATGTAGTTCCGTAGGTTGGAACAATTACCCCATGCTCATATGATGGAAAATATTGGTATTTTGTGGCAGTTAAGGGCTGAGTTATAGCCCCCAAATTCATATGGTGAAGCTCGAACCCCATACTTCGGAATGTGTCTGAGAGAGGGTCTTTAAGAGATGATGAAGTTAAAATGAAGCTCTTAGAGTGGGCCATAATCCTATCTGACTGGTGTCATAAGAAGAAATTGGACAGCCAAAGAAATTCCAAGCATGTGTGTGCATGGAAAAAAGATCATGTGAGGGCATAGTGAGAAGGTGAACCCCTGCAAGACTAGGAGAGGCCCCAGATCAAAACCACGCCTGCCACACCTTGATCTTGGACTTTTAGTTTCCTGAACCATGAGAAAATAAATTTGTGCTGTTTAAGCCACCCAGTCTGTGGTATTTGGTTGTGTCAGCCCTAGCAAACTATACAATGACATTTTTCAAACACTGAGTGACATTCCTTAAAGAGCAAGAAAGAGTTTCAGAATGCCAAAGAACTGCAGTGACTGTGCTCAATGTAAACAAATGTTAGACCAGGCTCTTGTCATCCCAGCTATTCAGGAGGCTGAGGCAAGGAGGATCACAAATTCAAGGTTAGCCTGGACAACTGAGAGAGACTTTGTCTCAAAATAAAATGAAAGGGCCGGAGATTATAGCTCAGTGGTACAGCACTCCTGGATTCAATCCCTGGTAATACACACACACACACACACACACACACACACACACACACACAAGTAAATGTTAATGTTGGAGAAGCAGCCATTTAACGCTAAAAAGAATTTGTGTTAGAAAACCATTTTCTTCCATAGGTTTACTCTCCAGTGAAAGTAAAATCCTGCCTGTGCTTTGCAGCCAGCCAGCTATATGCTGGAATTTTAGTCTTGCCATTTCTTGGCTCCAGCTATTTCAGAGAAAATCCTTTAACCTTAGAGCATCCATTTCATCATCCCTAAAATGGGGATAACACCAAGGGTGGTTGTGAAAATTAAAGGAGCAATATATCTATTGCCATAGTAGGCCACAAAGAATAGTAATGGCTTCCTCTTCCTCCCCATACCCCACACTTTATTACCAAAGATGACCAGTTTTTTCTCAAACTATCAGTGTGTCTCCCAATAGATATCTATTTTTCTTTCACCATGCCAGCTTCTTCCACCAATTGAGTAAGCCCAAATATAAAGGCAGAATATCTCTACTTCAAGTTCTGAATCTCTTCTAAAGGATCTCAGAACAAATCTACCTCCAAGCAGGAGAAGGCAGCTCTGTAGGCAAGAGGTTTCTGAAGGTCAGAAGTGGCATCTAACAACACCCTTTACTGTTCCCCACTTCAGTCTCACCCCAAGGAAAGCTAAGACACTTATCAATCAGGCTTTCTCTCCAATTAATTTCCACACCTTCTAAGAGAAAAATGCCAGCTATCCAAAATTCACCAGTAAGAAGCAGTTTCAAGTCTAACTTTAAAGCTTAAGTCCAGAACTTGCAATATTGTGACACTGTCACCTAGACGATTACAACTTCCAATTTTTCAACTATCAAGACATTTAGGGATTGACTAAAGATATGGAAAAGGAAGAAGAAAAGTATATAAAATTGAATAAAAATTCAAATTTATGAAGCTTGCTCAAATAACAGCTGGCTGCCATCTGTAGCCAAATGAAAGTTTCTTGACAGAGCTGTCATCTTGATAGACTAAGAATGCAGCCTCCAAATTAAAATCCCATTCTGCCACTGTCAGCTGTATATTGCTGCCCAGACATATTTTCTCTCTGAACCTCCACCTTCAGATCTATCAGTGAGAGTAATGATAGAGCTGTGTGAAATTAAGATAAATGCAAAGCACAATACTTGGCCAGCTTTTGTTTAATATTACTTTCTATCATCAACATCAGGGCCTTCTAGCACATTTATTAAGTTTCCAACATCAGATATAATATCTATTATACAGGTGTTAATAACCATCTGATAATTATTGATGTACTTTTTTTCACCCCCAATATTAAAGATTGAACCCAAGGAAACTTTTTAACAATTCACTGAGCTACATTCCCAGCCCCTTTTACATTTAGGCTTGAGAGTGGATCTCACTAAGGTCCTGAGGGTTTCGATAAGTTATGAGGCTGGCCCACAACTTGTAATCCTCCTGCCTCAAGCTCTAGAGTCATTGGGATGACAGCTGTGTACCACTGTGCCCAGCTTGACATGCCTTTTTAAAAAGACGGAAAGCCGCGATCAGTGGCGTATACCTGTAAACCCAGTGTCTTGGGAGGCTGAGGCAGAAGGATCTTGAGTTCAAAGCCAGCCTCAGAAAAAGTAAGTTGCTAAGCACCTCAGTGAGACCCTGTCTCTAAATAAAACAAAAATAGGGCTGGGGATGTGACTCAGTTGTTGAGTGCCTGAGTTCAATTCCCAGTACCCACTCACCTCCCCCCCCCAAAAAAAAAAGAAAAGAAAAAAGATGGAGAGGGCTGGGGTATATAGCTCAGTGGTAAAGTACTTGCCAAGAATATGTGAGGGACTGGGTTTAATCCTCAGCACCATAAAAAATTAATAAAGATATTGTGTCTATCTACAACTTCAGTTATAATTTTTTTAATGTAGAACTAATTGGTGGAGAGAGGAGAGAGTAAAGGGAATAATATACAAAAAATAGGAATGATCTGCTCTGAGTACATGTTGACCCACCAAAGATCTGAAGATACGTTAAATCTTAGCTTCATATAGGTACATAATTAATCAATTTTAAATGAATTAAAACAGTATCAAAGAATGTCCTAATCCAAACTCCATGAAATGTTCAGCATCTACTGTATGTCAAATGCTTTAATTTATTCTCCTTTAATCTGCAGAATAATTCAATCCAGCATATTTGTCCATACACATGTACAAACTAAGCTTGAGATGTTAAGTGACCTAAGGCCACAAAGTCAGAAATTTGGAGCAACTCATTCATACTTCCATCTTATTCCTGAAAAATGGAAGAAAAAGCTGAACACAGTAGCACAAACTTGCAATCCCAGCCACTTGGGAGACTGAGGTGAGAGGATTTCAAGTTTGAGACTAGCTTGGGCAACTTTGCAAGACCCTGTCTCAAAACCAAATGAAAAAGAAGGCTAGGAGTGTAGCTCAGTGCTAGAGTGCTTACCTAGCATGCACAAGGGCCTGGGTTCAATCCCCAGCAACACACACACACACACACACACACACACACACACACACGCGCGCGCGCGAAGGAAAATTAGTCCTATTGTATGTCCATTGCCTGTATATCTGATTAGATAATTTAGATCTTAAGTATCATTCCCTTTCTATCAACTCTATATTCTCTTTCCATTCTTTATTTCTTTCTAAACATGAACCTTAAGTCAATGAGTAGCAATCCATCCCCACTCTCACCCCAATCATTAACTTTACAATTTACTTTCACGGTTAAGAGCAGCACATTTCAATGTTTAATCTGTGCTCCTGTTAAGTAAATACAACTTCACACTCACCCTTCCACAGACTCTGACACATACACACTACCATCTGGATCAATTTCCCTCTACACATCCCCTCAGATAAAAGTTTTACTTTTCACAGTTCTTATTCCTAAAATAATTTCCCCCTGCTGGGTGCGATGGAGCACACCTGTAATCCCAGTAGCTGGGAGGCTGAGCAGGAGGATCGTGAGTTCAAAGCTAGCCTCAGCAAAAAGTGAAGCACTAAGCAACTCAGTGAGACCCTGTTTCTAAATAAAATACAAAATAGGGTTGGGGATGTGGCTCAGTGGTCAAGTGCCCCAAGTTCAATCCCCAGTACCCAGAAAAATAAATAAATAAAAGAATTTTCCCCAATATAAAGTTATTGTATTGACATATATTGACTAATAAATTATTATATATCCCTTGGAAATCATCAGTTAAGGACTCACTAAACTCATACTAAGCCAAGCATTCAAGCCTTGTCCTCAAACAGTTTGCCATGTCAGGAACTTATACACACATCTAGAGACAACCAGCAATGCAGAAGGCAGAATGCAGCAGGTGCTCAATAAATGACATTAAATGAATTGGCAAACTAAGAAGGTGTCAGAGAAGAGTCATATAGCTCAGTGGATATCTTCACATTCAGAATGTTCTCCACATACAATTCAACCTACAGAATTTGAGTTGAAGGTCATATAAAAAACACCCCACTACTAATTAAATTTCTAGAAGTAAATACATATGGACAAAACTAAATGAACTTTTTAAATAGTATGTAAATTATAACCAATAAACTTGAGAACTATCCAATTTTTTCTTTAATTAATTTATTTATTTTAATTGGATATATATGACAATGGAATGCATTTTTATTCATTGTACACAATTGCAGCACAACTTCATTTCTCTGGTTGTATATGATATAGCATCACACCATATGTGCAGTCACACATGTACCTAGGGTAATGATGTCCATCTCATTCCACCATCTTTCTTGCCCCCATACCCCCCATTTGCCCCACTAAAGTTCCTTGTTTTTCCCATGCCCCCCCCCCATTATGGATCAGCATCCACTTATCAGAGAGAACATTTGGCCTTTGGTTTTTTGGGACTGGCTAACTTCACCTCACATGATGTTCTCTAACTTCATCCATTTATCTTCAAATGCCATAATTTTATTCTCTTATAATGCTGAGTAGAGAACTATCCAATTCTGATCAAAAAAGCCCAAAGAATATTTTTGGGACTGGAATGTAAAGATGGGGACAAAAACAAGAATCAAATTAATTGAGAACTTACTTAGCAATAATGAGTGACAGAAGGGCTGGGTCTTGAGTGGAATCTACAAAAAGGCAGCATATGAGTCCAGCACTCATAATGTTCTAATGCTAGACAATTGGCACAATTTTAAAAGGAATTATTCCTATAGCGGGGAAAAGCAATCCACTATACTAACCCCAGCCTAACAGAAATGTCTCTGAAATATCTAACACTGTTCTAGGTAAAGGATGGAAAATCCAGGGTTGCTATTTTCCTTTTTGAGCCTGAAGCAGAAATCACCATCATACCTCTCTTCCCTAATGAGTCCAACTGCTCCCCAACATTGGAGCTTCAGGCAGCATATCCAGCAAATCAGTGGACTTACAAAAGGAATTTCTGTTCAATTCCAAGCATCCCTCTGACCTAATAAGTTAGTGTTAGTAACAAAGGTTGTTCCTTGTGGTGCCACCTACCTGGTTTCCAAGCTACTTGGTGTATCTCACTCTAGAATAAAAAATTGGCATTCTGGAAAAAAAACTAAACTTCTTGGTTGTCAAGGAGTTCACCTCTGAGAGTCTTTTCAACTCCAGAGAAACAAATATCAAAACTCAGGCCAAGCATGGTGACGCACATCTGTAATCCCATCGGCTCCAGGGGCTGAGACAGGAGGATGGAGAGTTCAAAGCCAGCGTCAGCAAAGGGAGGTGACTAAGCAACTCAGTGAGACCCTGTCTCTAAATAAAATACAAAATAGGGTTGAGGATGTGGCTCAGTGGTCGAGTGGCCCTGAGTTCCATCCTTTGTACCCATCCCACCCCACCCCACTCCCCTAAAACTCAAGGCCTCCCGAAAACTGAAAGCCAGACCCTGGATTGGAGAAAATTCCATCAAGATAGTAAATTTGCCTATCTAAGAAAAACAAGCTGGCCTGGCCCTTAGATATCTCTTTAGCATTCCCTAAAACACAAAGGTAAAATAGACAGGAGTGAGCAACTGGAAGCCAGCATGTATGATAAACCTTCACTCAGTTCCCACTTGGGGTATGAGTTCCAAAAGACATTGTTGTACAAGAGAAAAGTTCAATCATTCCAGAGTGCTGAAGATGAGGGAATACCAGCTGAAAAGGGGTATCCTCTATGGGGAGAGAATTCTGAAGAAGTTCTAACAGAAAGAAGCAGCCAGGAAAATCATGGCATAGTGCAACCACACTCAGAATGTAATGGCAATGAGAAAAGCTCAATAATGAGAAATGTCTCCCAAGTAGAAACAGAACTTCAAAACCATGAGGGGTGCCAGGCCAGCAGCCCACACCTGTAATCACAGCAACTTGCAAGGCTGTGGCAGGTAGATCTAAAGTTCCAGGCCAGCCTTGGCTATTTAGTGAGGCCCTGTCTCAAAAATAAAAAGGTCCAAGGGTGAGGGTCAGTGGTATAGAGCGCCTCTGAGCTCAATCCCCAGTACTGCTAAATATATAAGTAAATAAAAATCTGAGGACTGGGCATGAGTAATCAAATATAACTTTAAGGGCTCAGCAAAGAAATAGCCACAAAGAGAAAGTTTGACCAAGACCTGGAGTAAAACAGAATATTAACAGGCATAAGTCACTGTCCCCTGGGTTATATAGTATATCTGGGAGTCACATCCTTACTGAGGAAGAAGAGCAAATAAAGCCATGTCCTACCAGTAGACAGAAAATAAAGGCAGAAAAATGGGAACCCATATTGGAAGGTAATGTAGAAGCTAGAGAAACAAAGATGACAGAATCTAAGTAATCATATTATTGTTTTAATAGCAACACACATACATAGGAACGAACACATGCAGACACATTTCTAAGGGCTTGACATATTTTAACTCATTAAACCAACAGTACCAAAATAGGTGCAATTTTTACTCCTATTTTATAGGTGAGTTAAATAAGGTACAAGAAGTATGTGTCTTCCTAAGGTCACATATAGAAAAACAGAGCTGGGAGGCTAGGGATGTAGCTCAGTAGTAGAGCACTTGCTTAGCATGCAGGCCCTGGGTTCAATACAAGTTACTGAAAAAAAAAATGGAATTAAGTTTTTGGTACCAAATGTAAACAAACCTGAACAGCCTACAGGGCCTCTCTTCAGTTAAGACTCCTGTTTTCAATACTTAGTTCAGACAAACCACTGAACTCTGAGTCTCAGTTCCCTTATCTGTAAAAGTGGATATACCTGTCCTCCCTACCTAATAAGACCCTTTGAAACTCAAAAAATCCCTGAGTAAGGGTAAGCTGTTGTTATTCCCTACTGGACTCACGTGCATCTAACACCTTTCTCTGCAAAATTTGGAAACAAAACCTTAGGTAGGCAGAACTGAGGTCAAAGAAAAGACCTTTGCAATGGCATTTCAAGTGCTATTGGTTAGATAAAATTTCCATGACTCCACGGAAATAAAATCAGATTTCTTTCTGCCATCCAGCAATTGGTTTCTTATCTTGGAAATAAAGTAGAACACAATGTCTTTCTGGACAAGATATCTTAGTGCACCAAAGGACCTCTGGAACCTGGGCTGTAAAAACTGAGAGTGAAGCGAGAGCAGCACAGAATAATATCCATAAACAAATTCACTGATACAAAAGACTGCCCATGGTTATTCTAATCTGTGAAATAATAGTTGATGGAACTGAGGTAAAGTGGTTCTATCTTCAACCAGGGGAAATAAGATGGTCCAGTGATCTCAGCCTGAATTCCTCCAGCTCTACAGAAGATGTAAAGATGCTGTTTTCCACGCTGCTAAGGACCAAAAAAAAAAAAAAGAAAGAAAAGAAAAGAAAAAAGAAAAGAAAGAAAGAAAGAAAATACACAATTTCCGACTACTGGCCTTGGGGACTGGACCTTGAGTCATTTTGGCTCTGGCTTTCACAGCCCTAAGCTCAGTCCCCACAGCCCCGGGTCCCCCCTAGAGTCTTCAGAGCAGTGAGGCCACAGCATCCTTCCTGGCACTCACCTCTAAAGTTTTCACCAGGATCTTCATGTAGATCTCGGAGATGCCCAGAGACACTCCGAAGGCCGAAGGCAGCAGGATGAGGCCCAGCACCAGCGTCAGCCAGGTGAACAGGATCTTCCCTGCCAGGTCTGCGCCTTCCATGGCTCAGCGCACCCACTCGGAAGAGGTCTGCAGAGGAGGTTCGGGCGCGACAGCTGTCCTTGTCCCCAGGCAGTTGGGCCAGAGCTCCGGGAGCAGAGCACAGAACCCTGAGCTGGGCTCCGGTGGGTCAGCGCTGCCGCCTCCTGCCACTCACCTCTGCGGGACAAAGAGAGGAAGGAAAAAAAAACTTTGAGAACGTCGGTAATTTCCTTCCTCCTCGGCTCCTCCTTGTCCCGACTGGTTAACTCTCCGTTAAAGGCCGGGGCGAAGACTGAAGCCACGGGTAGCAAGCGCAGACCCGGGTAGCGCAGGCTGGAAGACCAGAGCTGGGGCTAGCTAAGCGACACCGCCGTGCGGTCAGAGCACAGGAGCGCAGCCAGGAACGCGCCCCACCCGGTGCCTGATTTCCTCTATGTTGCTATTGCGACAACTCAGCGGTGACTCACCGAGGCCCTCCCAGAGCGAGGATCCCTGCCGGCGACCTACACCTCTGCACACAAGCTGGCTGGACCTGGCTACGCTCGGGCGTCCTGCGCCCTATTTCTGCGCGCTGCCCTTGCCCCACCTCCTCTGCCACCCAACGGGGAGCTCCCTGGCAGGATGAGCTCCCAACGCCGCAGCCTCCAGGGCGGCCTCCCTCCTTCCCCGCGCCCCACCTCCCCCAGCGCTCTCAGCAAAGGTCCTTTCTGGAGGAGAGTTTCCATCTGTAACACAGAACCTACTATTGACTATCCCGGACGCTTGCGAAGGTCTTGTCTGGGTTCGTGTAAAACGACCTCTTGGGAAGAATTTTCAAGGAGAGGAAAAGGCAGCGTATGGATGAGCAGCCACACATGCCGCTTCTGGGTTTGCCCCACCACCTCCTCTTACGTGTCCCTCCCTACAGAGTTGAGGGGCTAAATCTTGCTTAACCGAAGAGTAGAAGCCTTTCTCCTTGAGTCGCCTAATTCCGCTGCCTGCTCCGGAGCACAGAAACCCCACCCACGGCTGAGTATCTGTCACTCCCTCCGTGGGGAAGATTCCAACCCACCTTCCTTCCCACCCATCCACCAACATTCAGCGCCCAGACGCTGCGGAAAATGCCAGGCAGGAGCCAGCCTCCACCAAGCTGACAAGAGTCTCCTGGGGGTTCCGTCCCCGCACTGCTATGGTATTTACTCCCCTGCAGTCCAACTGGTTTTAAGAAGGAGCATGAGAAGGCATATTGAACACTACCGTAGTCCCTAAGAAAATCAAGCTGCCCAGGGGACAGATTACCACTGAAATCAGTTCTAACTCTCTTAATGGGACAAAATCTTTTACGGGTAACATAAGGGTGTTGTTTTAAGGTGGAAAAGCTGTGAGGACCAGCAAACTGAATTGAGACAGTGTTAATACCGCCTCTGCCTCCATCTTCACATGGCCTTCCCCCACCCCCACCCCCTAAAGTGCGAGGTAGTTGGAGGTTGAACTTAGGGACCTTGAACATGGGCATGCTAGGCAAGCACCACACGACTGGCTACATCCCTGCCCTTCTTCTCTTCTTACAAATATTGCAAGGAAAAAAAAACTGATCCTGTCAAGAGTGTAGAAGCAGTGCAGAGCCAAGGAATGATAAGTGCCTCTACAAAGAATGTAAATGTCCTCTGTGCCTCCTGCCAGATAGGTGTCACAGACTCTCTGCTACTGAGAAGGGAGGGAAATCAAGTTATGATTGAAAAAGTGGCAGGAGCTTGGTTTCTCAAAATTAAACAGCTATCATCTGCCAGGGTACAGAAACAAGGAAAACACAACTGTCAGAGCTGTCTGGTACCTGCTGAAAATGATTATGTGTGTGTCTATATATTACCACATAATATATATACCATGTATATGTGTATATATACATATACCTCATATTTTACACAAAATCTCAAAGGTTATATTGGCTCATTTTAATGCTATGTTCAGGCAAAATTCTTTCCCTCTTTTATTTCCTCAAACCAAAATAACTAAGGAATGATGAAGAACTGTACCAAAGTCCACTCAACAAAGGAAACAGTACAGGTAACTTTATGTTTCAGCTTAGCCATATGCTGGCACTGAGTGCACACGCTCTTGTGTAATTTTTATTGCTCACAACCAACACTGTGAACCGGTTTTGGTTTGGGGTTTTGTTTTGAAACTTCTGTGTCCACAGTAAAACTCTATGCAGAGATCAGAAGGTGACCTGGTCAAGTACAAAAGTTCTCCTTCTCTCCTAAAATGCAAGGGATCTACAACTGGCTCCCAAAAGTAACAAAGGCTCATCCTTGCAATGATAACGAAGGAGAGATTCTTACCTCCCCCTCCCCTTATGTCCCTTTCATTCATAGGAACCTCCCTCCCTTCCTGCAGTCAGGATTGCACCCACTGCATAAACTGTGTTTTATTTCTTAGAGGTGCATTAACAAATTGCCACAGATTTAGTCACTTAATGGAGAACATAAGTGTGAACTCAAAGTGTCTGTCCACAGGACCAGGTTCCCCCCAAAGGCTCTAGAGGAGAATTTTTCCTTGACTCTTCTAGCTCCTGGTGGCTCCCAGAGTTCCTAGTTTGACACACCTCTGTCTCTGCCCCCATCTTCACATGGCCTTCCCCCTCTAGAACCCCCTAAAGTGTGGGGTAGATGGAGGTTGAACTTAGGAGCCTTGAACATGGGCATGCTAGGCAAGCCCCACACGACTGGCTACATCCCTGCCCTTCTTCTCTTCTTTTATAAAGATGAATTTTTATAAATCTTTTATAAAATCTTTATAAATCATGGATTTAAGGCCTGTCCTAACCCAGGATGATGCCATCTCAAGATCCTTCACTTAATTACACATCTTCAAAAACACTTTTTTTCAAATAAGAGTTTCACATTCATAAATTTAGGAGTTAGGGCTTGGACATACCTTTTGGAAGTCTGAATTCAACCCAACACACTTTCCATCTCTGTAAAACGGGGATAATAATGCCTACCTGGAGAGGTTGTTATTGGGATTAGAGCTATGGTTTGGGGTTTTTTGTTTTGTTTTGTTTTGTTTTGTTTTTTGGTACCAGGGATTGAACTCAGAGTTGCTTAACCACTGAGCCATATCCCCAGCCCTTTTTTATATTTTATTTAGAGACAGGATCTTGCTGAGTTGCTTAGGACCTCACTATGTTGCTGAGGCTGGTTTTGAACTCACAGTCCTCCTACCTCAGCCTCCTGATCCACTGAGATTACAGGTGTGCACCACAAACGCAGGGCCTGTATATTTAAATTTTGCTGCATCCACCAGGTGCTGGTGGTGCATGCCTATAATCCCAGTGACTAGGGAGGCTGAGGCAGGAGGAGTTTGAGACCAGCTTTATCAATTTAGTGAGATCCTGTCTCAAAATAAAAAAAAAAAAAAAAAAAGGGACAGGGGTGTAGCTTAGCAGTAGAGAACACCTGGGTTCAATCCCCAGCATCAAAAACCTAACTTCTTAACTTCCTTCCACCAGGCCTACCTCCTGAAGGTTCTGCCACTTTCCAGTAGTGCCACAAGGACCAAGCCTTCAACATATGGGTCTTGGGGAATATTCAAGATCCAAATTACAGCACAAAACTGAAACATGTGGAGGCGAATCAGATTGTTGAAGTATTTTATTGACCAGACAAGTTTTGCATTCCTTGTCTCCAGTCTCTTTATGAGAACTTTCTTTTCCTCTGATTTCATTTAATACCTTTCTTGGGCCTTCATGATATCTGACCTTGATTTGTATATTTGCTTAGTCATCCCATAATGAACTGTTCAGTATCCAGACCTGCATCATTCCTCTCTACCTTTCTGCCTGTGTTCCACCCCTTCTGCACCTGCAGTTTCACTTCATGCCACACTCTTTTTCAAAGCCAGCAATAATTCCCAAATAGCCACAAGTTAAAATGCCAAATATGGAACACTTTAGGTTAGATCTTGAAGCACTCTTAGGGGCAAAAGAACTCTTTCTCCCCCCTCTGTTGAGGATAGATATTTGAGTTTAAAAATGAACTAACAGCCAGATGTGGTGGCACATACCTATAACCCCAGCAGCTTGGGAGGCTGAGGCAGGAGGATGGCAAGTTCAAAGCCAGCCTTAGCAATTTAGTGACCCCTAAGCAACTCAGTGAGACCTTGTCTCAAAATAAAATATTTTTTATAACTTTATTTTGTTTATTTAATTTGTTTACCTGGTGCTGAGAATCGAACCCAGTGCCTCACACATGCTAGGCAAGCGCTCTACCACTGAGCCACAACCCCAGCCCCATAAAATATTTTTTAAAAAGGCTGGGAATGCTAGGGATATGGCTTAGTGGTTGAGCTCCCCAGGTTCAATCTCCAGTATGAAAAAAAGAAAGAAAGAAAGAAAGGAAGGAAGGAAGGAAGGAAGGAAGGAAGGAAGGAAGGAAGGAAGGAAGGAGACAATAGATAGTTTAAAAGGAGAAAAGGCACACAAACTTATCACACACACATACACACACAGGGAATCATAGGAAGGAGAGTGCCCAGTAACCCAATGAGATCTAGAAGCTTCTATGTCCTTCTTCACAGGGGTAAGGATGTATAAGCTGTAGGCAATTTTAGAGGAATAATGATTTTAGGAGTGTTAAGTGGACCTGAAAAACACTATAAAATCAAAGGTAAAATTCTCTTATGCCCTCTGAAGCCTTGCTGGAATAAATGGACAAATATTAAATAGGAGACACAGCATACACATTTCTTAACAAGCAAAAGAGGGAAATAATTAGTGTGGTTACCCACTAGTCCTGAATCATCCAGCAGCTTATATAGCCCTTTTTCTATAGGGGAAGGGAGGAAGCAAAGGTGATTAATGGTCCCAAAAAAGATTCTCTTTGGAATTCAAACAAAACAAAGTGATAGACATCATCTTGAAAGGGAAGTCCATCCCTCAGTCTTCTTGGTGGACAATGAGAATTAAGGATCGGAGGGAAGACAGTTGTGTACCCTTTTGCGGTCTGGTCTTAATGCAGATAATGGGATTCCAGAGAAAGTCTCTCTAATACTTGGGTGGATAGAAGCAGTACAAGGTTTTCCTCTAGGTCAAAAACTCAGCATGCCTGTAGGCTGGGGATGTAGTTCAGTAGTAAAGTGTTTGTCTATCTGGCATGTGTGAGGCCCTGGGTTTCATCCCTGGTACTGCAAAAAGGAAGCCCAGCATGCCAAAAAAAAAAAAAAAAAAAAAAAAAAAAAAAAAAAAAGATCTATTTTAAGGGTCTCATTCCCTGAGCCTTAACAACAGACAACAGTTCAGAATAAAGTTCCTCTGGGTTCTGGGTGTGATATTTTGACTTTCAGTCTCTTCTGTGATATGAGTTTTAATCCTTTAAACTTCCTTGGTGAATATAATAACCAGGAGGAGATAAAAGGCAATTGTGTTTCCTTTTGAGAGAGCTGGTCTTTAGGTAAGTAAGGAAACATCAGAGAAAAGCCTCCTCTAGCTTCTGCTAATTTCCAAACAACTGCAATTGACAATAATTAGGACTGGAAGTGCTGCTCAGTGGAAGAAAACAGCTTAGCCTGTGCAAGGCCCTGGGCTCAATCCTCAACACTATGTAAAAAGAAATTAAGATAATAGCATGCCCAGGGGGCATATTTTAGGTTGACATCTCCTGGACTCCTTCATAACTTCTAACACATTCCAACAAAGACTTTCTTGCTTTCCCCTGGATTATTTAGGGTTTCTTCTTCTCTAGGTCTTTGATCACATCACAGTTCTCCCTCCTCCAATATGCACATATACTTGTCTCCTTTTCACTCATTCACTCACTAACCAGGTCAGCAAACCAACATGGGGGGCCTGCCAGTTGCTGAGTAAACCAAATTACACATTCCAGAATTGGAGAAATAACCACAGGACAGGTTCAAGGACTTGTGAGGTACAATATGAGATGCAGCTGAGCTAAAAGTCCATGGATCACCTGACCTCCATAAGCTCCTAGTTTCACTGTGAACCAAAGTAACATTTGGGGTCTCCAAGAGTCAATGTATCTACAAAACAATCTCACAGCAACACCTAGATTAGTGTTTGATTCAATAATTAGCAACTGTGGCCTGACTGGGCTAACATCAAAAAAGATCATTAATTATATGTGTCAGAGAAAAAAAGTATAAAAAGTAGTATTATTTAAAAGATGTTTTTGACTTTGTGGACCCCTTGAAAGTTCTGAAGGACCTCCAGGAATCCCTAGGCCATACTTAGAGAATTACTCACCTATGTAAAACTATAGTCAGCCTCCACATCTGCATGTTGAACCAACCAGATGGAAAATGTCCTACCAAAAAATTGTGTCTGTTCTGAACATATTCAGACTTTTTCATCATTATTCCCTAAACAATACAGTATAACAACTATTTACATATCATTTACATTGTTTAAGTTATTATAATTAGTCTACAAATGATTTAAAGTATATATAAATTTAAAATATATATAAATTCTATTTCATTTTATATAAAGTACTAGAGCATTCATAGATTTGGGTATCCTCAGGGGTCTTGGAATGAATCCCCTGTGGATACCAAAGGACAAATATATGTGCCAACAACAACAAAAATAGTGCCTGTGGGCATATTGTATATATGGAATTGCCCAGTACCTCAGATATCATGACCCATGCCTTATTTAATGTAGGCAAATTAAATTATATGACAAAAAATGGAAAGAGTAAGAATTAAAATAGCAACCATTTCCTTGAGCTTGCATTTTGAGATGGGGAATCTAAATCTGCTTTTCTTTCTGAAGGTTTCAGTTCCTGGGATTCTCTTAAAATGTGAACATTTCCTCCACTGAGTATGAATCTAGTGTTTAAAGCTATCATGTGTGTTTTCAAACTATTCAGCCCTAAAAGTCAGGCAATTACTTCCTCTGTGATCAGTCCAAGAAACAATGAATCTATTCTATTACTGGAAGATAAACTGACCTGATGGGAGGTGGTCTGATGGTCTCCATGACAGAGAATTCCTAGGGAATTTTTCAAGAATAATTATGACACATCCAATTTTTCCTCATGGGAGGGCTTAGAGCCTCACCCTTGGATCTAGAATGTGACCTCACAGATTCTAATATACAGTCCTATTGGAACCACTGGCATAAGATCTGATGTCTGAATCTATTGTGTCAAGTTTCCAAAGTAATAATGAGAGGCTGAGGGTATAGCTCAGTGGTAGAGCACATATTTACTATGTATGAGGCCCTGAGTTCAATCCCCAACATCATCAAGGGGAAAAAAAGTTTCAAAGTAGTATTGAGAACTAGTGGTGAGAATAATTTTTATCCAAGAGCAAACTTACATACATTGACATACTTAGTACACGCCTCCTCAATTGAATGGAACATCTCAAAGGGGTGAGTACACAGCTTGACAAAGTGCATATGCATGGGGAAAGGGAAGATTCTGACCAAAAGCCCAGGCTCTCCTCTCCCCAACCCATTTATACACTGGTTACATGTAAATCAGCAGTCATAAACCTGAGGGCCTCAGGTGAACATGTTTCTTTCTCTTCCTCTCTCCCTGCTCCTACGTAAT
This sequence comes from Spermophilus citellus, assembly GCF_964194105.1. Lineage (NCBI taxonomy): Eukaryota > Metazoa > Chordata > Mammalia > Rodentia > Sciuridae > Spermophilus > Spermophilus citellus. The sequence goes on along the minus strand of NC_138189.1, from coordinate 67,108,975 downwards.
CTCTTTCCCTCCCTAATCTCAGGGGAAACAGGATTATCTTTCCCCCCATTTTAGACAGATTTATCTGTCTTTGAGTACACACACTCCATAGGACGGAAGTAATTTGGACTTTGGGGATGGTACCAGAAGATCACAGAAATGATTACCTCTCAAATTAACAAGTGAATTACAGCTCCAGACAGAGAACAGGTGGGATGTAGCCTTTGAATCATCTCTTTAAAAGTTCCCTATTCTGATGAGCAGAATCACAGCCTCTGGGACAGGAGTTCGCTGTGTTTCTCCTTTGCTAGCAAAGAAATAAACCTGTTTTTCCCCATTTTCTCAAAACTGTGTCCTCATTATTGGATTGGCATCAAGGACAAGTACTAAGGTTTCAGCAACAAGCCTTCCAAGTAGCTGGGATTATAGGAATGTACTGCCATGCTAGCCCAGACTCAGTAATTTATAATGAACAGAAGTCGATTTAGTCCACCTCCACAGTCCTTGCCCTCAAAGCCCTGGCTTGCCTGCAAGATTTCTGAAATGCCTTTGGGTGTTTCTCCTATTATCTCTGTGAATAGCGCCTGGCTGGCTTCTACCAGTGTTAACCCCTTTATCAAAAGCTCTGCATGCTTTTTTGTTCTGTAGAAGGTCAGAATGTGAATACTCCAAACATTTCTACTCTGCTTCTTTTTAATTATAAATTCAATTTTAAAATAATCTGTTCCTCTCCTATCTTTTTATAAGCAGTTTTAAAGTAGCCACACTCACCTTTCTGGAGATGATGACCTCCCCAAGAGAATAGGCTACTCACAAAAGATCTCCTTCATCCCTCTCCAGAAAAGAAGGGGAAACACAAGAAGTACCTGGTGCAGAGCCCCATTTTCCTATTTCATGGATGTAAATGCCCAGGATGCTATAAAATCACGTTTTATGTGTTGATTGCTCCACTGTCCTCGCCTTTAGGAGGAAAAGCAAGGCTTACAGAAGGATGTACCTTCAGGAGGAAGCAGCACTAAAATCAATCCAAATCAAGATGAGTGGAAAAGCAACCCAATAAACATATTTTATATTTTTAAAAAGTTGCCACATAGCTTTTTAAACATTTTGTTTAGAAATTTCTTCTGTCAGATGTCCTACTTCATCACAAGGTTAGACATACAACTCAGACAAATCATCACCACTATGAGATAGGGATAGCCTTTCCTCTTGTTTCCAATACTTCATTCCTCATTTCCATCTGAGACCTCATCAGAATGGCCTTTACTGCCCGTATATCTACCAACATTCTGGTCAAAACACTCAAGTGATGTTTAACAAGATCCAGACATTACCTATACATCTTCTTTTTTCAACCCTCATCAGAATTGCCCTTTAATGCTGAGTTCATGGAAATCTAGACTTTTTAAAAAGGTGTTCCAAATGAGAAGCTGAGGTTGTGGCTCAGTGGTAGAGTGCTCACCTTATACGTGTGAGACCCTGGGTTCAATCCTCAGCACCACATAAAAGTAAATAAGTGAACTAAAGGTATTGTGTCCAATAACAACTAAAAAAAATTTTTAAATGTGTTCTTCCAAACTATTCTAACCCCTACCCATCACTCGGTTGCAAAGCTTCTTTAACCTTTTTATGTATTTCTTATAGCAACAACCCCACAGTTGTTACCAATTTTCTTAGTCTGTTTTAGCTTCTATAATAGAAAACCACAGACTTGATCATTTATAATGAACAGAAATTTATTTGTCTCACAATTGTGGAATTGTCCAATGTGGAAGGGCCCCCTGGTGAGGACTTTCTTGCTGTGCCATAATGATACTTGTCTTGGAAATCAGGATCGGGTCCTTGTTCCCCCGATTTAAGGCCACATATCATATTCCTAAGGTCACACATGCACCCACAAGGTTCTCCAAGGGTCAGTGACCATTATATGACCTTCTGCCAGTGGTACTAAGCCAGAAAGATAAAAATGACCCAAGTATGCAGGCGTATGCCCTTAACTTTACCTTAAAGTGTATGACTTTCCTAAATGGCAAAAGATACACAAAACATTGGTCCAAAGAGGCAAAGCCAAGGTTTTGCACCAATACAAATTCCCACCCCTATCCTAACAAAAGCCCAAAGTTTAATCATTTTAGGGCAGTTCAGGCACTAAGTGATCTGCACGCCTCTGACTCTCTCCTGGATATATCTCCCTTTTTTTGTCTTTCCCTTGCCTTACAATAAACCTGCCTTAAATGCTATCCATCTGCCTTACTGTACTTCTGTTTCTGTGCTAGGATACTTGTCTAATCTTGGGCATTTACACACAAATATGGAGAAATAAATCACCATGCTCCACGGAAAATTCTCAACCACCAATAACAATATTTAACTTTCTGACCTTACCTGAGTGGGTAAGGTCCCCCCCCCCACCTCTACAGTGAAAGTATTACAACCACATCTGCAGAGAGAGAGAGAGAGAGAGAGAGAGAGAGAGAGAGAGAGAGAAACATCATGATTTGGTGATTTATTTACTTATTTTTATATTTGGTACTGGGGATTTAACCTAGGGATGCTTTCCCACTGAGCTACATCCCCAGCTCTTTTTATTTTTTTTATTTTATTGAAATAGGGTTTCACTAAATTGCATAGGTCCTTGCTAAGATGCTGAAGCTGGCATGGAACTTGTGATGTTCCTGCCTCAGCTTCCTGAGTAGCTGGGATTACAGGTATGCGCCAACATGCCTGGTTCAAGTGATTTATAATGATTCATTCATGATTGTATAAGTTGTCATAGAAATTGATTTTTTTCTATCTTCTGTCTTTAAAGGATTCCCAGTTCAAGGCAAATAAAAACTTTTAGAAATAAAAATTTTATTTTATTTTATTTATTCTTATCTATTTATTATGTGGTGTTAGAAATAAGGTTCAGGGCCTTATGCTTGTTGAGTACTTCTACTACTGAGCTGCAGCCCCCAGCACTAGAAATAAAAAATAAAAAGACCAAGTGAAACTTTGAATTATATATTTGGAAAGGTAGTAATAACTGGAAACTGGCATTTTAAATGTTGTTTAGGGACATCCTTCCTTTTCAGAAGCAAAATAAAAATAAGTGGGTTGATAGTTAAAGACACCAAGCTTACTCCATAATTAGTCTTGGAGTCTTTCATTTTGAGAGTTCCTAAGTTAAAAACCTGTTCAGGCCACGACAGTTGCCTTTAACTAATGGACTGCTGTCACCACCCTGTAATATATCGTGCTAAAGTTCACTTCTTCATTTTAAGTAGAGAGCAAGTAGCTAATAGCAACAATTAAAAAAGAAAACAACTTGCTGACTAAGTAGTAGCTTCAATGTACTCTGGCCTCTGTTAAAAATAAAATCTTTTCAACTCACGATGACTGTTATAGCACACAGCTATTATTTACAATGTTGCAATCATTAATCTTTATTTGTCCCATTCTGGTATCATCTAACTGGTGTCCTGAAGGAAAAACGTGATCCTTTTTAAACCAGAGTTTAGTAGAACAAAGTTTGTAATAGGTAGTAGTGTCAAGGACCCTAATTTCTTGTCATGACTCCTATGCTTCAGTTACTTCCACTATTCATCATTATTTACATGTCTATTTATTCATTTATTTATGGTACTGGGGAGTGTACACAGAGCAGAACCATACAGTCAGCCAACCATGGACCAAAACCTCTGCAACTCTTAGCCAAAATAAAATCTTTCCTCCTATAAGTTGTTCTTGTCAGGTATTTTGGTTATATTGATGAAAACTTGATTAAAACAGTTATCTTAATAAAAAATTTAAATTATACTCACATTTAAACCCATCAGAAATCATTCCCACTAGAAGACTAATGACATTTTGGGCAGGACCTCAACATAAATAAAACTGGTAACCCATCTTTGACCATGAGTAAACAATTAGGTGAAGATAATCATCTCCCTGTGCTTCTCAAAATGAAGTACCTAAAACCCACAGGGGATATAGGTAGACACTCACAGGTCCATAAGTCCCCTGTGAGAGTTTTCTGTTAGCACCTGCTACATGGATAACCACTTATGCATTCCCACATTTGCACATAGAACTTAAGTGACAATAAGTAGTGATAATCTACTTTAAATTCAGTGTTTCTTAAATTATAATATGTAAATATCTTCTTTGGGATCTTAAAATTCTCTGGCTTGAGCTTTCCAGGAGGAGGGTGATAGGGTTCTGAACCTGAAGAACTTGAAACTACAGGAGGTATCTTTGGGAATCACCAAAGTTCAGCCCATGGAACGATCAGTAAAGACCTTAAAAAGCAAGTAATTCACTGTTATGATCTGGATATGAGGTGTTCCACAAAAGCTCCTGTTAATGCAGGAATATTCAGAGATGAAATTATTAGATTATGAGGGCTGTAGCCTAATCAGTCCATCCTATTTTGAATGGCTGACTGGGAGGTAACCATAGGCAGGTGGGGGTATGGCTGAAGAGGAGATTACTGGGGATATACTCTGGAAAGATTCATCATCTCTGTGGGCCCTTGCCTCCATTCCCTTTCTCCCTCTCTCTCTTTCTATCCCCCCACCCCACCTTCCTGGCCACCTGCAGCATAGTAGCACTCCACTATGTCCCTCTTGCATGATGCTCTCCTTACCTCAGGCCCAGGGCAATGGAGTCTCTCAAACATGGACTGAAACCATGAACCCACAATAAACTTGACAAGTAAGACATAATACCAAAAACAGGAGTCCAGTACTATCTCAGGGTAATCACCTCCATTTCATAGGACTACAATAGCCCTTGGTGTCACTATTAAAGCCTTGTATTGGTCAAGTTTTTGCAGCTTCATAATAATGAGTTTGATTACATATTTCAAATTCACAGGAGACTGAGCTGTTACTCAGAATGCCAAGAGTCGTGTATGGTGCTGTATGAGTATTTTTCTAGTAACCAGAACATCTTCAAAATATAGTACCTCTTCCTTCACTATGTTAAAGAGATAGAAGGACAAATTCTCAATCAGAAGAAATGAGAGAAAGCCCCATATACAGGTCCTCATCAGGTGAGGAGAAGCCTGAAGAGGACCACTGCTGGGTATCTGAAGGATAATGACCACGTTCCAGTGCCTCTCCTGGCCAAGCTATGTGGACAACACCCAAGTTGGCTTCTCTGGTTTCCTGGACTCTCTTCTTTCCTTTTTTAAGCAGGTTATGATAGTCAGCAAGATAACAAGTTCCATTCGTGTCAGTCACATTATAGTCATTCCTTTGAGAGTATATAGGAGTCACCCTCATGGGTGTACCTCTGATCTCTTCAGCAACACATCTACCAGGTGTTTTATTCCCCCCTTATGGAGTTCATTGCTACAAATGTCTCAATGTGCATAGTTTTATTCATCCTCTTAAATCAGAATAAGTAACTGAGGGGGAAATTATGAGCAAGGAAAAATATTTTTTCATTCTCAGAGAATGTTCTTATGCCAAAACTCTCATGATCAAGGGATGTCTTACTTCATATTCTATATAATGACTATATTACTAACCTTCTAATGGAAAAGTCAATTTTTCAGTGAGCAAATGTATAAAGCATATTCTTTTTTTTCTTGTACTAGGAATTGTACTCAGGGGTATTCAACCACTGAGCCACATCCCCAGCCCTATTTTGTATTTTATTTAGAGACAGGGTCTCACTGAGTTGTTTAGTGCCTCAAAGATGCTGAGGCTGGCTTTGAATTCACGATTCTTCTGTCTTAGCCTCCCAAGCCTCTGGGATTACAGGTGTGTGCCACTGTGCCTGGCAAGCATATTCTTTATATGCCAGATATTATGATAAATCTTAAGGATTAAAGAAGAGTAAAATGATCCAGTGCATGGTAAAGATATCAACTAAGAGGGCCCATAAATACAGGATAACCTAAAATGAATACACTTCTACCCCTTCCAATCCATTTTCCACTATTGAGGTAGTCATTTTAAAAATAAATAGAGTATTTTGGGCTATTCATTCTTGCAGTCACGTGTAAGGTAGAAACAATCCAATACAGGGTGGGTTGTGCCAAGCCCAGCCCCATTCTTCCTGCTCTTCTCACATAAGGTGAAGACTCTGGGTCCTTCCTGTGGCTCTGGGACAAAAGCTCTGAATCCTTGCAAGCAGTTCTTGAATAAACCCACTCCCACCTCTGCAAGAGTAAGTCTCCTTGGCTTACACACATTCTAGGTATAAATAAAGTCAAGAAATCCATTTACCATAGAAGCAAATGAGTCTCAGGGTAGCGTTAGTAATGATTCAACCATATACAACAACTTAGACTCTAAACATCGTGAACTTAATACTGATTATGTTTTATGTCTAATATATGTATATTAGGTTCAACTTCAATATACATACACACACACAAGCACACACACATACATATATATTTTTGTATGTGTGCGTCGTGTGGTATTGGAGATTGAACCCAGGGATGCTTACTGCTGAGCTATATTTCCAGCCTTTTTTTATTTTTTTGTTTTAAGACAAGGTCTCACTAAGTTGCTAAGACTGGCCTCAAACTTGTGATCCTCCTTCCTTAGCCTACTGAGGTGCAGGGATTACAGGATGTGTATCACTACTCCTGGCAAGACTTCTATATTCTTGTTATTCGTGGATTCTCCTCAAAAGAAAGGGTAAGTTGCTTTACATTGTGTAAAGGATCCATTCATCTAATTTCCCAGAAGTTTATGGTTGACTCAAAAAGACATTCCATATATATTTTTAGTTTTCTCTCTCAGCTCAGGCAACCTGTCTCCAATTTTTGGTTATCACTGCAGAAGTTAGTGTGCGTGTCTCTATCTCTCTGTACATGCTATTGATCCCAGGGCCGTGGGTTTGCTAGGCAAGTGTTCTACATTTAGCTATAGCCCTTTTCTTTCTTTTTTTTAATATCTATTTTTTAGTTTTTTAGATGGACACAACTTCCTTATTTTTTTTTATGTCGTGCTGAGAATCGAACCCAGTGCCTCACGCATGCAGGCGCGCTACCACTTGAGCCACATCCCCAGCTCGCCCTTTTCTTTTTTTAATTTTGAACCATAGTCTAAGTTACTCAGGCTGGCCTCAAATTTACAGTCCTCCTGTCAGCCTCCTGAGTAGCTGGGATTACAAGTGTGAGTCATTGTACCCACCACTGCAGAAGTTTTACTTGCAGTAAGAGGTTGGTATTAATCACAGTTCTACAAAGAGATGGAAGAGAGGTGGGGGCACAGATATGAAAGGGGGTTTATTAGGGGAATTGGCTCACATGATTTTGGAGGCTGAGAGGTCCCCTGACAGCTTGTCTATAAACTGGAGACCCTAGGAGCATGGCTAAGTTCAAGTTTGAAGACATCAAAACAAAGGAAACTGGTGGTACAACTCTCAGTCTGGGGCCAAAGGCCTAAGACCTCATGTAAAAGGCCAGAGCCTCCAGTTCTAATATCCAAGGACAGACAGAAAGAATGCACTCAGCTACCAGATAGGTAGGCAGACATTCACCTTTTTATGGTTTATTTTTTCTTTCCTCTGACTCCAATTGCATGGTGCCTATCAGACTTTCCTACCTGGTCTACTGAGACTCACATGCTAATCTTCTCTGGAAACACCCTCAAATACACCACAAACAATGCTTAACAGGTTTCTAAGTATTCCTTAATTCAATGAAGTTGACACCTAAAATCAACCATTAGAGCAGTGTTAAGGTGGAGAGCTACAAATGGAGCTTCTCTAAATTGGGAAGTGGTCTGTATTGCCACAGTCTGGCTGGGCACAAATCACGAGCCACTCAAGCAGAAACAAACTTTATTTCTGAACTCCACCAGCACACTCCACACACGCTCCCCGGGAACTCTCCCGAACGCCATGTGGCTCCTGCAGGAACCATCAACCGGAAATCCCTCCTCTGGCACTTCCCCAACCAATGTGAACTCTTCAGGAATCCCCGTGAGAGCTCAACCAGAACTCAACGGGAACTCCGCAAGAACTCAAAAGTCATCATCTTAATGGCTCGCTGGCGTCACCTCTCAACCACTACTTCTGGCAAAAATGCCATGTGTCATCCCGACTTGGCTGTGGCCCTCAACACTGTATAGTCCCCAACTTATCTAAGATCTCAGCTCCAAGTCTGCAGGTTTGTCCACAGTGCGTTCAGGTGAAGCCCTAGACCTTAAATCAAGTAGCAGTGAGTTTGAATTACAGAAAGCATTGAGCCTTGGTTTCCCCCTAAACAGAATATATACAGTACCTTATTGGATTAATAACATTAAATTGTGTAATACAAAGGATCTGATCCAAGGTAAGCATGGTATTTGGTATATTATTTAACTTCTATGAGCCTCAACTTTTTCCTCGGATGACTTTATGTAATATAAATCTACCTAGTGGCTTTTTATAAAATCAAAGAACTCACAAACACAACATACACAGTAGTTCCCCACTTCCCATCTTGATTCCTGCCAGGCAATCACAATTTTCATGCTATAAAAAATACTACTACTACTACTACTACTAATAATAATAATAATAATAATTCCCTCACAAAATCCTTTGAAGAGCAATTGTTTTAGTCAGCTTTTCCACCAATGTGACTAAAAGACCAGACAAGAACAATTTTAGAAGTGGAAAATTTTATTTGGGGTTCACAGTTTTAGAGGTCTCAGTCTATAAACAGCTGACTACACTGCTCTGTGCCCAAAATAAGTCAAAACATCATAGTGGAAGGATGTGGAGAAGAAAATCAGCTCAGGGCATGGCAATCAGGAAGCAGAAAAAGCTCTGCTCACCAGGGACAAAAAATAAACCCTAGGGCTGGGATTGTAGCTCAGTTGGTAGAGCATTTGTCTTGCACATGAGAGGCACTGGATTCGAGCCTCAGCACCACATAAAAACAAATAAATAAAATAAAGGTATTGTGTCTGTCTACAACTAGAAAAAAATTTTTAAAAATATATAAACCCTAAAGACACACCTCCAGTGACCCATCTCCTCCAACTACTTCCCACCTGTTACCATTTGGTTAACCCATATCAATAGGTTAAAGCACCAATTAAGTTAAAGCTCTCATAATCCAATCATCTCATCTTTAAACATTCTGGTATTTCTTTTTCTTCTTCTTCTTCTTCTTTTTTTTTTTTTTTGAGGGGGGGGTATACTGGGAATTTAACTCAGGGACACTTGACAACTGAACCACATTCCCAGCCCTATTTTTTTGTATTTTATTTAGAGACAGGGTCTCACTGAGTTGCTTAACGCCTTACTTTTTGCTGAGGCTGACTTTGAACTTGCAATCCTCCTGTCTTAGCCCCCCAAGCTACTGGGATTATAGGTGTGTGCCACCTCACCTGGCTAAACATTCTTGTATTTCTTACACATAAGTTTTGGGGGACACCTAATATCTAAACCATAATAGCAATTCACCTCGGTGAAAACAATGAATGGGGTTGGGGATGTAGTTGAGTGGAAGAGGGTTTGCCTAATGTGTGGGAGGACCCAAGTTGGATTCCCCAACACCACAAAATAAATAAATAAAATAAAAATAAAACAATGAGGCCAGGTGTGGTGGTGCACACCTGCAACCCCAGCAGCTCAGGAAGATGAGGCAAGAAGGTCACAAGTTTATAGTCAGCCTTAGCAACTTAGCAAGGCCTTAAGCAATTCAGTGAGACCCTGTTTCTAAATAAAATACAAAAAAAAGGCTGGAAATGTGTCTCAGTGGTTGAGTGCCCCTGGGTTCAATCCTTGGTATCAAAAATAATAATAATAGGGCTGGGGATGTGGCTCAAGCAGTAGCGCGCTCGCCTGGCATGCATGCGGCCCGGGTCTGATCCTCAGCACCACATACAAACAAAGATGTTGTGTCCACCGAAAACTAAAAAATAAATATTAAAATTCTCTCTCTCTCTCTCTCTCTCTCTCTCTCTCTCTCTCTCTCTTTAAAAAAATAAATAAATAAAACAATGAACAAATATAAATTAAAAACCTAGATAAGTAGCATGAAATTAGAGTGAAAATAAATACATTACTGGAGTAAACTATACCCTCTTAAGAAAAAATCATGGAAGGTCCAACTGAATGACAGAATATTACAGCACATACACAACCTTAAAAGCTTGTCCACTAATATACCACTGGACATATTTCTATTATGGATGAAGAAAATGAGTTTTGGTAAAGAGGCAGATTTTTAGAAATCTAGAAATTCTGATTTATTTTCTACTTTAAATATTTTTTAAATTCATAGTCTCAGGCTCTATCCTTCAGGCACATTCACTGCCTGGGAATGCCTAAATGATTTCATGCTGTTCAAGTCTCATAATATCCTTCTGTAAGGAGATGAATCACTAGTCTACTAAAACTCAATTTTCCAATTCCTATTTATACAACTTCTTAATCCCACTATTCTTCCTCAGCTGCTTACACAAAATCAACATTCACTTGTACATTATTTTTAGTTGGGGTATAAGCTTGTTATTAATTTATTTTAAATGGGTATCAAATGCTATTACCTTATTCAAGAGTGCCAATGATTAAGAAAAATGTTCTATGGGTTTTGAAGCCATTGGTCTAAAGACTACACCCCCTATGTAAGAGATGTATGCAGATTTTCTCTTAAAAATGTGTATGTTCTCCCATAAGTCACCCTGAGATAAGACAGATACTGAAACAGGAAATAAGGAAAGGGAAGATTGCCTTTCATTACAAGGAGGAAGGAAAATCTTTCATGTCTTGTCTTCTGTCATTAGGCTTAGACTCTGAGGGTTTTACTTTTTTGAAGTACACATCACAATAAGGGGACTAAGACTTGAGTTCTAGCAGTGTTGGTTTGGGGCCAGTTAGGCCTTTGTAGTTCTACATTACTCTCTGCTTTCCATATCTGTAAATCTTCAGCAAAACTGTATCATTTGCCAGGCTGTGAGCCATGCTCTATAGCTTTCTCCTTGTGGAAGCCATGTGTCCCAAAATATTATCACAGTCCTACGGATTAAGATAACAGTTGTGGCATATGTATTTTCAGCTACTCTCATAAATTCTTTGTGAAATCATTAATCATTTTTAATTCTGCTTTCTTCATTGTATTTTTAACCAAGTTTTCTAGAGATATACAAAAAAACCCTATTATCTTGGGGGATTATTATGTATAAATTAGATTGCTTCAATAGTATGGAAGAGTAGCTGGATTGAGAAGGAGCCAGAACTCCAGCTCTAGCACTACCATCAAAAGGGAAAGTCATTTAATTTAGCCATTTAAACCTTCATGTCCTCCAGGGGGCCCTCTGCCTGTTTAAGTAGCTCTGAACTCCAAGAAAGATCTATTCTTGTAACTCCAAACTGCTTTATCATTATTTAGATAGAGGTTTTTGTAGTCTTATACATAAAAGTAGGAAGTTAAAACATTTTTTTAAAACATCACAAAGGGCTTGGGATGTAGCTCAGTGGTACATATGACTAGCATATGTAAAGCCCTGAGTTCAATTCCCAGTACTGCAAAATAACAATAATAATAACAATAAGAGCAAAAACAATAATAAACCACAAAGATTTGAGCTAAATTTTTAAAGTCTATTTTTAAATTTGCTTTTGTAAGGCCATGGGTATAGCTCAGTGATAGAGCATTTGCCTAGCATGTCCAAGGCCCTGGGTTCAATCCCCAGAACTGAAAAAACATACATTTTTTTGCTTTTGTATGGTAGCAGAATAAAAGTCACATATAGAGATATAATTAAATTTCATGCTGCAGTCAAATATTTACAAAAAATAACATTTGCATAATAACAAAATGAGAGTATTTAACGCATTATCTTCCTCTGTAAATCATACCAAGAAATGAAATGGAAACATTACTTGTAGAATAAAGAAAACAAATTAATTAAATTTCTTATGATGTTATTTCCCTGAAACTTTCTCTTCAGGGCAAATATACAAGCAAAGAAAAACATATACAGTCAACATGGTGGTACATGCCTACAATCCCAAAGACACAGGAGGTAGAGCGGAAGGATCCTTAGTTGGAGGCCAACCTCAGCAACAACCTTGTCTCAAAATAATTTAAATAAATGAAAAGGGGCTGGGATGTGGCTCAGAGGTAAAAGCACCCTGGTTTCAATCCTCTGTACCAAAAACAAACAAACAAACAAACAAAAACGATGGGGATGTAGTTCAGTGTTAGAGCATTTGCTTACTTACTATGTATGAGGTCCTGAGTTCAATCCCCCATTTGACCAAAATAAAGAACATATTCTTAAGTTTATTTTTCATTTAAAAATATGTGTTTTAGTCCATTTTCTGCTGCTATAACAGAATGTCACAGACTAATTCTTAAACAAAAGAATTAAATTGGTTCATGGTTCTAAAGGCTGGTTCATGCTCTAAAGTCCAAGAGCATGGTGCTGGCACTTGGTGAGGGCCACCATGCTACCTCTGGCATGGCAGAAGGGCAGGTGAGCATGCATGACACAGTAATCAAGAGAGGACCCAAGTTACTTTTTTGTTTGTTTGGTTGGTTTGTTTTTTAGGTACCAGGGCTTAACCACTAAGCCACATCCCCAGCCCTTTTTAAAATATTTTATTTAGAGATAGGGTTTTCCGTAGTCACTCACGGCCTCACTAAGTTGCCGAGGCTGACTTTGAACTCACAATCCTCCTGCCTCAGCCTCCTGAGCTGCTGGGAATACAGGCATTCACCACTGCATTTGGCTCCCAACTCACTTTTATAGCAAACACACTCCCATAATTAGGACATCAATCCATTTCTGAGGTCTCATTTCTTAACACTGGTGCAATTTCAATTGATTTTTAAATGAGACAGTAAAATAATATTAATATGTAAAGATTTAAATAAGAAATTTTAGTTATTACTTGCTTAGTTTAAAAAATCACATTAAAATTTAGTGGTTTAAATTAAAATGATTTGTTATTTCTCATGGTACTGTCTGTTTCTTAACTGAGCTCAGTTGGATGGTTCTTCTGCTGCAGGCATTGTATCTGAAGCTACATGTGATGCTGTGTTCAGTCAGAAGTATACCTGCAGCTGAAACAGCCCAGATGAGTTCATCCTCCTCGTGTCTTCTCATCATTGAGTGGTCAAGCCTGAATGGTACCTGACTCCCAAGATGGGGAATGTGGGGCTGTCAGGAGGCTTAAAGCTTAGGTGTATGCTACGGTTTGGATAAAGTCTAAATGTCTCCCAAAACTACAAGTGTTGAAATCTAATCCCCATTGGGAAGTATTAAGACATGAAAACTTAATCTGACCATGGTGCTTAGAGGTAAGACCTTTGGGAATTGATTAGGATTAAACAAGGCCTTTAGAATGGAGTACCCACAATTGAATCATGATGACTTTACAAGAAGAGAGAGAGAGAGAGAAAGAGAGAGAGAGAGAGAGAGAGAGAGAGAGAGAGAGAGACCAGACATATACACATGTACATATGCACTAGCTGGCTCTTGTCATGTGTTGTCCTGTACCATTTGAGGACCCTGCCAGGAAGTAGGACATCAACAGATATAGCCCCTAGACCTGATACCTCCAGAACCAAAATAAACCACTTTTCTTAATTAAGTAGCATATCTCAGGTACTTTGTTACCATAATGAAAAATGGACTAATACAGTATAAAATGCACTGAATCATTTATGATGATTTTATTGACTGAAAGAAACCAAAAGTTCAGGCAACTTTCAAAGTAAGAGCTAATATACTCTATTTGTTGATAGGAGAACTGCATAAATACATAGTGTGAAGTAAATTGTCAGTTACCATGTTTGCAAACAACTCTCTCTCTCTCTCTCTCTATATATATATATATATATATATATATTTTTTTTTCTCTTTGTCTCTTTAATAGGCTATCAAAAGTTTGTTATTTTCATCATCCCCTCTATTTGCATAAGAGTGGGCTATTTCAAATTTGACCTACTCACTTAAATTGTTATATCTTTGTTTTATGTTTTTTATTTTGAATTTTCTATTTATCAGTATTTTCATATCTCTTAATTGTCCAATCTAAATGTAAATAACTATCACAACTTTGTGAAGATAGTGATTTGTTTTCAAATAAAATTTTCTAGTAGCCAATGTCATCTCTCAATTGTGTGTATAGTCACTGCAGCCATGTCTCACTAGCATTAGGACCTCCTCCAGCTCTCTGAACTCTAGCCAAAAAGCTGTGAAAGAGGAAAGGAAGAACTTTTATAACCATGAGTCCTTCCAAGTAAACTGCCTGCAAATCAACCAGAAGGTGAGGAAAGATTATAATTACGTGCGTATTATGACACTCCTTGAAATCAGACATTGTCGGGAGTCCACTGAACTCCTCCAAATGCCTCCTCCAGCATCAGGTATGAGAAATTGGGTAGGACTCGAACATAGATCTTTGAAATTTCAATGCACAGCTATTGGTGCTTTGCAGTGTTAAATCAAATTAAATTGGTCTGAGAGGGCCACTGCACTCACATATTTGAGTCTTCATGTAAAGAACTGCATCCTAACTTTCTTTTGTACAAAACAAACCTAACTTACGAATCTGCCCTTTGAATGGATAGCTGAGTTTCAGCCAATCACAGCAGCTGAGCTTGCCAATAGTAAGCAGCCAACTGTTCAAATCATGTTCAAATAAGGCAAATGCCAGGCTGGAAAAATCTAGCATTCTCTGTGTCTCACTTCCATTTTCTTTACATCATTTCCCTTTTTCCATCCATAAATACTTTTCAGAGCACATTGCAAGTAGGAGTCTTTCTGCTCTGGTTCTGAGGGCTGCCCAATTTGGGAATCTATCTTTACTCAATTAAACCCTGTTAAATTTAATTTGTGTAAAGTTTTTCTTTAAACAGCGGGTGGCAAGTGAAACCTATTTTGCTGCATCATTTGAAGTTACTAATATGCCATCCACATGTAATGATTATGCCGAAAGATATCCATCCGCATATTTAGAGAAGGAGCTTAAGATCCACTGTGATGAGAAACATTTTATCCCAAGCAAAACAATGCCATAAAACACCTCTCTGTCCTGTTACTGGTTGTTCTGAGCATTCAATATTTGAGATAGATGTCTCGAGGTATCTAAATATGTGATATTTTTATTAGACTGGGTGGCTTAAGTAACAGAAATTAATTTCCTCAGATTTTGGATCTCTAAGATCCAGGTATTTGGCAGGGTTGGTTTCTGCTGAAGCTTCTCTCCTTTGCTGGTAGATGCTTGACTTCTCCCTGTGTCTGCACACATGTCTGTGTGTTCTAATTTTTTCTCCTTATAAGGACATCAGTCAGATTGAATTAGGACCCATGCACATGAACTCATTTTAACTCAATTACCTGTTTAAAGAGGTATCTTTAAAGATACCTCTAAATATGGTTACATTCTGAGCTACTAGGAATTAGGATTTCAATGGAATTTGGGGGGACATAATTTAGCACACAATTATTATGAATGGAAAAATTGTAGGGCAGAACCAGGTATTGATAAACTTTCTCCAGGTTTATGTGTAAGTTTATGGAAATGCAAGGACAGAAAGCTATAATGCAGGTCACCACGTTTTGGTAAACAAGTTTTGGCCAGTTAACTTTCTAACAATTGTAAGTAAACCTGTTAAAAATTTCCAGACAATGACAGCATGTAGGTCAATTCTGAACAAATTGGAATGGAACTCAGTTCTTTCTCCCTACCATCAGTTGTTACTGAATAAAGTCTGTTTTCACTGCTTTAATTGATATCTTTAACTGCTTTTACTTTTATACCTTGACTTCCAAGAACTAATTAAATCAGAAGTCAAAGGTCATCTATAAGTGAAGAATTGAAATAAACTATTGTCACTAATATAAGAGTATAGTTCTTAGAAAGCCTGATGAGTCAACACCTGCTTAGCTACCCAGGGATAGCACTTGAGGTATTTTTTTATTTGTTAGTGGTGCTGGGGATTAGACCCAGGGCCTGAACATGGCAGAGAATTACTCTACCACTGAGGTGCACCCCAATCCCTGCACTAGAAAGCTTGTCTATCCCCCTTGTTGGGTCCACGCTCTGACCAGCCTTCCTAGGATCTCAAAGGATTTCCCAAAGCCTAATGGCCTTACATATGAGGTTGCTACTTCTCTCTCAATCACCTCTTTATTCCTTTGGTCTCATGGAAAGGGTACAGCACTGGAAGTCAGGACTCCAGAGTTATAGTTCTGTTCTGCTCCAAATTTACAATTTCTGATCACTTAATTAATTGCTATGGGCTTTAGTTCTGCATCAGTAAAATGAAAAATAAATGGACCAAATGACATCTAAGATCCCCTTATAATAACTCTTGTATTATTTGACATCAGCATTCAAAGGAAATGTTTAGTAAGTCTACTCTTACTAAAATAAATTTAGAAACACAAAGAGAATAGTTTTCCTCTTTCTTAACTTAATAGGATGACAAAATTCAATAAATGTTAAGTGGGACCCGACACAGTAGTGCATGCCTATAATCCCAGAAACTAGGGAGGATGAGAGAGGAGGATTACAAGTTCAAGGCCAGCCTCAGAAACTTTAGCTAGACCCCCAGCAACTTAGTGAAACCCTGTCTCAAAAAAAAAAAAAAAAAAAAAAAGAAAGAAAGAAAGAAAGAAAAGACCAGGGATGTAGCTTAGTGGTAAAGTGCCCCTAGGGTTTTATCTCCAGTGCTTCCCCAAAAAAATTTAAGTGGGAAAAAAATGAATTTTGTTTGTTAAAATCCTACAAATTAAAAAAAGAAATGCTCATCATAAATTTTCTTATACCAAAGCTTTATTTATTTATTCATTTATTTTTGGTATTGGAGATTGAACCCAGGAGTGCTTAATCACTGTACTACATCCCAGACCTTTTTGTTTTTTATTTTTGAGACAGGGTCTCACTAAGTTGCTTAGGGCCTTACCAAGTTGCAGAGGCTGGCCTTGAACTTGCAATCTCCTGCCTCAGCCTCCTGAGCTGGCATTAATTACAAGAGTGTGCCACCAAACCTGGCTAACCCTCATTTATTTTATTTATTTTTTATGCCCCCCTGCTCAAAATCAAAGTATTATTTTCACTTTGTATAAAGAAAATTCATTTTTCTCTTCTTATTTGTAAATGCTTGTATTTTAGAATCTGTTAGTTTCTGTTTGCTTAGAACATCCTCACCCCATGAGGAGTTTTGAAGCTAGCCTTACTTCCTAAATCCCTCATTTATTTTTAAATGCAAGGAAAGTTTAGAAAAGTAAAATAATTTCTTGTTAAATTGCATTTACTCAGAGTAAAAGAAAAAAATGTGCTTTCTGCCTTTGGAAAAAGACTTTTAGTGGTATCATTTAATCTCATATTTTATTTTATTGCAACACTTAAAAAGGATTTTATGATTAATAATATTCATCTTTTGACATACACTCTAATTCCTACATCTATACCAGCAAATGTCTGTAAACAATCTTTTTATTCAACATGAATGAATTGAAATATCTTTATAAAATTATATATTCATCTAAATTATTATGACAATGATGTAGATAGGTGTAAAAATAAAATCTCATTGCAACTTAATCAAAAGAAAGACGTTTTCTAGGTGGGTGACCTGTGCTAAACATAAAATTAGACATAATGCGACAAAATTTCAAAGAAATAGCATGTCCTTTAGGAGACTTGACCTGGAGGCAGTTTCAAGTATGTCTAATTGGTCTCTGGCAGGGCCCATCAACTGTGGCCATCACCAAAGGTATTTACTCTCACTTATGATATACATCTGTGCAAAAACAAAACCCATTTATGTGTTTCCTTATGAGACTGATATACTGCCTACTAAGAAGCACTTACCTGTATTTCATGATACATTTATTAATGATTTTTATTATATATGCATAGGAAAGGAGCCAGAAGGCATATATCAAACCACTAACAATGTAAGAGGAGTGGGAGCCAGGAAGAGTGAGGAAGAAATTTTTACATTGTATTCTACATATTTAAATGATTTGCTTCAATACTTTACAAGAATTAATTCATGCTTCGATTAAGTAACTAAAAAAGAGAAAAATCTGAAACAAAGGAAATAGCAAAAACATATTTAAAATAAAAACATAAAATAAGATGAAAAAAATCTTTCATAGTAATAGTAAATGTAAATCAAAAGAATACATATACATATATAAGCAGTTCTGAGGAAAGTTCTCAATTATGCTTTTTAAATCCCAGCCTGGAACTGAATATTTAAATTTTGGGTTTTATTGTAGTTGTTTGTTTTGTTTTTGTTTTCAAACTAGGATCTACGTTGTCCAGGCTGGCCTTGAACTCCTGGGCTCAAGCAATACTCCTGCCCCAACCTCTTGAGTAGCTGGAACTAGAGGCCAGTGCCACTATGCCTGGCTTACCACTTGAGTTTTGATACCATCAGAAGCAAACATTCTGGATGCTTGGGTAACTTCAAGTAAATTCTATGAGCTGAATTATGTCTTTCAAATTCTTATGTTTAAATACTAACCCCTAGTATCTCAAAATGTGACTGTATTTGGAGATAGAACCTTTCAAGAGGTAATGTAGATCAAATGAGGATACTAGGATGAACCCTAACATAACATGAATTGTGTCCTTATAGGAAGAGGAAATGAAATAAAAATATTTTGTGATTTCACAGTTAAGGTATTTTCTAACTCTATTTCTATATTGTACTATATTCTACATCCTCACCTGTGTGACAGCCATGATGTATATTCAGTTAGGAATTCTCTATATCACTTCCTTATAATATTGGAGCAAAATTTCCCATTTTCTCAAAATTATTGTGATCTTTGCTAGACAATCATATAGAATTTCAGACTAGAAGGGCTTTAGAGGTCATGTGGTTCAGAGATGGCACATGTGTCCCATGAGGATCCTCTCTTCAGTTTACAGCTGACATGCTAATTAGCCAAAACACTTTCTCACTTTCCCGATAAGACCTCACAATCCTTCCTAACAATGTCCCAGGCAGACCTTGACATGACATTGAGATTGGTTTGACAACACAAGCTTCCTTGCAGTTCTGATACAGCCCATTTGTATCAAATAAGGAAATGCTCAAAAAAGACAGAACCAGCTGTGTAACTTGCAGCCCCTACAGCAGACTGAAAATATAAAACTTCTATTCAAAATTACTAAGAATTTCAAGAAAGGGCAGCAGAGAATTAAAGTATGGAGCCCTTCTCAAAGATGGTATCATGCAATTGCACAGGTTGCTGTTCCTAAAAAGAGAGTCAGTGAATTGCCAAAAGTGATTTGGTGGATAAGATTGGAATATGCAGTCTTTTTTTAGTTAACCCAGGCTAATGATTTTTTATTATTTAACATAGCTTAAATTATTCACTGAAGCTATAGAAATTCATAGGTAAAGGTTGTTTCTAATAGAAAATTCATCTTTGAATTTTCTATTAGAAACACCTTTACCTACAGTCATTAATACTGGCTCAGATCACACTAATAGCTCTCAGAATTCTGGATCCAAATGGATTAGCTGAACTAACACCACTAAACTAACACCCTTTCTCTTGGAATTGATCTAAAGCAGTACTCTGTTAGAGTTCAAATTAGTTTATTAACCCTGTTTGTAATTATTCTTAAAGCACTAGTCAGGCACCTCTACTTCTGCATTTATTTTATCTTATTTGCCTGAGTTCTATTCTTCTTGTATTTGTGGATATACAAGGCTATTTTTTTTAAGCCAGTGATACTTATTCAGGATAAGCTACATCATTTGTAGGCATTTTTACTCAGTCACAATGGATTTTTCAAAGCAGGCTTTTTTTGGTACATTATAGCAGATTCCGGTCTATTAACTGATTTTACATAATAATAATAATCTCAGCCTCCATCCAAAGACCTTTCCTTTCACAGCTACTATCACAGTGCCCCCTGCAGGTCACTAAGCAGAGGTGCATCCTCAGTGAGTATATCACAAACGTGCAATTTTCCTTGAATTTATTGAACAGATGAAATAAAATAATAACAAATAGGAATGCCATCATAATTATACATCTAAAAATTTCCCTGGAATTTCAGAGAGTCATCTTTGTGTCTATAACCTTAGGAATGATCATACCACAGACTTTTAAAAAATATATATATTTATTTTAGCTGTAAATGAACCTTTATTTCATTTACTTATATGTGGTGCTGAGACTCAAACCCAGGGCCTCACACATGCTAGGCAAGTGCTCTAGCCACAACCCCAAACCTCAGACTTTTTAACCTTATTATTTATTCTTTTTTCATACATAGAAAAATACAACAAAGAAAGCAAAATTGTTGATAAGATTACTTCTCAAAAAATAATACTGTTACACTTTTAGAAAGATATATTTCTACAAAAATAAGCTAAAACTCATCATATTATACATTTAGTATGTTTATATTTGGAATTTTTTTTAAATTGGCGCATTTGAAATGTGATATTTATGGTTCTGAAACTCCTTCCTATGTGATAAGAAACAGCAAATACTCTGTATCAGTCTGGATCATCTGAGAAGCAGTCCCAAAGATGGAATTCAATGTGCAAGAGACATCTATGAAGAGCAGGATAAAACATGAAGAAGCTTCAGAAAGTCATGCATGTCTGACAGCTGGGAAAGAGAAAGGGAAGATGGAGTGTTGGACAGGAGTCTCAGACTGCCTTGCAAGCTAAGAATGCTGCATCCTGATTGGTGGGGAGTCCTTGAGCCACAGTCCCTTATTAAAGCAATCTCCTAAGAATGGGTTCACATTAACACCAGCACCATGCTCAACTCCTGGCTGTTACAGGGGGCTGGTGGCTACAGCATTCATAGATGCAGCAGGTAGAAGTCCTCAGCCAACTATGCCTCCACACAGGGGATTCTCTTGCGGGACACCTGCGTTGGTCAGGTCCATGGCCATTACTCATGCCATTCATCTTGAAGAAACTATATCATTAATGAAGATGACTTATGTTTTTCTTTATGATATTTTTTATTACTAATTATTACTATTATCAAAACTTAATATATTAAAAAATTATACTTGCTCAAAATTTGATCTGTTATAAGTAAAATCATTGCTTTCTGTATTCCTCTTACAATTCTTTTCATGAGAAAAACTCTATATCTGAAAATGTAAATAGAGTAAAACTACAGTTTTTTCTTGAAATGATTTGAGTTTTCATTAGTCCATCTATTTAAAATTCCACAAATGTTTAATAGATACAGATATCATTGGATTCCAACTTATGTAAGCACATCCCTCTGAAGCAATCAAATTTATAATTCACATGAGTTTAATAAGGGAACTAAAATATTGCTCTTCTCTTGATAGGCTTTTTTTTGTATTCTAGTGTTATTTGACAATTTGGTCAATTAGCTTTATTTTTCCAGTGGACATAAACTCTTTTCTCTTATACATATAAAATAACTACTAGCTTTCACAGAAATTCCAAATATAGAATAAGACTATATACCTCATTTCTTATTTATTTACTTCTCCAGGGGAAAAACTGTAAGCACACCAACAGTTTAAGAGTTTTTCATGGAATTCTCATTACATGGGCAAAATTAATTACATTGTGGCCCATGTTGATTGACTGAACTCAATCCCTAGCCTCCCTACCTCCCCCAGAGGTGGGGTGGAGACAGTGATGATAGAGCTGAAAGTTCCAACTCTCTAGTCACATGATTGGTTCCCCATCCTGAACAATTTAGAGACATTCCCTCTCCTGTGGATCAGGCAGTAGCTTACAAAATCCCATGAATTCCTAGGATTTTTGAAGCTCTGTCTCAGGAACCAGGAACAAAGATCAAATATTTACTTATTATACCACAGACAAGTGCCTGGTCTTTGACCACATACCCCTTACAGTAAAAGGATCACAAAAGTCAAAAGATAATATCACATATTTTGAATCCTATTCAATCATTAATAACCAGTCAGTCCACTATCCCATCATAGGAAAATGTCTCCCAAGGGGAAGCTACTCAAGTTACAGGCTTCAGTTTGATCTTGTCAGTTTCCTAAGCAGGAAAGGTCTTAGAAATATATGGCTTCACCTTTTTGTTACCAGACCCAGGTTAGGGCTGCTCACTGCTCAAAAGCCAATATTTAGCAGATGTGAATGATGGAAAGGAGTCAGGTTTATTCAAAGGCCAGAACCCTGGAAGATAGAGGCATTATGATCCTCAAAACTCCATCCTGATGGTGTAAAGTTCCTTTTTTTTTAAGCTGTCAGTGAACCTTTATTTTATTAATGTGCCATGCTTAGAATCAAACCCAGTGCCTCACACGTGCTAGGTAAGCAACTAGCAATGAGCTATGACCCCTGCCCCATAAAGTTCTTTTGAAGTGACAGGAAGTGTAGGGAGCAATGGGCAGGAAGACTATGCACTGAGTGGGTTCTTCAGCTGTCCTCCAGGGTTTATGTCTCTTTTTCCCTTCTTCTCTGGTCAAGACATCCACTAGGAACCTCAACCTCCTAGGGCTTGTTTCTGTTACTCTTTATACAGGTATATTACTTTTTCTGCAAGTTAAACCTCACATTAATTTATATCCTTTGTATTAGCTGATACACAGGATTAGAAGAACAAAGTGGGGGAGTGGGGATGTAGCTCAGTGGTAGAGTACTTGCCTAGCATGACTGAGGCCCTGGATCCTATCCCCAGGAATAACACACATAAACACACACAGCTCAAGTATGGGCATTACACATTCTGATGTTATCTGAAGGTCAGCAGATGTTCTGGGTTCTGTAAAGATACAGAAAAATTATTTAGCTGTTAACATCTTAACCATTTAGGTAGGGCTTTTCTTTAGAATTCAGAATACTAGGCATAGGGAGGGAACATGACCCTTGCACAAGGCACAGGGAAGGGAAGTAATTTTGTAAAAGGGCAAAGGAAACAGAAGTCAAAGTAAATGCCCATGACAACTCCCAAGGGAACAGCCACTGTTATACTTTCAGGCATCAGATATAATTGTGCTGAGAGACAATATCATTGCTTGCTCTAAGTTTCTGTCCAAGTGTTGATATAATATTGGATTTCCCTCATTACACAACCCATTTATTCATTCTTTTACTTTAAGCTACTATTCTTCTCTCCACTTATATCCACATTTTTTCCACCTTTGGAAGGAACATTTGCCTAAGCACACTGCGGTGTTCTGGATTTCAGGCATCAATGCTAATCATTTTGTTTGTTTCATTTTTGCTTTTTGGTTGTGTGTTTTTGGGTTCTTTCTTGGTTTTGTTTTTGTTTGTTGTTGTTGTTTGGGGGTTTTTATTGTTTTGTTTGTTTGTTTCTTGTATCAGGGATTAAATCTGGGAGGCATTTAAACACTGAGCCACATTCCTAGACCTATTTATGTTTTATTTTGAGACAGGCATGTAATCTGGCTATCAGTGCTAATGTAATGGGGTTCAGATCATGGTTCTCTAAAGTATAGTACCATGGCAAGCAAGAAGGTCACCAACACCTTCCTCTTGCTCTGTTCTTCTAAAGCATGCATAAATCACAGAAAGAATTATCTTAGTCCAATTTTTTGCTATTATAACAGAATATTACAGATTGAGTAATTTATAAATATACGTGTGTGTGTGTGTGTGTGTGTGTGTGTGCGCGCATGTGTGTGTTTTCCCCCTCACAATTTTGGAGGCTAGAAAGTGCAACATTAAAGGCCCTATCCAGAGGCAGTCTTCTTGCTACTCCTGCATGGTGAAAAGTATCACATGGTGAGGAACTGTGCACAGAGACAGGGAGAACAGAGACATGAAATCAGGCTGAACTCATCAGGAACTCAGGTGAGATAAGAGCATTGAGGAAATCTGTCCTCATGACCTAATCACATCTTAAAGGTCCCGCCTTTTAATACCATCAAAGTAGCAAATTTCAACATGAGTTTTGAAAGGGACACTAAAACCATAGCACAATCCTAGACTGAAGCTCGTGACAAAATTTGTGAGTACCTCCCAACAATGAATACTTAGATTTTGGACTAGATAATTTCCAACTGAGAGAAGGAGGTGCCCATCACTGACCTAATCAACTCCAAGTTAACTGCAGTTAACTTAGAATCCAAGTTAGAATCCAACTGCAGTTAACTTGGATTCTAGCAATCACAGGTCTGATTGATAAGTATATTTACGATGTGGGACCAAAACTACCCTATAGCAGTTACCCTCACAGAACAGATCTCCCCATGATGAGATTGTTCCTCTAAGACAGAACTGAGGTTAGCTCCTAAAGCAGTAGGAATTAACTTACGATGGGAACTGAATTGCCCCCTTGAGTGATGATGACCTTCCCAGAGGTTTAGTCCTGAGATATTGATCAATCAGACTATAGTCTGATCAGAATGAGTTACTCTGCCAGTCCAAGTAAACCTCCCAGCCATACAAACCCCCAGACCTTGCCTTTGTTTTCATTTTCTATGAAACCTCAGTTTCTGTGAGCCCCTTGAAGATAGATCTTTGTCACTGTATTGCTATCTGTTCTTCCTGGTGTGGCCACACTGATTAAAACTTTACCACTGGTTATCTTTGATTAGCAAACTGGAGTGTGTGGGCAAGACTGATCTGTTGGGACCACTAGAGCCAGGGATTTTGTTCTAGGATTGTTACAGTTCAGATATAAGGTGTCTTCCAAAAATATATGTGTGAGACAATGCAAGGATATTCAGAGGTAAAATAATTAGGTTATGAGAAGTCTAACCTAATCAATAGCATTAATCAACTGTATGGATTAAATATGTAACTATAGGCAGGTGAGTGTGGCTAGAGGAGACAGGTCACTGGGGGCATGCCTCTGAGGTTTATATTTTGTCCCTCATGAGTAGAGCTCTCTCTACTTCCTGATTGTCTTATCCTGAATTGCTTTCCTCCTCTGTTCTGTCTCATCTTGGGCCCAGAGTAATGAACTCAATTGTCTATAGACTAAGACCTCTGAAATTGTGAGCCCCAAATGAACTTTTCCTTCTCTTATCAGGTCTTTTTGTCACAGTGGGAAAAAAAAACTAACTAAAATGAGGACTCTGGTAACAGTAGTACCAGCTTGCTATCAGATATTAATTTAAATTATCCCTAATGGCTGAAGGAGACAAAATATCAAAACCCAAAATACTCACACTGTCTTGGGTGGTATGAGAGAATCACTCTAATAGAGGATGGTGTCCAGAATAGTGTCATAATAAAGTAAAAATGGCTTACTCAGAAACATGTGAAGAAAAGATACTCATGACATGCAGGAAGCCTCTTTTCTCTTAGACTGACTTTGGAACCCCTTTGTTCCAACCTTATTGACGTCTGTTTATTCACCCCATTTATTTTTTTCTAATTTTAAATAATTATTTCTTTATTGCAGTGCTGGGGATTGAATTCAGAGCCTTGTGCATATTAGGCAAGTGTGCTGCTGCTGAGCTACACCTCCAGACTAGCATCTCATTTCTTAATAACCATCTAAGCATTTTCACCCTACTGGTATATCTACATTCTCTCTTCTGGTTTTCCCCATTTTCTTGATAATTAATTTAATGTTTTTATCAGCCTCTGTAAGACCCATGAAGGGAAGATAAGACAGCCAATTTGATAAGGCTTTTCAGGATATTACTCAGTTTTGATCTTTGGTTGATTTTGTGACCCATTGTTTCAAGTTTAATGGTTGTTTTTGTTTTCGTTTGATACTGGATGTTAAACTCAGGGGTGCCTTACCATTGAGCTACATCCCCAGTCCTTTTTAATTTTTTGAGACAGGGTTTTGCTAAATTGCTTGAGGTCTCACTAAGTTGCTGTGGCTGGGTTTTGAAAATCTGATCCTCCTGAACTCAGCCTCCTCAGTTGCTGAGATTACAGGAGTGTACCACCACACCCAGCACCACACCCAGCTGGTAGGTTGTTTTTTTCTTTAGTTGTAGTTCTTTATGTATATTTTAGATATTAATCTCTTATCAGATATATGATTTTCAAATATTTTATCTTATTCTATGGGTTGACACACTCTCTCTCTCTCTCTCTCTCTCTCTCTCTCTCTCTCTCTCTCTCTCTCTCTTTCTCTCACTACTGGGGAGATTTAACAGGTACTCCTTAACACTGATCTACACCTCCAGCCCTTTTTATTTATTTATTTTAATTAATATTTTTTTGTGATGCTAGGGATTGAACCCAGGGCCTTGTACATGCAAAGCAAGCACTCTACCAACTAAGCTATATTCTTAGCCCCCTGTTTATTTTTATTTTGATACAGGGTTTCTCTAAGTTGCCTAGGCTGGCCTCAAACTTGCAATCCCCCTGCCTTAGCCTCCCAAGTCACTAAGACCACAGGCATGTGTAACGTCTCACTCCTTCCATAGTATACTTTGATATACAAAAGATTTCCATTTTGTTGATGAACTCCTTGTCCATTTCTTCTTTCATCATCTATGCCATTGCTACCATATTCAAGAAGTCATTGCCAAATCCAATGTCATGGAGATTTTTTTTTTAAGAGAGAGAATTTTAACATTTTATTTTTTAGTTATTGGCGGATACAACATCTTTGTTTGTATGTGGTGTTGAGGATCGAACCCGGGCCGCACGCATGCCAGGCTTGAGCCACATCCCCAGCCCATAGAGATTTTTTTCTCTATATTTTCTTCTAAGAACTTTGCAATTTTAGCTCTTGCATGTAGACCTTTGATCTACTTTGAGCTAACTGTATACAATGTAAGGTAAAGATCTAACTTTTTGTTTTTAACATTTGTTGAAAAGACTATCCTTTCCCCCATTGAATGGTCTTGGTACTCTTATCAAAGATCTTTTAACTATGTACACTGGCAATTCCAGCAAGTAGGGAAGCTGGGGCAAGAGGATCACAATTTTGAGGCCACCTAGGCAATTTAGTGAGACCCTGTCCCAAAATTTTAAAAAATTAAAAAGGCTCTGGGATCTAGCTCAATGGTAGAGCGCTGCCTAGTATGTGCAAGGCCTTGAGTTCAATCCCCAGTACTGAAAAAACAAAAACATCGTTTGACCATATTTTTGGGGACTTATTCCATACCTTGTAATAGGTTTTATTTTATTTTTTAATCCTTTATAACATTAGTGCCCACGAAACACAAATGTAGAAAAATATTTTTTTTTCTATCAACTGTGATTCTGTTGAAACAGAGGCACAAAATTTAATTTTATGGAATATATAACCACTCAGTGTTACTCAGCTAAACATGGCTGTAGCACAACAAACCCCAGAAATGTGCAATACTAATTCAACCCAGTAGTCCTATATTTTGCCAGCTTTCAGTCATTAAAAAAAAAAAAACATAATTTTCGTATCTATATATATAAACATGGGTGTGTAAAATATATTTTTCAAGCCCGGGTCTTCCCACCCACTTTAATATTTAATCAAATGATCCAGCACAATATGATCATGCTTATCAAACAAGCAAGCAAATAAACCGAAGAACCACACCAAACATACAGACAACTCCATATGAAATCATTGGAACATTCTAGAACCAACAATCCCAGAAATGGTTGTTAGTATTCTAGGAGTTTCAATAGGTGAAGGGCAGTGTAATGCAGTTTGAAAACTACAAAGGTGTGCTATTATAATGTTGCTAAGAAATTCTTATTCTTGTAACCATCATTTCTCTTGACCCTGTCGACATTGTTCATTTTCATGATTTTGCATATATTCCACGTGTCGCTCTGCAGCACCTGGCCCCTGAAACCTGCTTCCACTCTCTGCAGGGGTATCCTTGCGGAGCCCACAGCTGCGCGAGGTTGACAGTATAAACCAAGGAAGCACCCCGCAACAGCCGCCTCGCCAACAGGGGGCGCGCCTCCCTCCGCAGAATGCAGGGAAGCCCTAGCCCGAGCTCCCGGCCCCGCCTCCACTTCAGCCCCGCCCTCGCCGCCGAGCCGCGTCCGGGTCCGCGCCCCGCCCCCCGCGCGGGTCGTCTCGGTAGCGCTGCGACGGCGGCGGCGGTATGGAGGGCGAGAGCACGTCGGCGGTGCTCTCCGGCTTTGTGCTCGGCGCGCTCTCCTTCCAGCACCTCAACACCGACTCGGACACGGTGAGCCGGGCGCACAGCCTCCCTCCCTCACCGCGCCGCGGCCGATCCCCGCTCGGGGACTCTCCCTACGCCGCCGGGCCGCCTCTTCCCTCGCGGTCCAGGAGGTGCCTCCTGCCCGACGAGCCTTTCCCAAGAGTAGCCCTCCCAGGCCTAACCCCTGCTCCCCTTCCCCGGCCCGAATGCCCCACACGCCTCAGTCTCATTCATCAGTCTCCCTTTTTCCTGGCCAAACTTGGGCGCGAACGGATAGAAAGTTCATCTCGTGCTCCGCTACCGCTGGGGAGGCAGCAGGTTAACTTTCCGTTTCGCCTGACTACCCGTGATCGATTGCAAAGACAACCGTGGACTTGCCGGGCAGCTCCTATGGTAGGAAGGTGAAGGTGTAAAAATAGGTGTTGCATCCAGTGTCTGTTTTTCGGCAAATCCTAGTGAATGAAAAAAAAACTTAATTTGATGTATCAGATACCTGATTTGTTTGCACGTGCCATCAAGTTTCTTAAAATTATAAGGCTTCTATTTACTTTTCTGATACTTTTGGTTATAACTTAACCACAAATTTCCCCCAAATATTAAACATTTAAACGTTTTGCCTAGCTTCAAAACCACTGGATGAAATTAAAAAGTGAAGTTTTTAAAAATATAGTGCCTATTTTCTAAAAATTTATTAAATGAACAAGTCACAGTAAAATTCTTGTAAATTACGGTACCTTCTTGTCAGCGGTTTCTCAGATCTTTTAACTAAATTCTTTAAATGGTGTTTTTTTAAAGATAGACTTAAGTTATCCTTGCTGCACGTTTCTTAGTTTTTGTTTTCGAAGTACCAAAGTCAAGAACACTGGAGTGTACAGTTCTGGGTTTTTTTCACCTTGATTCAAGTGAAAACATTGTAGAAACATTCCTTCAGCGCTTTTTATCCTGTGATGAAATGGGGGGGGGTATTATTATTATTACGTATTATTAACCAGTTTTTAAAAAGGTAAAATTTCATTACCAAGCATACTAGGTCTATTTTTGGTACTGGGGTTTCAGCTGAGGGGTGGTTTACCACTGTGCAACATCCCCCAGCCCTTTTTATTTTTTGAGAGGGTGTCTCAAGTTAAGTTGCTGAGATTCTCCTACCTTACCCTCCAGAGCTGCTGGGTCACCCTGCCTGGCCACACTTGGTCTTTAAATGCGCCTAAAGGAATATCTGAATACTCTGAACCAGGACAAATTCACCACTGCTGTGAGGATATACCTGTAGTTTCACAAGAATCGGGCTTCCCCTTTTAGAAAGCAGACTCAAATTGAATTCCAAAATCTTTAATCTTTCATATTTTGTACATTCTTCCCCATTTTGTACAATTTTAAATCTGAAAACACTTTCATTGTGTCATAGTTTAGAAACCTCCACTGACTCCTAGAAGCACTTGTTAAATCCAGACTCCCTGGCTAGTCATACGGGATGTTTTATTATTGGCTCCACTTAAGTTTGCCTTTGTTTCAAGGCAAACTCTTCTACTAGTGTGTGCTTATTTTTGGCTTTAAGCCTTTTATGCTTTCAGGTGTGCTAAGTGCTTTAAGCTCTGCCTACACAAATTATCAACTTCATTCTCACCTCTTCCACAGGGCCTTCTCCAGTTATTTCCGTCTATGTTAATCTCTTTCCCCTTTATAAAATCACAGTGCTATTTATAATCTCTTCTCATTT
Organism: Spermophilus citellus; assembly: GCF_964194105.1. Taxonomy (NCBI): domain Eukaryota; kingdom Metazoa; phylum Chordata; class Mammalia; order Rodentia; family Sciuridae; genus Spermophilus; species Spermophilus citellus. The sequence continues at coordinate 67,079,328 of NC_138189.1, read as the reverse complement.
TTTTCTTCTAATTCTTATTTAACTGGTCATGTTTTTCAATTAAACTGGAAGCACCTTAGGTTTTTATGTGTCCCCTAGTAGCACACACATGTATACACTGTAAAATACTGGGAAATATGAATTATTTAAGAGACTGGACAGTAATTCTATCAATGTATTCCAAATTCTGCTTCTTTTTATTTTATAGGAAGGTTTTCTCCTTGGGGAAGTGAAAGGTGAAGCCAAGAATAGCATTACTGACTCCCAAATGGATGATGTTGAAGTTGTTTATACAATTGGTGAGTTACATACTTCTATTTTTGATAGTTTATGATGAAAGGGATCAGCATAAGTTATTACTTTTAAATTGTTTTTAAAAACACTGATTTTTAAAAGCAGAATTTTTAAAATACATTGCACTCATTTTCAATTAAAATTATGGCCATGGACTGAAACAATGTGAAATATAGGAAGCAAATAAAATTGCTGCAGGGAAACTAAGAGAAAACAGCTGCTGTTTCCTAAAGGAAAAAAAAAAGATAAGGGAGCTTTAAAATATATAGGAAGTCTTCTGATTACCTAACATATACAGTTTTTAATAAGGAGATGTGGGTGTGGGTGTGTGTGTGTATACATTTTTTTCTTTTACTAAGTTACTTAGTTAGGGCCTCCATGAGTTGCTAAGGCTGGCTTTGAACTTGTGATCATCTTGCTTCAGCCTCCTGAGCTGCTAGGATTACAGGCATGTGCCACTGTGCCTAGTAGGATATATATTTCTTTTTTAAAACAAAATAGTATTGTACTTTATAACAGGTTTGACATCATGACATATTTTGTCATGACTGATATCTCTATAATATCATTTTTCATAACTGCAATATATTCCACTATGACCTTTCTGTGATTTAAGCAGACCTTTAAATAAATTATAATCAGCTATTTCCATTTTTTATTATAGATTACACTACAATGAATATTCTTGTATATAAACATTTGACTTTATTATCAATTCCTAGATATTATTATGCTGCTACAGCGTAAAAAACTTTTTTTTTTTTTTTTTTTTTAATGGCATGAGGATTTTGCTCTGGTGCCTAGGCTGGCCTCAAATTACTGGACTCTAGTCATCCTCCTACTTCAACTGGGACTGCTTGGCAAGCTGATATAATTTGCCTTGTTATAACTTTTCATTCTTCCTAATGGTTATAACTGTCCCATTGTGTGGATACAGCATAACTTTTAACTACTATGAATAAGTTTCAATATTACAGTGAATATTTTATATATCTTTGTGCCCTTGTTTCTCTGAAAACCAAATTCATATAGGTAGACTAGCTAATAGTACTTTGGAAAATTTACTGCATTTTAGACTCCTCTGCAGTCTATAATAATGCCTGTGTCTCCATATTCAGGCCAACATGAAATATTATAAGTTCTTTTAATCTTTGCCAATTTGATAATTTTTTTTTTTTTTTAGAAGTTAAGGTACTTTTTTTAGAAATATTTTTTAGTTGTCAATGGAACTTTATTTTGCTTATTTATATATGATGCTGAGAATCAAACCTAGTGCCTTACACATTCTAGGCAAGCGCTCTACTACTGAGCCATAACTCCAGCCCCAATCTGATAAATTTTTTAAAAAGTATGCTTTTTTTCTTTCTTTCTTTCTTTTTTTTTTTTTTTTTTTTTTTTTTTTTGATGTTGCTGGACATAGAACCCAAACCCTAGAGCGCTGAGCTACTGTTAATTTGTATTTCTTGAGTACAAAAGAAGTTAAATATTCCTGGTTTTTACTTTTTTTTTTTTAGCCTTTGAAAAGCACAGACCTGTTCTATTCTTTGACTCTATTTCTACTGGCTATGTTACTTTAATTGATTCGTACAACATTTTAATAATGGCCTTTTGTCATGTGCTATACACATGTTTATACAGGTTGTTATTTTGTTTGGTGCTGGGGATTGAACCTTAGGCATACTAAGTATACACTTCCCACTGAGCTACACCACCAGCCCAAGCAGTCTGTAATTTAACTTTGTTGATTTTTTTTCTTTTTGCTAGTCAGACACTTGGAGCTTTAAAAGCAAGATTTAGAGCATTTTTCCCCTAACTGGAATTAGCATGCCACCCAAAGAATCTAACACATTTAGAAAAATTTAATTAAGCAAACATTTCTTGACCAACTACACTGTGTACACAGGTACTTTGCTAAGCTTTAAGGTATTTGGTCAAAGTATTTTAAAAGATTACTTTAACACAGATGGAGAATAGATGAAAATCCAAGATAGACAAATTACTGCCTCACACTGGTCATAAGATGTTCATCATTTTTACACTTTTCTTTCTTAGTTTAACATTGCTATTGACAGAATAAAATTTGCCTCTTAAAAGATATTAGGGTCTGTTTTTGTTTTCTTTAGTTTGTAGCTAACACAGACAAAAGTTTTATGAAATAACTACTTAAAACAAGATATTTCTATTTGACAGATATTTCTATCAGTTGGGTAAATTTAGAGCATAAACTTTTTAGTACACAATGAAAATATTGCAACTTTAAACTTATATTTTGTACTGTATTTATTAAATCATTATTTGAGGAAATATGGCATTATGGGTCTCAGGGAAACTCTAGGTTTGAATTTTGGCTCTATCACTGGCTTGGGGAACCACTTCATCTCTCTTTTTTTTTTTTTTTTTTTTTTTGGTCCTGGGGATTGAACCTAGGAGTGGTAATACCTAGTTTTACCACTATACCTCCCCAGTTCCACCCCCCCTTTTTAATTTTGAGACAATATGTCAATAAGTTGCTGAGGCTGGTCAATTTGCAATCCTCTTACCTCAGCCTCCACAGTTGCTGGGAATACAGGTGTGCACCACCATGCTCAGCCTATTCCATCATTTTTTAAAGAGAAAGAATGATGGCATCTGACTTGTGAAGATTAAATGAGATAATACTAAAGTACTTCCTGGCATGAAGTAAATGCTTGGAAGTGATTATTTAATTAATCATAACCAAAAATGCGGTATAATTGTGCTAAGAGTATCATATCTTGCTGAGTTTCAGTCCAAGTATTAGTGTAATTTGGATTTCCCTCATTATACAACCCATTTATTCATCCCTTTTTCCCCCTAGACATTCAGAAATATATTCCATGCTACCGGCTTTTTAGGTGAGTAATAGTACTAGTAAGAGCAAGTAAACCATACATTGCGAAAGTTAATTCTCTGCAAGTGAAATAAGTTTTAAAACTAATGTAGTATTTTAGTTACCAATTATACTATGAAGGTTTTGCTGTTGTGTTAATACCTGAAAATTCACTTGTGCATTGTCAACCCTGTTTATAGTTCTTTCTCTATTATATTACTGACTTTAGCTGGTCTCTGCTGCCTCTTGCAAATACCAGTTTACCTTGACAGTTGCTTTTCCATCTCACAACCAGTCACCTTTTTGCAACTTCATTGCATATTATAAGCTCACTCACTGGCATGTTCTTGTAAATTGATGGCAGACTTTCTTTTTAACCCTTTGATTCTAGTTTATTTTAGCAACTGTTTCCTCATTGATATTTTTTAGTGTTATATTATTTATCTAACCTGTTTCCTGTTGCTTTTTTAGGGTGAAAGCTTGTGCTTTTAGTCCTACAGATAATAATAGAACCATTAGCTCTAATATACTGTATTTAAAAAAAAAAAACTTATTGAGGTATAACATACACACGGAAAAGTAGAAAATAAATGAATTTTCACAAAGAAAACACATGTAACCATAATTTTAATGTAGTAGCTTTACGATTTACTTAAACTACATGAGAAGAAGCATTATTATTGTATAGTCACACTGTCTACATACACATCTCTTAAGAATGTGTAAAATTTACAGTAGAGTTCATGGCTAAAGTAAGAAAGATCTATGCCAGGGGTGTGGCAGAAAAAGGGGCTAAGTGTGATCTTAAAAACCGACGTACCAGAGATAGGGATATAGCTCAGTTGGTAGAATGCTTGCCTCACATGCACAATGCCCTGGGTTCAATCCCCAGCACCACAGGAAAAAAAAAAAAAAAACTGATATACCAGAAAAAAATTACCTTATGAAGTGCTTTAATGTACAATTGACATTCAGAATATCTGTTGATTAAATGAGAAAGGACTTCTTTAAGGAACCCAATGGACCAGTAAAGAGAGAGAGTAAAAAAGTAATTCAGTTTCATTTGGCAGCTCTATTATCATCAGACCAACTGAGCTGAAGAAACCATCTAATCCAGTAATGCCTGAACCTTTTTGCAGCTAACAAAATTAAGGGATGGGTGCATAGGAGAGCCATTTGAAATACTTGTTCCTCAAAAGATTTTATACATGTCATTTTCATTTAAAAACAAAGAGGCATAAAAAGTTCATGGTTTAATGAAGGCCAAAGAACTAATTAATTGTAGAGTAAAAACTAAAAGAAACAGGGTTATTTCTTCTTCTTCTTTTTTTTTTTTTTTTTTTTTTTTTCAGTGCTGGGGATGAAACCCAGGGTTTGTGCATGCTAGACAAGTGCTCTACCACTGAGCTACATCCCCAGCCCTTTTTATTTCTTGAGACCAAGTCTCCCTAAGATGTCAGGCTGGCCTTGAACTTGTGAGCCTCCTGCTTCAGCTTCCTGTATTGCTGGGATTACAGGCATGTGCCACACTATCTGGATTATTAAAATAGTTTTTTTGTTTGTTTGTTTTTTGGTACTAGGAACTGAATTCAGGGGCATTCAACCATTAAGCCACATCTCGAACCCTATTTTGTATTTTATTTAGAGACAGGGTCTCAACTGAGTTGCTTAGTGCCTCACTTTTGCTGAGGCTGGCATTGAACTCATGATCCTTCTGCCTCAGCCTCCCAAGCCACTGGGATTACAGGCATGCACCACCGTGCCTGACTTAAAATGTTTTTAATGGGAAAATTTTCAATTCTTTTAAAAACATATTGCCTATTAAGTTACATTTTTTTCAGCTTTCTGTAACTGAACATTTTCAGTGTATGCTTTGGAAGTGCCCAATAAAAGCCTGTTGTAATTAATGTTATTTATATAGGATTTTGTATAACATTTTATCATCATAGAAAATATTGTTGATCTCAATGCTAAAAGGAAGGCAATAATTTGCGATCTCATAGGAAGGGAAAGAAAGTCAGAAGCAAATGTTTTAGAATCCTAAATTTAGGATTATCTTCTGATTCTTCCTTCATCTTGGACATTCCAATTACATAATAAAGACCACTGACCTTAACCAAAATCTATTCCTTTCCCCCACCTCTCCCAAAAACCCAACCATGTCCTAAAACAATAATTGAAATCAGCAGTAAATTGTTCTTTTGTTAATGTGCTTCAATACTCAGTATGCATTCTTTCATACATATCAATAACTGTAAAAAAAAATTAATAAGTAAAACCAAATTAATTGTGAACTGGCTATATGAACTGTCTAATACCTAAATTTAATGGATAGTTTGTTTCGTTTTAGGTTAATAAAATATATGATGTGCAAACTTATCTCTTGAAGTTTCTCCACTCCTTTTCTTTTCACTGCTTATGGACCTCATGTTTCTATCATTTTAAGTCTGTTAATTTGTGAATTTTCTCTACTATTTACTTTAGGACTTCCATCTCACAGCCAAGTAGGTATTGATTTTGGTTGGGTAGTTTGAGTTAAGAGTAACTAAAATTTAAAAAGTTAATAAAAGTATCCAACTTCTACCTTATTTGAAATGTCTTTGTGACTTTTACAGCTTTTATAATTCTTCAGGTGAAGTAAATGAGCATGCACTGAAGAAAATATTTTCAAGTGTCAAAAAGGTATTCATGGTTTACCTTTTATTTTTGGTATTATATACATTATTTTCAGCTCTTGAAAACAGTATTTGACACAAATTTTAAGCAATATTTTTCTTCACAGTATTCAGTAAAGCAGATAAGAAAAGGCTTGCTCTTCCCAAAAATTCAGAGAAGTTGCTTTGAATACAAAACTAATAGTTAAAAGTATTTATCTTGTTCCCATCCTTCCCTTGACTACTCTAATTAATACTTAATACTGATTTCTTATCTTCTATATTTCCCTATCCCAGTATGATTTATTCTAGGACTTAATCCATTTCTGTTATCTTATTTAGCTGTGGTTCCTTTTTTTTTTTTTGTAATACAGGGTACAGGGTCTTGCTATGTTTCCCGGGTTGGTCTCAAATCCCTGGGCTCAAGTGATCCTCCAAACTCAGCCTCCCAAGTAGCTGTGACTTCAGGCACTTGCCAGTACACCTAGCTTTGCAGTTAACTATTTTTATACCACAGGGACAACTTCCTATAGAGCACTTAATTTGAATTCTCCACATCGTGCTTCAGGTTCAGTTAAAAGTTGTTAGACAGTCAAAATGGATTATTTTTCCCCAATGCAAAATTTTCTCAAGTTAATAATTTTCCCCCTTAAAGTTTGTATCTTTGACTGGAGAAGAAAAACAGAAGTATCATTCAAAAAGCATCCTTAGTTGAAAATGCTTGGGCTTTTTTCACAGTTACATTTGAGTATTTAAAAAAATGTCCCTGCAAAAATGTTTTAGGTTTAAAAAAACAGAAGCAATTTTAATTTCAGTTTAAAAGTACAAATGTCAAATTTAGTTGTTGAAACTGTCACAGATTTCTATGAATCATGGTGATTATTTTTCTCTTTGTTCCGATTACTAAGTTTTCAGTAAATCAATTATTTTTCTGATTAAAAAATGACAGTGATACTAACAACACATTTGTTTAGCATGTTACATTTATAAAACTCAACTCAGTCATCTTGAATTTAACTTTTGGGGCTATGTGATAATCATTCCCATTTAAATTTCAGGTAGAAACTAAGGAATCAACTAAGCTTATTTAATAAACTAAATATTCAATACAGATAACTAACTGTTTTGAGGGGAGTGACTATCCATTAAGTGAAACAATGGCATTAATATTTTTCATGTGTATTTACTAAAGATTAAGATTGCACAGGCCTGGGGTTGTGGCTCAGTGGTAAAGCACTTGCCTGGCATGTGTGAGACCCTGGGTTCCATCCTCAGCACCACATATAAATAAATTATTTTAAAATAAAGATCCATTGGCAACTAAAAAAAATTAAAAAAAAAAATAGATTGCAATATAGCACATGCCCTAAATAGACTAGAGTAAGTGAAGAATTATTTTCTCCCTTTAATCTACATTGATCAAAATTGTGGCCTTTTAACTGAATAGAAAATAAACTATAAGACAGTTTGCATACTTTGCAAAGGTAAATCATATAACCAAGTGAATTCTTTGTTTATCTGTGACTCAAATCTTACTATTAAGAAAGTCATTTTAAAAGCCTGGCAAGGTGATGCATGCCTATAATTCCAGCTACTAGGGAGACTGAGGTGGGAAGATCACAAGTGAGGCCAATTTTGGGCAATTTAGCAAGACCATGTCTTAGAACTAAAAGGACTTGGGACATGTAGCTCAGTGGTAGAACACTTGCCTAGCATGTATGAAGCCCTGGGTTAAAACACTAGTATCGAAAAAACACAGTCCATTATAAGACTCAGTTTTATTGCTAAATTATATTAAGACATGCAATAATAATTATAATCATTAAGATATGTATTTAATTTTTTTCTGTTATTTTTTTTCAGACTGTGGTAGGTTGGTACAAATTCCGTCGACATTCAGATCAGATCATGACATTTAGAGAGAGACTGCTTCACAAAAACTTACAGACGCATCTTTCAAGCCAAGAACTTGTTTTTCTGCTGTTAACACCAAGTATAATAACGGAAAGCTGTTCTACTCATCGGCTGGAACATGCTTTATATAAACCTCAAAAAGGGTAAATGTTAGTTGGTCATTGGCTATTTTAAGCTAATAGGAAAAAAACCTACTATTTTTATAGTACTTTTGGCAATTTATAAAGTTTTCATACAGTGTTGTATTACATTGTCACAACAACTCTCTGAAGTGATCTTACCCATCTGTTAATTACAGATGAGAAAATGAAAGTCAAATAAGGAAATCAGAAACTAATTGCAGAATGATGAATTGCTGTTATTTACTGTGTGAGGTAGAAAAATAATTGTTATAGATATTGGTTAATTAGGATATCATGTAGAACTTAAGCCTGGGTACTTGTGCAGCTTTTTTGTAACCTTCTTCAAAGAAGCAAGGTAGTTTTTGATGGTCTACCAAAACGAGTCTAACAGGAACTCCCCTTCATTCTATAAACATTTGCATTGAACATAAGAATTAGGTTAAAGAGTACCAATTAAGATAAAATTTATTGTTCATGGAAGATAGGATGAATCTCAGACTTAATACTGTAAGGTTATCTGAAATGCTTGGGACCAGATTGGACTAAACATGTATCAGATTTTGAAATATTTGGAGATATCTAGGAAATGAGACTGAAGTCTAAACACAAAATTCATTTATACCTTATACATAGTCTGAAGATGATTTTATACAGTATTTTTATTGCCCCTGTGTTTTGAGTAGGACCTGAGGGGGAAGTATAGAATTTCCCTTGTGGAAGGTTTCATATAGGGATTTCATATTTTGGATAAGGGATGCTCAACTCATACTGCCCCCGCCCCCCACACTTTTTTAAATTGCAATGCTGGAGTTTGAACCCATGGCTTCATGCATGCTAAGCAAGCACTCTACAGCAGGCTACATCCCCAGCCAAATTTTCTTTCTTCTTTTTGTGGTGGTACTAGGATATTAAGAGATTGAGTCTAGGGGTGCTATCACTAATGTACATCCTTAACCATTTTGATTTTTGTTTGTTTGTTTTTGGTACCAGGGACTAAAGCCAAGGGCACTTAACCAACTGAGCCACATTCCCAAGCCCTTTTTATTTTTTATTTTGAGGCAAGGTCTCACTAGGTTGTTTAGAACCTCACTAAGTTTCTTTTATTTTTTGTTTTTTAGAATTTTTAATATTTATTTTTTAGTTTTTGGCGGACACAACATCTTTGTATGTGGTGCTGAGGATCGAACCCGGGCCACACGCATGCCAGGCGAGCGCGCTACCACTTGAGCCACATCCCCAACCCCTAACTAAGTTTTTGAGGCTGGCTTCAAACCTGAAATCCTCCTACCTCAGCTTCCAAACTGCTGGGATTATAGGTGTACACCACCACACCCAGGTCCTGTTGATTTTTTTTTTTTTTTTTTTTTTTTTGAGACAGGATATTGCTAAGTGGCCAAGACGTATACTATTTTTTTCACAAAATTTTCTTATACCATATTCATTTCACAGCTTTTAAAAACAGGTTGCTTTGTGTTGCTCAAATAAGTAAATTCTATCTTGGTAAACAGTAAGGAATGGGGGGGGCGCTGTTTAATCTTGTGGAGGTAGTCTATTGTGATGTGTACATGCTATTAAACTTATAAAATTTTATTTCATCAGACTGTTTTATAGGGTTCCTTTAGTGGTTGCCAATCTGGGCATGTCTGAACAGCTGGGTTATAAAACTGTATCAGGTTCCTGTATGTCCACTGGTTTTAGAAGAGCAGTAAAAACACACAGGTAAGATTCCTGAACTGTTTTTCCACTAAACCTACTCTTACTTATTTTTTGAAATTAGGTTTATTACACAAACAGAAGAATAAAAATGAAAGGAAAACTGATAAAATGAATATATTACTCAAGAAAACTAGACTGTTTGGGCAGGGAAGAAGGGGTACCAGGAATTGAAACCAAGGGCACTCAGCCACTGAGCTACAACCCCAGCCCTATTTTGTATTTTATTTAGAAACAGGGTTTCAATGAGTTGCTTAGTGCTTCACCATTGCTGAGACTGGCTTTGAACTCTCGATCCTCCTGTCTCAGCCTCCCAAGCCACTGGTATTACAGGCGTGTACCACCGTGCCTGGTGAAAACTAGGCTGTTTTACAGTCTCCAAGTTTCATTCTACTACTTGTCTATTTACACAAGTTATGTATATTTACCAGAGGAAATTGTAATTTTTCACAGCTCTGAATTTTTTAAAGAAGATGGATCTTTAAAGGAGGTACATAAGATAAATGAAATGTATGCTTCACTACAAGAAGAATTAAAGGTAAGTTAACTAACATCGAACACTTAAAGACCACTTCAGAGTTCATATCAAATGATCACTGAAATTTTTTATGGATAATCTGACTTCAGATTTATATTATATTCCTTTACTCTAGTCATAAAGACTGTGATCTTAGTAGTGAATAACAGTTTAATCTTATCCACATTATATCATGGCTATAGCCATTCATTTTGGAGATGTCACCTTCATTCCAGATTCTATGCTGAAGAAGCAGCCCTTATTTGGGACATGTTCTTGTGTCAAAAAGAAAAAAGCCAGAAGATTGGAAATTCACAACAGCCTTAAAATTTAGCTCAAAACTGCCATGCCATCACATATCAATGGCCAAGGATACATAATCCTTTTACAGGATGAACAGGGAAGCAAATATTTGGTAACAATGCAACTACCATAGCATTGCAGTCTATCTTATTATATCATGTACTTTGAGAAGTAGCATCAATATGGGAATGGAAGTACAAGAATTTATTGAGCCTGTGAAAGATAAAGGAAAGGGATCAAGAAGAGCCTTCAGACTGCAATTTTGCAAAAATCTGAGAAAGAAGGGGATAGGACTACAGTTGGTTAGGTAGAACCTCAGATTACAGTGCCATTCTAAGAAAGTTCAGGTAGGCTGATGAGCAAAGTTGTTCTACAAGTATGGATTTGCACTGTTCTAGCACCTAGCTCAGTAACTGGCTGGAAACAGCTGTGGCTTAAGCCTAATCCAAAGCTGGTGATGTCCTTAACTATGCTTCCCCCAATTGGATATCTAAGTAATATATGGCCATGGATACCCTACTTGTCAATAGAGCACATTTAAGAGAAAAAGGGTTAGTATACTTTACATACCATTAATATTACATACTGTTTTTAATATGGGGGGGGGAGCAGGAATTTTAGAAAGTAGGAACACCCAGATCTCATCATTTAACATAACTGTTTTCACTTTGCTATAGTCTCCAGTTTTTCCCCTAATGTATACACACTTTGTAGTTGACAATCATGGCAACAAAAATGTGTTCCGTAAGTTTAAAAAAAAAAAATTCCTATATCATTAAACATTTTTCATATTGCTACATATTCTTTATTTTTAATACAGTATATGTACTTTTTAAATTTTTAAATTGTCAGATTTATCATGTAAAACATGTTTTTATACACATTGTGGAATAGAGAAATTGATCTAAATAACAAATGTATTGCCTCACATAATTATTATTTTCATGGTGAGAACACTTAGTATTCACTCCACATTTTTTAAGAACACAATGTATTATCGTTTACTATAGTCTCAAAGTTGTACAATGGATTTCTTTTTCTTTCTTTCCATTTTAGCAGTGCTGAGGATTGAATCCAGAGCCTCATGCATGCTAAGCAAGCACTTTACCACAAAGCCACATCCCCAGTCTTGTACAATAGATTTCTTGATCTTATTCATCCTACCTGCCTGTGATAATTTTTTGCAATATGTCTGTGTCCCCATTTCCCTACAACCACTGCAGCCCTTGGTAATCACTTTTCTATGAAATCAACTTGCTAACTGGGCATGGTAATACATTCCTAATAATTCCAGCAACTCAGGAGGCTGAGGCAAGAATCACAAGTTTAGACCAGCCAGAGCAACTTAGCAAGACTCTATCTCAAAATGTTCTAGGGATGAAAAAAATAAAGAGGAAGAATCTTGTCATTGGTGACAACATAATCAGGCTGACTTCTTTTTGTTTTTCTGGTGGTACTGAGGATTGGGCCCGGGGTGCTCTACCACTGAGCTATATCTCCAGTCTTTTCAAATTTGTTTATTTTGAGATGGGGTCTCACTGAGTTGCTATTGATCTTGCCAAGTTGACCGGGCTTGCTTTGAACTTGCAGTCCTCCTGCCTCAGCCTCCTGGGTTGATGAGAATACAGGTGTGTACCACTCATTCTTTTTTTAAGGGTGAATAGTGTTCCATTGTGTATATATTACCATATTTTTTTTTTATCCATTCATCAGTCAGTGGACATTTACATTGATTCCATGTCTTGACTATTTGAATCATGCTGGGTAGATATCCTAAAAGTATCCACTGAAACTGGCTTAACTTTTAGCCTATAATTAGAAGTTATATTAAGTTTGATATAATATGAACATGATCTTTATAAAGTTTTGTTGTATATTGAGATATACTCAGGAAGTGGAATTATTCATACTTTTAAAATTGATGATACACAGCCACTTGCTTTTCAAAAGTATTGTCTAATAAGAATTAAAAACTTTGTTTCCTTTCACAACATGGAAATAGTCATTTGTCTTTTTTTCAAGTGTCAGTTTCTTAATGTTAAATGTGTGCAGGAACTTTGCATTTCAAAATTACATCAGTGAATTAAATATTCCAGTTTATTTCTATTATCAAGGAAATATTTGGTATGATAAATCCATCTCTTAATGAGAAGTTAATATATCCGAAAAGCATTTTACAACCTATGAAGTACCATACAGAGTTATTATTAAAGTCCTCTAGAAAATAGCAAACTAAAATAAAATTTATAGGAAGTATACCATTGAGGGTTTTATATTACTTGTGAATCTAGACTGTTATTTCATGATTTGGTGTTTTACCTATGCTATTAAATTATTTAATTTTGCAGACTGTATGCAAAAAAGTGGAGCAAAGTGAACGAGAAGTAGAGAAATTAATAAAGGATGTAAACAGATTAAAACAAGAAATTAAAAAAAGGCAACAAGCACAGATTCAGGCAGCACGTAAGTAAAATGTTAACACATCACTACTTTCCTTGCATTTCTCACTGATTGGAATTATGGATGGACCAACTGTGCTCACTGAAGAATATGTCCACTTTGGGATTAAAAGCAGTCATTTTACTAATACTCTTAAATCTTACCCAAAAAAAGGAACTAGTACTATAGTAGGTATGCTGTATTTGTTGATATTAAAGCATATAACTTAAAATTTAATTTTCTCCTAGAATATTATGGCATAAAAATAGGAATTTGGGATTATACATGTCATTATTCTCACTTTGAATAATTTGATAGAATTGTTGAAGTCTTTTTGACTCTTTTGACAAATAGCTAATTATAAAAGAACATGGAATTTTTATGGAATAAAAAATGTTGATCCTGTTGTTTTCTTTTGTTTAGGAGAGAAGAATGTCCAAGAAGACCCTCAGGAGAACATTTTGCTTTGTCAAGCTTTACAGACCTTTTTTCCAGGCAGTGAATTTCTTCATTCTTGTGTTATCTCTTTGACCAATAGGCATATTTCTAAAAGTAGGTGTAACACCAACCACCATCTGGATATGGTAGACAACCTGACCTTAATGGTAGAGTATACCCATACTCCTGAAGCTAGCCCAGCTAGTACACCACCAACAACTAAGCGAAAAGCTATAGACATAGAGGACAGATGGAAAATGAAGAAATCACGATTGTTAAAGAGAGAACACAAACTATCTAAGACAGGTACTGATAGTAGTAACCAAGAAAAAGCATCCACAACCAGTGGCACAGAAACAGATGAAGAGATTGAGAAAATGAAGGGTTCTGGTGAATATCCACTGTCTCCCACATTTTGATCCTTTTAACCCAAAATAAGACTTTTGATTTGGTCGAAGGGTAAAGACAAATGTTTATTATTTTTATTATATTCAGCTGTTCATAGTAATACATGGATAATGTATTTTGTTTTTACTATGTTCACCTTTTTACAGTACTACATAGATAAGTTCTACTGCATTTATTTTATAAAGTACTTCCAAAAATATCAGATGCTTTTATTTATTTATATTTTTGTGGTGCTGCAGATTGAACCCAGGGCTTTGCACATACTAGGCAAGTGCTGTACCACTGAGCTACACCCATAGCCCAAGATGTCTTTATTGTAAAATCAAAACTTTTCATCTTGCTTTCACAACTGTTGAGGGAAAGGCCTTAAAAAGGCACATTCTTTTAAACTAGTATGGCTCTTAGAAATGGGAAAGAGACTATTTTTCACAACATAGGAAGAAGCATAAAGTTTATATGAAAATTTATATAATGTTTATGTCATTAACCTTATGTAAGTCATTAAGATTTTAGTCCTTATGCAGTGATACAAAGTATATTATTAAACTGGACATGATGGTACACATGCGTAATCTTAGGTACTTGCTACTCTAAAAGCTGGGGTAGAAAGGTCACTTGTGCACAGAAGTTAGAGGCCATCCAGGGCAACATAGCACTCAAAAGTGTCGTGACAGGTACGGTGGCAGTGGTGCACACCTATAATCCCAGTAGCTTGGGAGTCTGAGGCAGGAAAATGGCAAGTTCAAAGCTAGCCTGAGCAATTTAGGCCCTAAGAAACTTAGTGAGACCCTATCTGTAAATAAAATATAATAAAAGGGCTGGGGGTATGGCTCACTGGTTAAGCACTCCTGGGTTCAATCTCTGGGACAAAAAAAAAAAAAGTGTTTATGTGCAGTTGTATTTATATGTCTTCCATCACATGAAGGCTTTACCACTGGACATCATACTGAATATACACTTTGAACTTTGTACTCCTATTGCTTTCTAGAGACATTACTAAATAGAAAAAAATATATAATCTAGTAACAGAAACTTGAATCTTCTGTGTTAACATGCATTAATTATTATGGGATGTTTATGAATCCACATCATAAATCAGGATGACTTGTGTAGATTTCTAGTGTTGTTTTAACTTAAATAACTGGTACTGTACGCAGCAGGAAGACAAGAATCAGTCTGAACCTTATTTGCAACACTGGAGTAAGAGAAGATGATTGGCAGTAGATTTATGCATTTGTCATCCCTATATGTAAAGAATACTATCAGTTTAAGGATAGATTCATCTAGGAATAAATGTTTTGTCTTTCTGAGACAGCCCAGTGTACATCTCTGCAAAGAGAAGAGCCGCCCTCCTAACCAGGCACACTTATATTTGATAATTAGAAAATGATTTCAAGCATTTATAACTTCATGGGATCCAAACATTACATAAGAACTACACTTTGCTGCACCCATTTCCCTAAAGTCATCCCATCTGTAACACAGAATCTGACCCAAAGTAGTATTCCAACACAAGCCATCTCTCCCATATTTCCTATTCCTATTAGTGGTTCATTACTTTATGAATGAACTACTGGGATATAAGTGACAATCAGACAGGACCACTTTTATTCAAGGTACGTACCATTTAATGAGTTTTAAGTAAGCAACCTATTCTGTGAATAGTCATATAAAGGAGATGCTTCACTCCTGATCTCTTGAAACACTTTTCTTTGAAAAGGTTAGTTTGAGTCAGTAGAGGTCAATTTATTATAAAATAAGTTTATTGTTAATAACGTTATATCATTTATTCCCGATATTTGATGTTACAAACTTTAGGGTCTTTGAGATATGCAGGATCCTTGTATGTAACTGGCATAAACCCTGTAAAGAGATATTAAAGTTCTTCACAAAAAATAATGAGCAAACTTTTTACTAATTCAGTTGTTCAAGGCACACTTACCCATTATTTGAGCTCTCTTAATAGCTTTCGTAATTTCTTTCTGTTTCTTCCCACAAAGACCTATAAAAATTTTAAAAGTGCTGTTTTATTCATAAAAATGCCAGTAGTCAAACTATAACAACTTTTAAGTCAAAGGTCAGATTTTCTTTTTTTTTCTGTAAAGGACCAGAATATTAATATTTTGGCCTTTGGGGCTACAGTCTCCATTCACAATTACTCTACTCTGCTGTTGTAACTACAAAGCAACCATGTGGCACTATGTAAATAAAACTACAAAAACAAGAGGCAGATTGGATCTAGTCTATCTATGGACAGTCTGCGATCAACAAGTTTTAGTTTAGAATGTCTGAAGTATAATTCACAACAAAAGGTACAATTTTTTTAAGCCCAAGTTTTTCACGTGGCCAGTGTATAGTTAACCCTGATGACAACAGAGTGTTTTCCCTTAAGTACCTAAATCCAGTGTGGTCTAACAATGTAGTATCTGGTCTAATAGTGATTTATAACATGATCTGAAAATTTGCCAGTTTTCTTAAGTGACAGAGATAGATATAATTCTTATTTAAATGGTTATGATTAAAAAATAAATACCTGTTATATGTCTTCCATAAATGCATCCAGTAAACGGAGAAATAAATTGGGACAGAAGCTGTGTTTGGAGTTTTATGTGGATGGAAAAAAATTTATATTAATACATTGGTTATTCAACCCTGAATGTAAATTTCAAGAAAAAAAAAATCCATATACATGATTTTCAAGTAATATAAAGATCTAATAAGTTTTAGACAAATTTTAATTGAGATACTATCATATTAACAAGTCATCTTTCTAAATACTGAAAGAACACCTAATCCAGCATATCAAAAAGTCTATATAGCAATAACATATTAATTAGCATATTCAGCCAATGCTAAAGCGGTATTGATAAACCACAGATATCCTTCTAAAATACTGCGCTTATAACAAGTTACCAAAACATTTCATCTATCATTATAAGCTATTACATACTCATGAAGATAAATTATCAGACTGAACTGGGATCTTCAAGAGGTACACACATTGGGCCATTTTCTACAACTTATGTTCTATTAACTTAAATACTGTTCACATTGTAGGTGCCAGACACTGTTCTTAGCACTTTGTATAATCTTCCTCCTATACTGTATTCTAATAATTTTTTCCCTCAAAGACGGTTACAATTTATATTACCATCAGTACACTTAACTCCAGCACCATTCACTCCCCCTAAATTTGACGCTTCTAATTTACTGAGAGTAAACAAGACACAGCATTTGAAGCAGTGACAGGGATAGTGAGGTACAAAGATCAGCTTCACCAGAGGAACTTTCTTCCAAAGTATTTACACCTACCAAATGAGAATCACTGCTATGAAGAGCTATATTATCCAAACCTTTGGAGCATAGAAAATAGAGAAATTCTGAGCTAAAATAATAGTAAATAATTGAAGTTGAATAAAGATACCTTACAAATATAATTATAACCAGATTTGAAATTATGAAGTTACTAAAATAGTTGCCTCTACATAAAACCTGCTATAAAACTGATTAATAACAAAAGTGCAAAAATCTAAAAATTAAGTATCAGAGTAAAACCAGATCTCACCTGTACATTTTTATAATCTACACGTTTCTCACACAAGATACATTTCTTAAGAGACTCCTTATAAGGATTTTCCATTGGAACAGGCTAGGATAAAGAAAGAGAAATCTCATGACATAATGTGACCTGGATTTGAAAAAATATATTAAAGTTAAATGTAAATCCATTCAAAGGCACACAGTACATTTCTTCCTGTGTACATATTTTGCACAAGCACTTTATTTTGTGTCAATTTGGCTTAAGAAGGAATTAACTCATGAAGATTCTGGAATAAAATATAAACTTTTTTTTAGAAAAGAGTTTATAGGAGAAACAATGCAAGTCTGGTAAAAAAGAGTGATTTTATGTTCAAATGCTTTTTTCCAATTATAGATGTTTAAACATTTTTAATTTAAATTCAATAAACTTCTTTAAGATAAACTTAAAGCAGAATAGATGACATGCTATTCCTATGTTAATATAATCATTAAATAGTTTATTCATCCCCTTATTATGCTTTATCTATAGCCCCAAACTGTTCTATAAGTTAGTGTTAGCCTTTTTGACTTCTCTGTCTTCACTACTGTCTCTGATGCTTCTGTTACGCCTTCCTCCTACTGTCACAATGTTTTGTCTCCAGTATGGAGGTGCTTAATCTAGAAATGTTTTTGGAGTCTACAATCCCCTGAAATTGTATGCAAAATTTTAAATGAATATGACCGTGTCCCTTTTTCTGTAGAGAGCATCTATATCTTTCATTAGTCTCAGTGGGGTATATGGCCTAAAAAGGGAGTAAACTTCCTTTATTCTCTTAAAAGTATGGTGTGTGGATTAAATGACCAAGATAGATGCACAGACAGAATAGATAAGTGCTTTTCTTTTTTCCCCATTTCTCAAACTTTCTTAGTCTGATTTATATTCAGTTCACATATAAAGACTATATTCCTTCTCAACACTGGCTAAGTGCTTTGTATGGGATGATTAGTGTCAAACAAATTACCTTTGCATGTAGTAAGGAAACCTATGCTGCCCAAGTCCATGATAGTACTTCAAACCCATAAAAATATAGGTTAGAGGAAACTATTAAATGTCCTGGTGTAAAACTTTAATTTTGATGCCACATTTATTAAGGCAGAATACCAAAAGTGACGATTGAAATAAAGGTAGGACAATCCCTTTGTTCAATTATATACAATTATTCTATTCACCTAAACCACCTTTTGAAATTCCCAAATAACATGATCTTACGTTTAATATCTAGGAAGAAAATATGGCAAGAAGCTATGCTTCTAACAAGAGTCTAGGAATTCTCTTACTTCGAAACTCACCTAGGAAACTATAATCAATGAGTTATAAGTTCCAAACTCAGAGTAATGATAATTATGTTACCCTACAGCTGAACTCCAATTAGTTATAAAAATTTGGTCATATTTGCAAGTGCTTTACTAACATAAAGAAAAAAAATTCTTACCAGGTCCTCATTGCTGGTTCCCTGTTTATATTGTGAACAACCTCTTCTCCACAGCACTGCAATTAAACAGAAACAGTAATAAACAGTTCCTTTTGTTAGCTGAGTAGCTAATAAGGATTTTTGTTTTAGCTCAGTGCAGTAAGTGTCTGTAATCCCAGTTACTATAGAGCCTGAGGCAGGAGACTCAAAAGTTCAAGGCCAGTCTGGGCAACTTGGACCTTGTGGCAAAATAAAATTTCAAAAGGATTGGACAAGTACTTCAGTGACAGGATGCTTGCCTAGCTTGAGGGAGGTCCTGGGTTGACCTCCAGTATCACACACACCAAAAAAAATGTATGGAGGTAAGACTAATCAAGGGACAAAACATAAAGGTTTTATAGTCTTTAAATTTGGGTCAGAATAAGACATAAAACGTGATTCCCAGGGCTTTGAGGATAGGGCATATATTTCCTCCATAAAACCTTTCACCTGCTGTCTTCCTGACATTTACTCTTTTATTCCACAGTTATAGACAGATTTTAACACTAATACGTATAGAAACAAAAGAAAGGCACTGTTATACCAAAGGGAAAATGAAAAATGAATTCTTTCCAGAGAGTAATTATTGATAGCAAAGATAAAAAAAATTAAAAAGTAATTATTGATAGAGAAGATAAACTTGCATAAATTATAGATTCGAGGACCTATGTCACAATTCCGCTCTGATCTGGGACCTTAGACCTCTGAAGTTCGTTGTTGGGTGACTGTGGAAATGTTCCTTTCTCCCCAAGTTTATACGTAAAATCTTAGACAGGGCCCTCCCCTCGGTACAGAGGATTGAACCCTGGGGCTCTCTACTACTGGACTAGATCCCCACTTTTTTTTTTTTTTTAAGCCAAGGTCTCGCTAAGTTGAGGAGACTGGACTTAGATTTGTGATCCTCCTGCCTTAGCTCCCTGAGTAAATGATTACAAGCCTGCACCACCGGGCCAGCGCCCTTTTTACAGAATTATTCCACCCATCACTTTCCTTTTATGTTCAAACATTTTTAAGGAGTTGACTTAACATCTCACGGCCCCATCAGTTCTAAAGCAGCAGTCGTGGACATTACTGATTCCCATTATTTTAGAAAAACGTTATCGCCTAGAAATCAGCTTCGTTTTGTTAACAGTGATGAGTCCACCGACCAATAGGGCCAAAGCAATGGCTATGGTGCTACAATGGAGACTTTACCCGCGCGAGTTCCGGGATTTGGGAGGCAGACAGTAGCCGTTATCCAAAGTGTCAACTTCTTCCCTAAAGTACCGCAAGAAGCAATCACAGCTGCCATGGTTCCTCGTTATTCCTTTTCCTTTCCTTTTTCCAAGTCTTCCAAATAGGTCCCTTCCGGTAATCTTCCCTGTGGACTCGAGGACTTCATTCTAAGGTTCCGTAGGCGAACGCGGAAAAAAACGCGAAAGGGGGTTTCTTAGTGCGCCTGCGCAGCAGGTTTTGAATCCCGCCCTCACCGCGCCAGAATCAAGTGACATTTGTGATTGGACCGAGAGGGCGGACGCCTAGTTTATCTTCCAGGTTCCGGTCCGAGAGCCCTGGGAATAAGTTTGAGGTCTTTACGAAAGGTGGATGGAGACGCCAGCACTTTCTCCCTGTATCCACATCCGCTCAGCCCTCCTTTCGAGGTTGGCGGCTGAGTCACTGTGGACAAAGTCGGGGCAGCGTTTTCGGACCCAGTCATGGAGGAAGGTTGTTCCCGCATCCGCCGGCGGGTGTCGGTCCGCAAAAGGAACCGCCCTAGCCTAGCAAGCACTTCTGCCATCCCCTCGGCGGCCCAGCTCCAGTCCCGCGATGAGCAGGAAGAAAAGGAGGAGGAGATGGTAGCCGGGAGCCGGCGGCGGAAAACCGTGGGCCTGCCACCTGTTGAGGTACAGCCCCATCAGCTCTCAAATTCCCCCGAGGGCCTTGTCCTCCTTATGACCTTTGGGGCGCTGATACAAACCTGGGCCTCCTACTTCGCTTGCCCACCTAAAAGGGTGAGAAACCAGATATAGAGGACCTGAAACTGCCAAATTGAGGCGGTTTCTTCCCAAGTGCAGACAATTAACCAGTTAGATAAAATACCTTTCATTTCCTCCCTCACTTTTGTTACTGCTGTTGTAACTTATTTTGTTACTGCTGTTGTAACAATACTGAGGTATTGCCCAGTTATCCCCGCTTCTATATAGACATGAAATGTAGATACAAAAATTTTACATCCAGCAATTAAGTGACATAACTGAGACGCAAACCCAGACTTCGAAATTCCTACTGCCCCTACTTTACTAATAAAAGCTGTTTATTGAAGACCCATTACGCCCTAGTTACTGTGTTAAACAAGCTACATTATCTAGATTTTACAACAGTAATCAGACCCTAAGAAATTGAGAAACTACTTTCTCACTTCAAATTCTGTGTCGCTACACTCTTGCTGTCTCAAAGTGTCTCTTCTGTTCAATAGAGCTCCCCAAGTCAGTGTACACGCATTCTGTATCAATTCCAAATTCAACAGAATTTCTCTGTAGTATATTGTGGTACAACTTTTTGTTATAGGCCAGTCACTGCCTCAGAGCCGGGGATTGGAAGGGAGAGATGCAATTCCCAGAGGCTGTTATTCTTGCAGTTGTTTAACAATTTAGCACAGGTTTAAGCATTAGAATCCTAGGGGCATTAGAGAGCCTGTGCCAGGCCATGGGTTCAATCCCCACCACCAAAAACCAAAGAAGTAGCCCGGTGTTGCTTCCAGGAGCACTTCTCTGGGCCTCCATGTTTTTTATCTGTAAAATGGTAATAATTATATCTATTTATAGGGTGGCTTACAGGACTTAAATATAATTATGTACTTGATACAGCCCTAGGCTGAAAATTTTATTATTTGCTTTAGTAATGAATTTTATTTCATTCCACATTTTTTTAAATTTATTTTTTAGTTGTAATTTGACACAATACCTTGATTTTATTTATTTTTATGTGGTGCTGGGGATCAAACGCAGAGCCTCACACATGGTAGGCAAGCACTGTACTGCTAAGCCACAACCCCAGCCTTCATTCCACATTTTTTATTTATGCATTTTAGTTGTATTTAGGATGGGATTTGTTGTTGCACATTCGTACATGCACACAATATAACAGTATGATTTGGCCAATATCACTTCCCAACACTTTCCCACTCCCTCTTTACTTCCCACTCCTTAGGCCCTTTCCTCTATCCATCTTCCTTTGATTTTCATGAAATTCCCCCACCCTACCCGGCCTTGTTTTCCTTTTTCCTCTGTAGTGAAACTTCTGTCAGTCATGAATCTGGAATTGCCTGTAAGTATTTTTGTTTTCTTTCCAGCATAATGACAGTGAAGAGGACATGTTTGGTGACTATGATAGCTTTACTGAAAACTCCTTTTTAGCTCAAGTTGATGATTTGGAACAGAAATACATACAACTTTCTGAACAAAGGAAGCATGCTACAGACTTTGCCACTGAAGATTTTTGTTCAGAAAGCATAAAAAACAAACTCAGTGTTACTACTGTAAGCAACTTTACTGAATACAAAAGTGATGAGCACACGCAGAACCAGACTGAGCATGAAGATGTCCCTGTTGAATCTGGAACTGATGTTTTGTATGATTTGCCTTCTTCTCAGGTTTTATACTTTGAAAATTTGCAGAACTCTTCAAATGATTTGGGTGATCAGTTGACTGAAAAAAGGGATGGGAGTTCATCCTTTCCCAATACTGTGAATGAAGAATTGTCCCATAATTGCATAAAGCAACAACAGCAAAATGATGGATCCTCTTCTAAAGTCACAAGTAATTCAGATACAAGTAGGAGAAAAAGTATTAAAGATCATCTAAAAAGTACCATGACTGGAAATGCAAAAGCCCAAACACCAATATTTTCTAGGAGTAAACAGCTCAAAGAGACTCTCCTATCTGAAGAAATTAATGTTGCTAAGAAAACAATTGAGTCTTCATCAGATGATCTTGGTCCTTTTTACTCATTGCCCAGCAAAGTGAGAGACCTTTATATTCAGTTCAAAGGAATTGAAAAATTATATGGTAATGCTTTTTTTCTGGAATAAAAACACAATTCTCCATTATCATAAAATTAGTGTAGATCAATAGAAGCAAATGCTTCCATGATTATATTTCTTATTTTGAAAGTCCAGTATTATTTGTCTCAACCTTCCATCCCTATCCTGTCACCTTGAACCTCTTTTCTTCCCTTCATACCCAAACATTTCTCAAACCGTTTTTTGTGCTTATTTTATTTTTCCTTATTTTGAATATTTCTTTGGCCCACTCCAATTCTGGGTTCTGTACTCTTGCCTGAGAAATGATGATTATGGTTTCTAAACTCAATGGTAATTCCAATATTTAACCTATCTGACATCTTGGTAGCTTACCTGCAGATATTGACCACACTGTTCTTGAAAAAAAAAATTTTTTTTGACACCCTGTTTCTCTTTTTTCTTTGATTATCTAGCTGTACACAGTTTTCTTAGCTGGCATTAGCTAGCTTTGTTTTCTCTACCAAATTTAGTTGAAATTTCTTTGAACATTCTCATGTCTTGAATGAAGAAGTTAATAATTCTATTGATTAAAATTAAGCATGTTAAAAGACAGTGGCATTAATATTTAAGTGGAAAAAAAACATTGTAGCAAAGTAATAATGTACTTATGTTTTTTAAAAAATCTGGGTCCTTTCATATCTTTTCAATGCATCATTTTAAACAAAGAAGGGATGGTTGCTGCTGTACTGAGAGATCAGTTCATCAACCTATCACTGTATTAGTATTTCTGGAACTCCTGTTGGGATCTTAGGAGCTGTATGAAAATGTGGGTTTTCAAGGAGAAGACAATCAAGTTGGAGAAGCAGGACTACAGGAAATAAAGTCTCTACAAGAGTAATATAATCATTGTAAATATTTGGGACTCACTAAACAAAACAACAAATAATTTTTAACACTGTTATTCAGACATAACTATTTTAAATAGCTTTGTAAATATCCTATAAACCATTCCTTTAATTCTTAAAAAAAACTATTTTTAAGCCCAACTTATGAATAATATTTTTCAAATATTTGCACGTGCTTTGGTTCATGTTCAACACATTTATGATCTGCTTTAACTATATAGTGAACATATAAAAATTGTCCACATATGGATTTCCCTTTTTTTTTTTTTTAATCTATTTATTTGGTACCAGGACCTCACACATGATCACTTTACTACTGGGCTACACCCACAGCTTTTTAATTTTATTTTGAGACAGTCTTGCTAAATTGCCAGGTTGCCCTTGAACTTTTGCTCTTCCTCCCTCAGCCTCCCAAGTAGCAGGGATTGCAGGTGTGCACCACCACACATGGCTTGTACTTTTATTTCTGATACTGTTAGATTACTTTCCAAAAAGATTGTAGTAGTTTATGTTCTCACAAACTATACAGAAGAACACCTGTTCTTACTCTAGTCAGTTCTAGATTTCACAAGCATGGGACATTTATTTTTTCTTTCTTTTTTTTTTTTTTTTTTTTTTTTGATAATTTGTTTACTTTGCCAACCTAACAGATTATAGTTGAGCATATTTTATGTATTTATTGGCCACTTGCAATTCTTCCTGTTGTGAAATATGTCATTTGCTTTTCTTCTGATAAAATACTAATGCATATTTTTGAAGATTTTTAATGCTCTCCCTTGTCAAATTACTCTGGAGTAACTATTATAGTTTTCACATCATATCTTGAATCTGATCTGTTTTCATGAATCCCATCTTTGCAAATTGTGGGAATTGACTGCCAGGTAGTAATCTTTACCTTTTATGATTTAAACAATTCTGTCAGTTTAAAGTAGTTTCCATTCCATATGAAGTTCAAGTCCCCAAGTTTGTGCAGAATCTCATAGGGTTTTTTTTGTTTGTTTGTTTTGTTTTGTTTTTTTGTTGTTGTTTTGGTTTGGGTTTTTTTGTTTTGTTTTTTGTTGTTGTATTTGGTTTTGTTTTGTTTTATTTCTCCTCCCCCTTCTGTTTCTCTTTAAAATGGCTTTTAGGTAAACGAGGAAGGTAAGCTTACATATTCTGCTTACAGGATGTAAAAGGAAGAACTTAAAAGTCCCACAGGTCCTTTTACTGTCCTTTTGATTCTCTGATGTTCTAAATGACATGTCCTTGTCCACCGGGCTGCCCTGTTAGAATCTTACAACAAATCTCCAGCTGGTGATGAGGTAGAGTAGTTATTCACACTGTTAAGTAGGCCTGAACTAAATTCTTACTGGCTGCCCACATTGCACATTTGGGATTTTTGACATTTAACATAGATTATAACCGCATTTGCTTCTAGGAGAAGATTGCCACAAGATGAAGGAGTTGATTTTTACCTTCTTGGAAAACTTCCTTGAGATTAACAATAAGAAAAGAGGAAATAATTTCTGTTTTTTCTCTGTAATTCCACAGAATGGCAACATACTTGCTTAACACTGAGTTCTGTGCAAGAAAGAAAAAATTTAATATATTCCTTACCAACAAGTGGTGGAAAAACCCTTGTGGCCGAGATTTTAATGCTACAAGAACTGCTTTGCAGACGGAAGGATGTTTTAATGATCCTTCCATATGTGGCAATTGTCCAAGAAAAGGTGTGTTTAAAAAAAAGTGTTATTTGCTAATATTATTGTAACATTAAGATCTAAACATCAGCATAAACACTACTAATGACTTTTACTGACTATAAAGCAGTACCTCTTTGTGATAATAATAGAACATTCTATCTTAAATATTTACTACTTTGTAATTTATTGACATTTTTATTATACTAACATACTGTATTCATCAATCTGATTATTATGTGAAACTGCTTAGTAACTATATAATATTTATATATATATATATATATATAAGTATATATATATATACACATATATATATACACACACACACACACACAATTCAGTAGTACTTTTAGGATGTACAAAAGCAACAGAATACTTACCTAAAATCTCTTCTAGTACTAGTTTTATTTTTTTAATTGTGGATTGAATTCTACCCTAAATGTTCTATTACTATTTAGCCTGTTTCTAAGGCAAAAACTAACCAATTTGTATAAAACAAATGAGTTATTCTGATGCTTTTTTTTTACATCAAAAGAGGAAGTTTATTTTCACATTTATTATGTGGTTTAAACATTGCATTTATTTTGCAAAGATCAACACCTTATTTTTATGATATTTATTAGATATGTGTGTCTAATCTGACCCATTCCCATTGACTGATATTAAACACCACTTTAGCTTTTCTTTTTTAAATCCTTGTGAGCACTTAATAATTAGAGGTCTTTGTGTTTTGTTTTTGTTCATTTTAACTAATATTCTAGATTTCAGGTTTGTCAAGTTTTGCTATAGAACTAGGTTTCTTTGTTGAAGAATATGCTGGAAGCAAAGGAAGATTTCCTCCAATTAAAAGAAGGGAAAAGAAATCACTATATATTGCCACTATTGAAAAAGGACATAGCTTGGTGAACTCTTTGATCGAAACTGGAAGGATTGACAGTCTGGGTCTGGTTGTTGTAGATGAGGTTGGTTACTACTTTGTAATTTATTGACATTTTTATTGTACTATATTCATCAATCTGATTATTATGTGAATCTGCTTAGTATCTATATAACAAAAAGTATTTTAATATATATACAGTTCAGGTGAAGATATTTCATTCTTGATAATCTTAAATCTGGTTTTATGTCAAGTGTTTCTTGAAGTGCAAATATTTGTATTTATAGACAGTTTTATAATATTACTTATGAATCTCTGATTTGTCAGAGTGTTTCCCCCAAAACTCATTAACTTAAAATACCAGTGGATTAATATATATGTACTATAGTTGTTATATTCAAAATGTTGAAAAGTTATAAAGCAAGGATTATATATTCATTCTATACAAATATATTCATAGTTTATGTGGGCATTGTATGAAGATTTACTTCTCCGCCCCTTTTCTTTTCATTTCAAAGTTGCACATGATTGGTGAAGGGAGCCGGGGTGCTATACTGGAAATGACCCTAGCAAAAATCCTCTACACCAGCAGTAAGTATTTATTGACTTCTAATCAAAATGCCTATATATAAATAACTTAATTCTATCAGTAGATTACATAATCTATAGCAAGATATTTAAGCTTTCTGCCTTAGGTGGTTTTTTTTTTAATTTCTAAAGTAAATATATAAATTTTTGTTGAATGAGTAGAATTCTTTTATTTGGTGGTAGATGGGGAAGTACCCGGGATTGAATCAGGGGCACTCAACCACTGAGTCACAGTCCCAGCCCAGTTTTATATTTTATTAGAGACAGGGTCTCACTGAGTTGCTTAGTGCCTCAAAGATGCTGAGGCTGGCTTTGAACTCATGATCCTCCTGTCTCAGCTGCCCGAGCTGCTGGGATTACACATGTGTGCCCCTGCACAGTAGGAATGAGTACCATAGCGTTTAAGGAATCACCTCTTATTCCTGTACACTCATTAGGTCTGTTTGCATAGTCACGTCACTCAACTTTTGTGTTTCTTTATCTATGGAGATAGTAACAGCCTCAACCTGAGGAGAGAATTGTGAGTGTTCTGAGTTAAAACATTTAAAGCATTCCACAGTGCCTGGACCATTCCACTCAGGAAGGGTGTCATAACTATCATCATAATCCCAATAAAGTAGGATATTTAAGTGGTTACTTTAAGGAACTAGTTTGCAACATCAAATAGTCTTTTAAATGTACATGAAATATTTATTTTAAATGTCATCTCTACATTTATTGATATAATGCTGTAATACTTAGCCTGTATATGGAATAGTTATTCAATAAAATCAAATCTTAAGATTTGTGGATGGAGATGCTGGGGATTGAACTCAGGGCCTCACACTTGCTAAGTGCATGCTCCACCACTGAGCTACACGCTCAGCTTCCCCAAATTAATTTTGACAGCAGCTGTATTTAGGTAGGTTACAGCACTTTAAAATCATTCATTTAAAAAAAATGTTTATTGAACACTTACTGTAAATACAGCAGTAAATAGAACAAATCCCTTCTTTCATCAAGCCTATATTTTAATGAAAGTGAACAGATAATGAGCAAATGAATAAGAAGACATATGGTGGCCAGGTGTGGTGGTGACGCATCTGGAATTCCAGCTACTTCAAAGGCTGAGTCAGGAAAATTGCAAGTTTGAGACTAGCCTGGTCAATTTATCAAGATCCTGTCTCAAAAAAAAAATTAATAAAAAGGGTTAGGGATGTAGCTCAATGGTTAAAACCTGCCTGGTTTCAAAAGAAGAAGAAAAGGTGGTTTGTTAATGGTCATAAATTCTGTAGGACTTAAAGAAGAGGAAGAGAGGAAATGATCACCTATTTGTCAAATTCAATGAACATCTTAATTTTATTTCAATGTTTGACTATTTTTCGTTTGTGTGCAGAAGCATTTTCTCTTGACTTTCCTACTATCTCTTTGTAAGTGGGATCATAGCTTAGCATTGAAAGATAGCAGAGCATAATGGCTGAAGACAGACTTTTTGAATCTTGGCTCACTTTTCTACATGACCTTGGGCAAGTTATATCAACAGTGCCTATGCTTCCTTAGGCATTAAATGTGGGTAAGAGTAGTAGAACTTTTCTCACTGAATTGCTGCAAAGATGACACAGGTTAATCTTTGTAAAACATCTGTACCTGCTACATGATGTTTGCTATTGTATAATTTGGCCTATCACCAGTGCCTCATGCTTAATAGATATTTGAATAAAATTAACCTTTTTAGTGGCTCCTTCTTTTTATTCTGTGTCATAGCTAAGCTTATTCATTTTGTACATTTTAGTTAGCATAAATTCATCTTAGGCTTTTCCCATGTTTCCTATAGTGCCTACTAATTGTCATCCATACTCATGACTTCAAGGACTGCTTGTGTGCCAGTGACTCCTAGTCTGTATTTCCCAGTCTGTTTTTCCAGACTATAACTCTCTTCTGAATAATATGAGCTGCCAACTGGAGACTCCTGTTTGAATGTTCTGTGAGCAACCAAGCCTAACCAAAGCTTGGCCAGAGACTCACTCATTTCCTTCAAACTCATTCTTCAGTCTGAATACTTAGCCAGCCAAGTTAAACCTCACTAC
The DNA here is from genome assembly GCF_964194105.1 of Spermophilus citellus. Taxonomy (NCBI): domain Eukaryota; kingdom Metazoa; phylum Chordata; class Mammalia; order Rodentia; family Sciuridae; genus Spermophilus; species Spermophilus citellus. The sequence continues at coordinate 67,050,551 of NC_138189.1, read as the reverse complement.
CACCACCAGCCCACCCCCGCTTGCATTGTAGCCCCATCAGACCTCAAACTCCTGGACTCAAATTTCTCCAACCTCAGTTGGATAAAATCTTACAGTCTTCACTCTTCCTATCTGATTTACCTCATGAATGTATTTTAAATTATTTTCTTTCTGCCCCTTTTCACTACTACCTCTTTAATTCAAGACCTCATCCTTTACTTACCTGGATTGCTACAGAAAGTACCAAGCTTCTCCTTTGTTCTTTCTTCTGCACTGTCTAGTGTAGAATCAATGATCTTTCCCAGAAGCAATTAGTTTATTTTACTATTTGCCATCCTTTAATAGCTTCCCTTTGTTTTCTGCATAAATCCCAAAATTCATAGCACTGCCTTTTTGATTTGACCCTCCCTCTGCTCACCTCTTCAGATTCAGAGTCCACCTTAATGAAGTAGGAAGGAATAGCACTTAGTTCTTTTTCAGATAACATCCTGAATGATCCCTTCAAAACAAGAGAGTAGCAATGAAGAAACATTTGCTAAAAAGGCTTCTTGGGTTTTTAATTTGATAGATAAGTACAAAAGCAACAATTTTTTACTCCTAGGAATTCATAGAACTTCATGAGCTTCATGTATTTTTAAAAATTTTTGAATATGTTGGCAACCTGATAGCAAGATTACCTGAAGAACTTTCAAGTTGCAAGAGTTTTGGACTCATTTTGTCCTATATCCTACAAGTGTCCATCACCCAAAGAAACATACTATAACTTCTCATAAAGATAATTCAGATAGCCACATACCTATTTATACCCATTATTTTTGTTTAAAAGCCTTAATAAATATCCTACTTCTTGCCACATTTGAAATTTTACAAAATTCTAAGTAATAACTTTCAGGATTCCTGAAAGATTGCATTATTTGATTGCCAGATTAATATTCTGGTCATATGCAGTTTGAGCATTCCCAATCTGAAAACCAAAAATATGAAGTGTGTCATAATCCAGAACTTGAGTGCCAAGGCAATGCTACAGGTGGAAAATTTCACTGACCTCATTTGATGGTCATAATATTCCTGCTTGAAGGTTCTGTGAGCAACCAAGACTAAGTCAAAATGCAGGTTCACTAAAATATTATGTAAAATTACCTTCAAACTACATGTATAAGATGCTTATGAAATAAATGAATTTTTTGTTTAGTCTTTGGTCCACCTCCCTAAGATATTTCTTTATGTATATTCAAATATTCAAAAATCTAACAAATCGAAAATCTGAAAAATTCTTTTACCAAGCATTTCAGATAAAGGGTATTCAACCTGTATTTTTAGTTTTCTTACTCTCTCCCCACTTCCCCTTTCCCATATTATTCAGGAAGTATTCAGAGCATAAAATATTGCTAAATTGTTTTATGATATATTAAATGCTGCATTTTCTTAATACTTTTAAGATTTTTTTGTTTTTGTTTCAGAAACAACTCAGATTATTGGTATGAGTGCAACATTAAACAACGTTGAAGACCTCCAACAGTTCCTTCAAGCAGAATATTATACCAGTCAGTTTAGACCAGTATGTACCCTAAGGTTTGCACTGTATTGATTTGTTATATATTCATATTAGAAATAAAAGTAAATATAGTATATTTTAAAATTCTATGGGATAGTGAAGGGGCATAACTGCACTCAACCATAGTATATGCTAATAGTTTGTATATAGATAATATTAATTCTTTGAGGTTAGGGTTCTTGGCTTGGGTCCCTAATGTATCCATAGCACTGGGAATAATGCCTAGCCTATGTTGCCTCAGTGAACATTTATTGAGTGAAATTTTTTAAAATATTTTCTTTTAGTTGTTGATAGACCTTTATTATTTTTTATTTATTTATATGTGGTGCTGAGAATCGAATCCAGTGCCTCACACATACCAGGCAAGTGCGCTACTGCTGAGCCACAGCCCCAGCCCATATTGAGTGAATTTTTTCAGACTATTTTTTCACTTCTTATTTTCTAACGTAAATTTTTAGCTGGCCACAGTTTAGTGAGATGTGCTTGGAGTTACTGACACATTGAAGATTTTATCTTAAAATATTTTCAAGTAGCTATGTTTTGATTGTTATTCTTTCTTAATAAGTTAAGACTTAACATGCATTTAAATTTAAACTCCTCAGTAATAGCATTCCCAAGGTATTTGAAGGAAATAAACAAACATACTTCATATTTATTTGAAAATATCTCATACATGTACTGCCTGTCTACAGTAATAGTGCACATGTTCTTTGTCTTAAATAGGCTTTCAGAAAATAATGTTTGAAAAACACCAGTTCTTAATTTGAAATATAATATTTTTACATTCCAAATTTGAAAATTTTCTAGAAATAGGTTTTAAGGTGGGCCTGGTGGTACATGACTATAATCCCAGTAACTTGAGAGACTGAGGGAGGAGGATCACAAGTTTGAAGCCAGCCTCAGCAACTTAATGAGGCCCTAAATAATTTATTGAGAAACTATCAAATTTTTTTTTAAAGAATTTTTTTTTAAAGAAAGAGGGAGAGAGAGAGAGAGAGAGAGAATTTTTTAATATTTATTTTCCAGTTCTCGGTGGACATAACATCTTTTGTTTTTGTATGTCGTGCTGAGGATCGAACCCGGGCTGCACGCATGCCAGGCGAGCGCGCTACTGCTTGAGCCACATCCCCAGCCCCAAAAATTTTTAAAAATGAAAAGGGCTGGGGATGTGACATTGTCTCTGGATCTAATCCCCAGGGAATATTTTTGAAAAAAATATTTTAAAAAAATAGTTTTTGAACTTTACATTATCTTTTTTTTTTTTTTTTTTTTGGTACCAGGAATTGAACTCGGGGGCATTCAACCACTGAGTCACATCCCCAGCCCCATTTTGTATTTTATTTAGAGACAGGGTCTCACTGAGTTGCTAAGCACCTCATCATTGCTGAGGCTGGCTTTGAACTTATGATCCTCCTGACTTTTCCCAAGGCACTGGGATTATAGGCATGTGTCAACATGCCTAGCTTAGACACTGTTCTTTTAAAAATGAAATGAGATGTGTTCACAAACTATTTTTGTCCACAAATACTTAAATTAAAAATAATATGTTGGTGTTTGGAATTAAAGCTGATGACTCACATAGGAAGTTTTAGATCTTAAGAGAGAAGGTAACTCCTTTATAGAAGATAAAGGATGTGAACACTGTGACTTCCTTGTACTTCTTGTAACAAATACCAAAGCGTTTTCCTTTTGGACATTAGACTACTTAATTCAAATCTTTCTTCAAAAGTATTAATCCTTATGTTGATTTAAAGAGGCAATAAAGAAATGGTAAAGCAAGAACTTTACCATTTTAAGTTGAAATGTATTTTAGATATCTTAAAAAAGCTAAAATCTTTGCATAGCTGTCCTTTCTATATCATATTTCACAAAATTTAAAATTGAAGATATGTGGTATTAATTGCAATGTTTTAAAATTCAAGGTTGAACTAAAAGAATATCTGAAAATAAATGATACAATATATGAGGTCGACAGCAAAGCTGACAGTGGCATGACTTTTTCACGTCTCCTCAATTATAAGGTAATGTTTATAACCTTTATATCCCAGGTTCCTGTACTGTGCCCATGTGTGCTGGGACATCACAGAAGATTTGCATGGATGCCATGAGACAGTTTAAATTTTTGAGAAAAATGGCTCATATCTGACATTTGTTGGACAAGATACTACTGATTCAGTGTAGCTAGTTTCCAGTTTTAACACCATATCACCTTATCTTCCTTTCTGTGACACTAAATATTTGTGAAGTTGTGTTTGTATGGGTTTTGTGTATGTGTGTATGGTGTTGAGTATCAAACCCAAGACTTTACAGCAATGACTGCACCATTGACCTAAACCATGGGCACTAAAGTTGAGGTTTGTATAGTCACTGTAAGCCAATGCCATGTGAAAATTAACCTGGAACAGAAGAAGGCAGCTGTGTTTAGTTTCATTCCAAAGTTATAAAGACAGTACCAAGTTTGTACGTATCCCTTTGTTGAGTTATTTGAGAATTAAATTTTTTTTTTAATTCAAGTGCTACTAAGTTGTGAGGAAGTGTGGATCTATTAAATTGTTTGAATCTAGTAAAACTGTTATGTATATCTTTTTACCTTGGAGTTCTGTGAACCAAGAAAATTTGGAAACTTCTATAAATGTTTATTTATTTAGCAGTAACAACAAAAGAATACTTCATGGTCCAGGTAGGTCAGATATTGGTGCATAAAAATGTTAATTTCTACTGTGTTAATGTCTTGTGACTTTTATGAGGAATACTGAAAAGAGGAGAAAGGAATTTTATAGCAATTTTAAAATTCTTTAAGATATCCTAAATCTACATCTTAATTCATTTTCAGTAAAGTAAAATGAACTGAGATCTTATATAACTTTACCTTTCATGGTCTTTGAGTTCCTCGTGCCTGTTTAATGTTACAAAAAATCATAGTTCAGTGTTAAATTTTTTTATTTTTTAAAGTCTGTCCTTTAGTATTAGTGAATCTGTGTTTAAAAAATATATATTTGAAATTGTAGAGGATATGTCTTATGCAGTCCTTTGACAATATTAGGATCACTCTGTGTTTCTCTCTCTGGACTCTTGTTCTGCTTTGGTGGATATAGATATGTAGTAGAGTTATTAATAATATTAACCGTTTTCACTTCTGCTTTTTTTGCCACCAGGGATTGAACTCAGGGGCACTCAACCACTGAGCCACGTCCCTACTACTTTTTTGTATTTTATTTAGAGACAGGGTCTCACTGAGTTGCTTTGCACCTTGCTGTTGCTGAGACTGGCTTTGAACTCGAAATTCTCCTGCCTCAGTCTCCCAAGCCACTGGGATTACAGGTGTACATCACCATGCCCAGCTCCATTATCACTTCTTGAATTTAATTCATTTTTTTTTACCTTTTTTTAAAAATTAAATATACCCAGTAATCAAATCTCTAACAAATAACCTAAAAGTGAAATTTTTATATTTTGTGTAGGTTTTCTCTTTTCTTTGAAATGATAAGATTAATTAAATGATAAATTAGAATTATGGATTATTTGTTTATCTTTTAAACACACAAGTTAAAAAAAAAGGAAAGACTTTCGGGGGGGGGGGGCTGGGGTTGTGGCTCAGCAGTAGAGGGCTTGCCTAGCATGTGCAAGGCCCTGGGTTCAATCCTCAGCACCACATAAAAATAAATAAATAAAATAAAGGTATAAAAAGAATTTTAAAAATGGTAGGCTTTCATGGTTTCTAACTATCTGGTTTCTACATCTTATTGTTTTGCAGTATTCTGATACCTTGAAAAAGATGGATCCTGATCATTTAGTAGCATTGGTAACAGAAGTTATTCCCAATTATTCTTGCTTAGTTTTTTGTCCCAGTAAAAAGAACTGTGAAAATGTAGCAGAAATGATATGCAAATTTTTAAGCAAGTATGTTAATCTTTTAAAAATATTTTCTTTTATTTTTATCATGAATTATGGACTATGTTATATTTATTGAATAAGTACTACTTCTTGCAGAACACTGTGTTCAGTTGTTATACTAAATTTTGAAGGAAATGACCTTAAAGAAAGAAAACTTATCTGTGAAATTCACATGTGAATTTTTGTAGAGGTTTTACATGTGAAATGGAAAAATTCTAAGGTTACATGTAAGCTAATGCTGGCCAATATAAAGGCTGAGATCAGTGATTGGAAATATTGGTTGCCCTGTGAATTATGTTGGAAATTAAAAAATTCTAGTGTCCAGGATACATCTTAGACAAATCAGAATCTGGGAGCGGGACCCAGGCAAGTCCAACATACAGCCAAGGTCAAGAACTACTAACTTAGATAGTCAAAAAGGACTAATCATTACAATGATTATGGGATAAATCGTATACCATATTCAGCTTAAACTTCTCTTTAATTACATACCATTGCCCTTTTTTTCTTAGTCATCTTCACACTTAAGTAATTTGGACATTTGAATTTAATTTCCTAAGTAATTAGGAAATTAAGTCTTGGACTGGGGTTGTGGCTCAGTGGTAGAGCACTTGCCTAGGATGTGTGAGGCCCTGGGTTTGATCTCAGCACCATATAAACATAAATAAATAAAGATATTGAGTCCAACTAAAACTAAAAAATAAATATTAAAAAAAAGAAATTAAGTCTTGGTTTGTAATTTTATGATTTTTTTTTTTGAGAGAGAGAGAGAGAGAGAAAATTTTAATATTTATTTTTTAGTTTTCGGCGGACACAACATCTTTGTTTGTATATGGTGCTGAGGATTGAACCCGGGCCGCATCCCCAGCTTGTGAATTTTTTTAACATTGGCTCTGTTGTACCCATAGAGATAAGTATAAAATGTCTTTACAAGTAGTTCAGTTTTTTTCTCCACATGTTTCTCTTGTGTGGTTTTATCATTTTTTTCAGACTCTTTTTGGCCCCTTAGCCAGTGACTATTAACCTGGATCCTAATCTAGTTACCTTCCATCTACCCTTCCAATCCTATTGTAGAGATTAGTCTAATATAGAATTGATTTTATTGAATATTTTTTTTTAATATTTTATTTACATTTTGGTTTTTGGTGGACACAACATCTTTGTTTGTATGTGGTGCTGAGGATCGAACCCGGGCCGCACCCATGCCAGGGGAGCACGCTACCGCTTGAGCCACATCCCCAGCCCCTTTATTGAATATTATAAGAATATAAATGTTTGGCATAAGATTAAGGAATTGCTCTTTTCAGTAAATGATAGTGTGCCTTTATAATGATGATTTAAAAAAAAAAAAAACTAAGGAAGTTAAATTAGCATTGAAGTAAGGCAGGTATTCTACCACTGAACTATATACCCAGCCCAAGAGTTCATATTTCTAATGGATCTTTATTTTAAGGGAATATCTGAAACAAAGGGAGAAAGAAAAATTCGAGTTGATTAAGAACTTGAGGAACATGAGCAGTGGCAACCTGTGTCCTGTCTTAAAGCGCACCATCCCATTCGGAATTGCCTACCACCACAGTGGTTTAACAAATGATGAAAGGAGGCTCTTGGAGGAGGCCTATTCCACAGGCACTCTCTGCCTTTTTACCTGCACATCCACCCTAGCAGCAGGTGTCAACCTACCAGCAAGAAGGTAAGAGATAAGAATGTGTTGGCCAGGCTCACAACTTTTTAATTCCCAGTTTATGAAGAGTTTTGGTATTGTTTTACTCCCTTAGTAGTGGTGCGAATTTATCATATGTGGTGCGAATTTATCATATGTGTTTGTTTTTGTTTTTTTGAGCATTTGCTGAGTCATTTGTTTTTTGTTTTTTTTCCCTTTAATCCTTTTTTTTTTTTTTTTTTTTGGTACTGGGGATTGAACTCAGGGGAACTCAACCATTGATCCACAACCCCAACCCTGTTTTGTATTTTATTTAGAGACAGGGCTCACTAAGTTGCTTAATGCCTTGCTATTACTAAGGCTGGCTTTGAACCCACGATCCTCCTGCCTCAGCCTCCCAAGCTGCTGGAATTACAGACATGGCCACCACACCTGGCTTCCTTTAATATTCTAATGAAAAATAGCATTAGCAGATTTCCTGATATTAGAATTCTTTCCTGCTTTTCTTTTTTCCCCATCTGTTTCTTGGGTTTTTTGTTTGTTTGTTTGTTTTTGGTACCAGGGATTGAACTCAGGGGCACTCAACCACTGAGCCACATCCCCATCCCTATTTTGTATTTTATTTAGAGACAGGGTCTCACTGAGTTACTTAGTACTTTGCTTTTGCTGAGGCTGGCTTTGGGAACTCTCAATCCTCCTGCCTCAGTCTACCAGGCCACTAGGATTACAGGTATGCTCCACCATGCCCAGCCCTATCTGGTTTTAATGTTAGGATCTATTATTCTAGTTGTATAGACAGTTGGCAAGCTTTTTCCTTTTTTTTTTTTTTTTAATCTGAAAGAGTTTAACAAAGACTTCCTCAAAAACCTTGGGGAATTGATTCATAAGCCATTTAATTGTGAATTCTTTTTATTTTTTTGGTACCAGGAATTAAACATCCAGGGGTGCTTAACCATTGAGTCACATCCCCAGTCCTTTTTTATATTTCATTTAAAGACAGGGTTTCACTAAGTTGCATAGGGCCTCCCTATATTACTGAGGTTGGCTTTGAACTCACAATCCTTCTGCCTCAGCCTCCCAAGTGGCTGGGATTATAGGTATGTACCACCACATTGAGCTAAATGATCAATTTTTTATCAGTGTTAAAAGATGCAACTAATTAGAACAACAACAAAAAAAAAGCGAGTTAAAAAAATGTATATATTTTCTGTTGGGAATACATGTTTATATCTCCCAATCAGATCATAATTATTTTATCATCTTACTAGTTTTGATTCCTTGGTCTATCAATTTCAGAGAAGTGTGTTCATCTCCCACTTATGAAATGGTCAGTGTCTTTTTGCATTTCTAGAAAGTTTTGCTTTTAATATTTCAAAACTACTCAGGTATACCAAGATTTACTTCAAATATATTATTACTGAATTATCAGTATATAATATACTTCTATCAGTACAACAGACCTTGTTTTACTCTTAAATGATTTCGCTTTGAATATGAGGACCCATATTTTACTCATTATCTTTGTTCATTTATTTTCAAATCCTATCACCAATTTTTTTTAGTTTTCCAGAAAACTGAAGGAAAAAAAGGAAGTAATACATCATATTTCTGTTATTCCAGGGGTTACTCTTCCAATTTTAACAGTTTTATTCAAACATTTTTAAGCACTTTAGAATCAATAACTATCCTCTTCTGAGCATAACAAGAGTCTTAGCATTTGTATATTCTATTTTACCCTATGTATGTTCCTGTTACCTAGAATCTTACCTTATTTCAAAATGTTTTTTGTCTTATGAACAATAATCATTTAAACTGACCTATAAATTGTACTTGTTTTTGGCTTACCACTATCTCTTGTATTCCACTTCTTCCTTCTATGATTCCTTTTTTAATTTTTTCATCCTTAAGTAATTATTTTTAAAATACTGCATTGGGGGTTAAAAATTTTGAGTCTTTGCATAGCTGAAGTTGTCTGTTTGGGCCTCACATTTTAAATAACTTCCATAGGAAAAGAATTCTAGGTTCAATTGCTTTTTTCCTTTTGGGTATTGTAGATATTGTTCCATGTCTTCTAGGTGATGCTTATTTTTGTTTCTGATGAATTTGCAGCTTTCTCTTCTCTAGAAGCTTTTAGACTTTTTAACCTTAAAATTTCATCATGGCATAAAATAATAACTACAGTTCTTACAAGTCCTCCCTCCCCATATAGTAACTGCTTTATATGCCTTTATAGTTTATGCTTTAAATACTTTCAGTCTTCACAACTCATCTGTAAGAAGGCTCATTACCTATATATTTCTTTTTTCTTTTTTTTTCTTTTTTTCTTTTTGTGTGTGTGTGTGTGTGTTTGTGTGTGTGTGTGTGGTACTGAGGATTGAGCTTAGGGATGCTGTACCACTGAACTATATCCCCAGCCACCTGCACCCTCACCCCCATCCCTGGCTTTTTTTTTTTTTAATTATTATTTTAATACAGGGTTTCACTAAGTTGCCAAGGCTGGCCTCAAATTTGTAGATCCTCCTACCCCGACCTTCCAAGTGGCTGGAATAACAGGTGTGTACCATCACACCCAGCTGTTACCCACATTTTACAGAAGGGAAAATTGCGGCATGGAATAATTAAATAATTTACCAAACCTCATACCCAATGACTGAATTTCAGTGTTGAGATTTGCATCCAGGAAATCTGATTCTTAACAGTTTCAACTTACCTGCTTGTCATTCATAGGGTTTGGCATTTGGGTGGTTTTCAGTCTGGGGCTTTACACCTTTCTTCAATGTAAACTAATTTGGGGGGTTATTTCTCTATTTCTTTCTCCCATTATCTCTGTTCTCTGCTTTTTTAACTTCAGTTAGACAAAGTTAAGGCTTCCAGTTCTCTTTAATTACATATTTTCAGTCTATCTGAGCTATGCAATTTCTTCAACTTTACTTTCCACATCAAAAAATCAGTTTTTTGCTGGGTGTGGTGGTACATAGTGGTAATAGTGACTTGGGAGGCTGAGGCAAGAGGATCACAAGTTTAAGGCTGGCCTCATCAAGTTAGCAAGAAATTAAGCAACTTAGACCTTGTCTCAAAATAGAAAATAAAAAGGGCTAGGAATGTAGGTCAGTGGTAAAGTACCCCTGGGTTCACTTGCCAGTACTGCAACAACAACATAAATCAATTTTTAGTCATATCCTTTTGCTTTGTTCATTCTTTACTCAACAGTTCAGTAGAATTTTTTAATGAAGTTTTAATTTCCAAAAATTCTCTATTATGGCACTTTCTTATAACAATATACTCTCGTTCTTAATGTAATCTCTCTGGAATTTTCTGTGGATACTAACTAGAACTTCTAAAAATTCTGTACCATTTTGTTTTATCAATTTTAGACATTTATTCTATTTGTTCTTGTTTTTTCTTCTATATTGTTAGTTTTCTTCAAGTAGATTGTTGAGTTTTATAAATAAATAAATAGGTTGGTTAGTATAGGTAAATGACATAGCTTTTTCTTATTCTTTTGTACAGGAAAACTGACCACAGACTTCTCTATATCTGAGTATGACTCAAATTGTCATTTTTGTACATCAAAAATAGTTGATAGTCAGGAGTGGTGGCATATGCCTGTAATCCCAGCAACTTGGGAGGCAAGTTGGAGGCCAACCATGGCAACTTAACAAGACCCTGTCTCAAAACCAAATAAAGTAGGTTGGGAGAATGGCTCAGTTGTAGAGACCCTCTGGGTTTGATCCCAGAACTATAAAAACAACAACAACACATACACACACACAATTGTTATCTGCAATTTTAAATAGTTCAAAATAAAATAAATTCATAAATATGGATATTTTGGTGGTGCATGTCAGATTTTTCATTTCTGGAATATAAAATAAAGAAACTTTAGAGTTGGTTGCAGTAGCATATGCCTGTAATCCTAGTGACTTTGGAGGCTGAGGAAGAGGATCAAAAGTTTGAGGCCAGCCTGGGCAACTTATTCAGACCCTGTCTCAAAATAAAATAAAAAGAGTTGGGAATATAATTCAGTGGTAGAGCACTTGTCTAGTATGTGCAAGGCCTCAGGTTTGATCCCCATTACCACACATGCACACAAAAATAACTTTGGGGACTACTCCTATTGATTGATCATAGTCCTTGAAGCTATTCAGTCTAGAGTTCAAAGATGGTTCTGGCAATTACTAATTTTTTGGTTTAGGGTAAGCCACTTAACTGAGATTTGGCTAACTCCTTTGTAGAAAAATAAAATAAAATAAAAAAGGGTATTATTAAGTATTTTTAAAAAAACTGATAGCATTACTGGAAATGCAAATCAAAAGTACACTGAAATTCAAAAATACAAATAATAATGCCGAAGAAGATGCAAGGGAAAAGGAACACTTTTACACTGTTGGTGGGATTGTAAATTAGTACAACCAGTATGGAAATTAGTAAGAAGTTTCCTCAAAAGACTAGGGATAGAACCACCATATGATCCAGTTGTACCATTCCTCAGTATTGATCCTAAAGAATTAAAGTCAGCATACCATAGTGCTATACACATACACATGCTTATAGCAGCACAATTCACAATAGCCAAATTATAGAACCAGTCTATATGTCCATCAGTTGATGAATGAAAAAAGGTGGTATATGTGTACAATAGAGTTTTATTCAGCCATAAAGAAGAATGAAATTATGTCATTTTCAGAAAAATGGATGGAACTTGAGAGAATTATGTTAAGCAAAATAGGCCTGACTCAAAGTCCTGTTTTCTCCCATGAGAAAGCTAGAGAGGAAAAAGGAAAAGAAAGCAGGGGAGGGGGTGGATATTTATGAAAATCAAAGGGAGGCCAGTAGAGTAGGGGAACAGAAGGAGGGAAGAGGAAAGGGAGAGAGGAAGTAATGGGGGAAAAATGATCAAATTTTATTATTCCTTTGTGTACTTGCCTATATGAATGTGTAACAATGAATCTCACTACTATGTATAATTACAATGTACAATAATTTTTTTTAATTTTTAAAAGAATTACTGAAAATATATACATAAAGAACCTAAGGCATCCTAGATTTTGGTAAATAATAATTACCTATTATTTTGATAATACATCATTAAATTTAATATCACATAGATCTAATTAAATTGAGTTTAAAAATAGATGCTATTCCTGTAGATTCAATTTAATTAATTTTATCAATTCCATAGAGTTATTTTAAGAGCTCCCTATGTTGCTAAGGAATTTTTAAAGAGGAATCAATATAAACAGATGATTGGCAGAGCTGGCCGTGCTGGAATAGATACTATTGGGGAGAGTATCCTCATATTGCAAGAAAAAGACAAGCAACAGGTAGTACTCAATCTGGTTGATTGATTTTTCCCCCCCTTGGTCTTGGTCTAAATATGTGATCATCTTTTAAAATTAATTATTAATGTTCCTTTAAATGATATATCCTTCTCTTATATGATTAAAAATTAGAGTTTGAATATTTTTATATTTCAGACAATGAAAAAGTATTTTCCCTATTCAACTTTTAATTTTATAAAGATACTGTTAAATTTTTGTTCTTTGTCCTTTTGAGTTTTGTTGTTTTGTTTTTGTCCCCTGGCTCCACAAGTTTCATGCAAAAGTACAAAATTTTATATTGAACATCATTTATGTTTAATAATAACACAAAACATAACATTATTTTAACTTTTATAGGTCTTGGAGCTAATAAGCAGACCACTGGAAAACTGTTATAGCTGTCTCGTTCAGGAATTCACCAAGGGAATTCAAACTTTGTTTCTGTCTTTGATTGGTTTGAAGGTATTTTAAAATATTTTTTAGTGTTATTACTGTTACCTGAGAGAATAGAGGTAAAAACTTATGCACATTATAAATTATGAAAGAAATGTTAACATTTAATCTAATATGGAAAGGAAGTTTATGACATACTAAATCTGAATCTGGATGTATATGTATATTTTTTAGTCCTTGAGTTATATTTCAAATTTTCATTTCTTATAACTGGCATATAAGTATGAGACTTTTGTGTATCCTGTCATGTCAAAAGTAAGAGACTTTAGTGTATACTATGGGGAATAAAAGGAACTGTAAAACAGTAGGTTCTTGTGTGGGATAAGCCAACATGTCTGTCCTTATTAGGAGTTAGGTACAGCAGTCTTGTGACCATTCTAGGATATTATTAACACTGGGGAGATATGTAGAGTTTTTATCAGATGGGAGAGAGAAAGAGAAGTATGACAGGAAAACATTATTTTTCCTGATATTAAAACTTAACTCTCTCACAGTGATCCTTTAGTTAAATCTCTCTTTTAGGGTTATTCTTATTAATTAAAATCTATCCCTATCCCTAAGGTCTTTCACCCAAAAAGTGGCAAAGCCAGAGTTTGAATTTAGCTTTGTCTTTAACTATAGATAGTCAGTGTTCTTACCCATCATATAGTTTGCCTTCATCAACATGAACAGTTTAAGTAAACATGTAAAATAAAACTGATAAATAAGAGATATCACAAGACAAAATTTTTTATTATCTTGCAGAAGCATGTATAATTACTGTATCACCTGGTTACTTAAAAGGGTGAAAGAAAGGAAAGGATAGAAAGGAATTAGTGTTGGGTTTGAAAGAGAAACAGATATTAGATAAGCAGGGGGAAGAGAAAAATCAAAAATGAAAGAAAGCTTAAGTTGATGTGGGTAATAGCTAATAGACTAGATACTCTAGCTCTACAGGAGGGCTGAGGACTCTGAAGAGTAGAAGACCAAAGGAAAATATTGGCACAAGACTATGTGCCATAGACTGGGGAGAATGGAGGACCGTGCTTAAATACTAATCTGAAGAGTTGATATGGTCACTTGTGGAAAATTAGTTTCATGGTCATTCAAGTATTACACATACTTGGGTATTATTTGAGTAATACATCCAGTTCTCTTTTTACCCTAAGTTATTAACTCTCTCTTAAGCCTCACAGAGTTATCTTATCTATAAAATGAGGATAAAATGGTCACTGACTTATAATGGTTCAAATTTTGATCTTTTCCCAAGCTAGCACTATGTGCCATGGTAGCTCACAGGGTGCTGGACAGTGACAGTGAGCTATAACCTAGTCAGCCATGCAATCATGAGAGTAAACAACCAATGCTACACAGAGTACCATGTTGCTAAGTTATGATGTTAATTAGGCTAGGTATATAAAATGCATTTTTAACTTATAATATATTCAACTTATGATGGATTTATTCAGGATGTTCATTGTAATGTGAGGAACATCTGTAATTGTAGGCACTATTGCAAGACTAGTTTGGAAGCAAATCCATGTATAATAAATAGGAGAGTTGCCAAGGAGTTAATAAGGGAATGAGAGAGATCATAAAGATCATCTGGTTTTAGTACATATATGTATCAATTAAAGTAATAGACCCAGAGAATTAATGATCAGTTTGGTTATTCAGTGAGTTATGATTAAGATGGGACTGTAACTCAGATTTCTGACTTGTTGGCCTATGCTCTTTCCAGTGTGCATTGTATATGTGGAACATTTGCTGAGTACACATGAAACATTCACCAAGATAGGCAGTATTACAGGCCATAAAGTAAGTCTCAATAAATTTAAAAGGATTGAAAACATGGAATATGGTATCGAATGACAATAGAATTAGTAGAGTATACATCAACAATAAATAGATACCAAGGAAATACCACATATTCAGAAACTAAAAACACTCTTTAACCCATGGTCAAAGAAGAAATCACAAGAAAAATTAGAAAATATTTTCCATATAATGAGGAAAAAAAGCAATAAATCAGAAGTAGTGAGATGAGAATAAAGAAGTGCTTCAGGAAAAATAAAAGTGCTTCAGGGGAAATTTTATAGCTTTACATGATTATTAAATATAAAAAGATCATAGTCAATGATCTAAATTTCACTTTAGAAAGCTAAAAGAAAGATTAAAGGAAGTAAATAATACAGATACAAGAAATAGAAATCAATGAAAACAAAATAGATAATGGAAAAAATTAATGAAACCGTAAGCTGGTTCTCTGAAAAGGTCAGTAAGGTTATCAACTGGGTTGGTCAAGAGAAAAGAATGTATAAAAATACTAATAGAGACCATATAAACAGTTAATGTCAGGACTGAGAGGAAGATAATCAGTAAAGATCCTAGAGACATTAAAAAGATAGTAAGGGTTTATCCTTGAATAAATGTATCCTTAAATATTGTAAAATTAATGAAACAACTTGGATGAAATAGGAAAAAATTTTGAAGGATATGAATTTCCAAAATTAATTGAAAGAGAAATTTAAAAATATGAATGTATTTTCAAATCTCTTGCTATTTTTGTAATTCAGAACTTTCTCACAAAGACAACTCCATATCTATATGACTTCACTGGTTAAATCTATCAAACATTTAAGAAAGAAATCATACCAGTTACACACATATTCTTCCAGGAAGTAGAGAAAGAACTGCTCATCTCATAAGACCAGCATTATTTGATACCAAAACCAAATAAAGATGTTAACAAGAAGACTACAGACCAGTATCTCTAGTAAACATAGATATAAAAATCCTTATCAAAGGAGTAGCAATCCGGGGCTGGAGCTGTAGTTCAGTGGTAGAGTGCCTGCCTCGCACATGTGAGACTGGGTTCAATCCTCAGCACCACATAAGAATAAATAAATAAGATATTGTAGCCATCTATAGCTAAAAAAAAAAAAAATTAAAAAAAGAGTAGCAATTCATCAATACTTTATAAAAGTACTATTGCATGATCAGTTGAGGTTTATTCCAACAATGCAAAATGGGTTCAATGTTTAAAAGTCAATGTAATTCTTCATATTGATAGAACTCAGTACCCGTTCATGATGAAAAAACTCAGTAACTAATAGAGTAAAAGGGAACTTTTTCAACATAATAAAGAGTGCTTATTTAAAAATCTACAAGTCTTATCACACTTAATAGAGGAAACCTAAATATTTTTCCTCTAAGATTAGAAAAAGCAACAGCATTTGTTCTCACCATACTCTTCAACATGTTATCCATGGTCATGGCCAGTATAGTAAGGTAGCCATACAGACTGGAAAAGAAGACATAAAGTCATCTGATTTGCTGATGTCAATGAACTCAAGGAGAGTCCAAAGGAGTTTGCAAAAACTATTGAGAGTATAGTTAACATTGTCATAAGATACAGGGACAACATAATAAAACAATTATGCTTCTAAATGCTTACTGTAAATAATTATAAAAACAATTCCATTTACAGTGACATCCAAAAAACATGAAGTACTTTGGGATAAATTTAACAAATATGTGCCAGATCTATACACTGAAAACTATAAAACACATACTTAGAAAAATTTTAAAAGACTTAAATGGAGAGAGATGCCATATTCATGAATTGAAATATTTAGTTTTACTTTTTCCCAAATTGATTCATACCGTCAGTGCAATCCCAATAAAATTATCAAGAGATAATTTCTGTTATTATATTTGAAGAATTGGAGGCAAAGAAAAGTAGGTTGTGTAGGCTGCTTTTGACCATGTATCTGTGCTTGCATATTATTTTTTTCTTTATTTTTGTGGCACTGGGTATCAAACCGAGAGCCTCACGTCTGCTCTTCAAGTGCTCTACCACTAAGATGTACTCACAGCTCTTTTTATTTTGAGACAATGTCTTGATAAGTTGCCCAACCTGGTCTTGAACTTGCCATCCTCCTTCCTCATCCTTCTGAGTAGCTGGGATTTCAAGCGCACGCCACCATTACCAACTGTAATTTTATTCTTCGTGAAATGATTTACTAATGACCTTGCCCCACTGGGATGTAAGCACTGTGAAAGCAGGGCTCACAGTTTCTTTTTTTTTTTTTTTTTTTTTTTTTTTTTCTCCATTCATCACTGACTCCCATCCCCTGGACAGTGGTTGGCATTTGGACAACACTCAGTAAATATTTAAATTAATGAAATTAACCTTCGAGTTAGGTATGAGTGAACTTGTAGGTTGGAGCATCAGTGAAGAAGCTAGCTTTAAGAAGCTCTGGAGAGGCAGAGGCTAACCCCATAGGGTAAAGTCACTATTGTCAAAAAGGTTTTCAGAGAAGGATAGAAAGATAACATGAAAGTGGTAGAGGAATCAAGTAAGATGCCTCATCCACCCATCCACCTAGCCTCCCACAAGGTTAAAAGTAATCAGTCAGGTAGGAAACAATACAGAAACTAAGTACATTTGTAATCCACAAATCGAGTATCAATTCTTGGATATCTTAAAAGTGCATTTTTAGTTTAATTGAATATTAAGAATGATTTTTATTAGAAGGAAGAAGAGAAGCAATATAAAATGTGCCCTATAATATAACTACTAAAATTTTCCAGTTGAAGTATCATCAAAATTATAAGAGAAAGAAATATACTTATTGATTTACTATATTTTAGTATAACATGCTGATTTCATTGAAATTGACTATGAATGAATTATTTTAATTCAAAGTCAATTGTGCATCTGAATTCCAAATGGAGGGCTGAGCGTTACTTATGGTCTCCATTGTTAAGTAGTAAATAATAAGGGGTGGGGGAAGGGGCGGTGAAAGACTGGGAAAAGACTATGGGAATGAGAGAGAGAAAAAAAGTGGTAGAAACATACTATTTATTTACAAGAAAGTTAACCTTTTGGGCAAAGTTTTGCCTGATCCTGTTTTAGTCCATCCTGTTTTAGTGGATTCTTTCAGTTACATTTTCCATCTTTCTTTATTTTTAATGCAAGTTTTAGAATTAAAGGATACTTTCACAGTTGGATTGAAAGGGCAAAGAGAGGTTTCTGGAAGGAGGTTGGTGGGAATTAGTGAAGATGCATTGGGCACTAAATAGCACAGCTTTGGAGATACTGTGAAAAAAAATTATTTAAAAGCCTTAAGAGTTTTTTAATGAAAAATATATATGTGCTTTCACA
This sequence comes from Spermophilus citellus, assembly GCF_964194105.1. NCBI lineage: Eukaryota > Metazoa > Chordata > Mammalia > Rodentia > Sciuridae > Spermophilus > Spermophilus citellus. Next base: position 67,032,537 of record NC_138189.1, on the reverse strand, counting down.
AAAAAAAAAGCATGAACATGATATCTTCTTCCTTTAATTTTTTTTCTTGTTAATTTTTAGATTAGTTTAAAAAATCATATGCAACTATATAGATTTTATACCAATTTTTTTATTTAAATAGCTTTGAATTACAGAAATAAATAATAATCTTGCTTAATGTACAAAATGATGCCTTGAATTTAAGGAAAAAGCTCTGATGATGTCCTGGATTGTTTCAGATTGCAACAAATCTTGATGAAATATATCATTTTATGAATGGTACATTTTTTGCGGTTCAACAAAAGACTTTATTGAAAGAAAAAAGTCTCTGGGAAATAACTGTCGAATCACTTGGATACCTGACAGAGAAAGGACTCCTACAAAAATATACTGTTCTGTCTGAAGAAGAATTGCAATATAATTTTCGTATTACAAAATTAGGACGAGCTTCTTTTAAGGGTAAGAGAGATTTAGGTAAACTCATATCTCATTATTAATCTGAGGCAATGTATTGGAAAAATACAAATTAAATTTATCTTTCTTTAAATTGGATTTGTGATTTCATATTTATAAACATTCATTTTATAAGCTGATAAGCTACTTCAACTTTCAAAAGTTAAAAAATGTTTTGAATCAAAAGTAAATTAAATACGGGGTAAAAATGGGAGTTCATAACCCACTTGAATCAAACTGTGAAATATGATATATCAAGAACTATGTAATGTTGTGAACGACCAACAATAAAAAAAAAATAAAATAAAAAAAAACAAAAGTAAATTAAAATACTGCAAATGTATATAGGGGAAAAGATGGTGATCCCACTTTGATATTTCCCTCCCCATTAACCACACAGACCTTGAAGTCCTACCAAGAACAGCAAATTGGTTTATATTTTCCCAGACCTATTCTGTGCTTTTCATTTCAATTATTAATACATGCATTTATATAATTTTAAGTTTTTATTTTTAAAGAATTAAATCATTCATATTGCTATGGAACTTACTTTTTTTCTTAATATGATATCTTAGAGATTACTCTATATCTAAAGAGTTTCTTTCTCAATGGTTATATCATAATTTACTTAATGGAAACTAATACACTTCTGTTGTTTTAAAAAAAATCCCAAAACTCAGGATTATATTAAGGAAGGTTCCATATTCAGTCCTATTTACACTCTCTCAGGAGCTACCACCATTAACAGTTCAATTTATGTCATTATACAGTCATACACCACAAAACAGTGCTTGAGTCAACAACTGACCACATATACAATGGTAGGCCCATAAGATCGTATCACCAATGGTGTCCTTAGACATCTTGGGTGTTTTCTCAAGGATGAAATGTCTCTTTATCATACACAACTGTATTTTCATGTGTGTATGTATGTGTGTATACATATGTACTTTTTAAAAAATATATTTATTTATTTTTTTAGTTTTTGGCGGACACAACATCTTTGTTTGTGTGTGGTGCTGAGGATCAAACGCAGGCTGCACCAGGTTGTGAATAGAGCTGTATGGGCATCTCAGTTTATGTATTTTGTATTATGTACATATGGAAATGTTTCTCTTGGCTAGATTCCCAGAAATAGAGTAATTGGATCAGAACTTATTAAATATTGATTATTCTATCAAAATGGCCTCCAAATAAGTGAAGATTACATAGTAAGAGACTTTGAAGACTTTTTGTTACATTTAGTTAACTTCTAAATAAGACTTTATTTAAAATCAGCTCGTTCCTCTTTGAGTAATTATGAATGATGAAGTATCTGTATCTTTCTTTTAGGAACTATAGATTTGGCTTATTGTGACATTCTCTACAGAGACTTGAAGAAAGGTCTTGAAGGGCTTGTGCTTGAAAGCCTTTTGCATCTCATCTACTTAACAACTCCCTATGATCTGGTTTCTCAATGTGACCCTGATTGGATGATATACTTCAGGCAGGTAAGAATATAGGATTTTTCTACTTAGGCTACTTAGTTTATCAATGATGTTTGATCTTTACTTTTTTTTCACTCTATTAAGATATATTTATTGTAATCCTAGCGGCTTGGGAGGCTGAAGCAGGAGACTCATGAATTCAAAGCCAGCCTCAGCAACAGCAAGGCGCTAAGCAATTCAGCAAGACCCTGTCTCTAAATAAAATATAAAACAGGGCTGGGGGTGTGGTTCAGTGGTCGAGTGCCCTAGAGTTCAATCCCTGGTACCAAAAAAAAAAAAAAAAAAAAAAAATTAGAATTGGGCCTTTTTTGTTTGTGAGATTTTTTAAAAAAATAATATGGCAACAACATTTTTGGCTTGTTTAACTTAAATATTACTTTTCTTTTATATATAAACATATTAATTATCCAAAAATAAAGGTACCAAAAAAAAGGATTATCACTGATCACATTCCCCCAAAAACAGTTCTTCTAAAGTTTAGTGACTTCTGCATTTTGTAATGCTTAGAGTGTAAAGAAAACAGTGAAACTATCACTGATGAGTGAGAGTTTAGTTATATGAAAGGTCTGTCAGAGCCAAGCCTGATGATACTCCAAACCCAATGACATTAATACATACAAAGGAATATTTATTTTATTGCCAGTACCAAGGTAGAACTAGCCCCACTTATAACAAACCTAAATGATAGAGTATATACTTCATTTTGATTTTACTGTGACCAGGCTAGCTGTATGAACACACATTATGCAGAAAGAGTATATAATTTCTATTATTATTATTTTGATACTAAGTATTGAACCTAAGCCTTCATGCATACTATATCTCCAGTCCTGCAATATGTATCTTTTTGCAGGGTGTGGGGTGGTGGGTACTAGGATTTAACCCTGGGATGTTTTACCACTGAGCTATATCCCAGCCTTTTTTTTTTTTTTTTTTTTTTTTTTTTTTGGTTTTTGAGACAGGATCTTCCTAAGTTGCTTAGGGCCTCACTATATTGCTGAGGCTGGCCCCAAACTTATGATCTTCCTGCCTCAGATTCCAAAATCACTGTGTGATTACATGCATGTACCACCACACCCAGCTAGCATATAGCTTTTAATCTCAGGAAACTAACTTCTACTTTTAATGTCATCTTTTTAAGTCATTACTATAAGATTTTTTTAAGTGTTGCTATATATAATGCAGTTACTTTCAAAACCTTTCCATCTTCTCCCTCTCCCCAGCCATCTGTAGTATTAAACAATCACATGGAAACCAGTATTTGTGGCCATGTCTTTAAGTAGAGTCATGTATCACTTAATGGCAGATATGTTCTAAGAAACACACTGGTAGGTAATTTCATTACTGTATGAACATCAGATGGCTATGACATTACTAGACCATGTAATCTTATGGAACTATCATCATATATGTGGGCCTTGACTCATTTTGCCACATGAGACTGTAATTCTACTAAAATATGTTATATTCTAAGGAATATAACATATTCTTTTAAAACTTGCAATATTTATAAATAAAATCGTCATTTTTCATATCCTTTAAAATCATGAAAATGTGATTTCCAAAGAAATGCCAGATTTGTTTCAAATGGCACATTTTTAAGTTACATTGATTTTTTTTCCATGTATGTATTCTTTTTCTACAGTTTAGTCAACTCAGTCCAGCTGAACAAAATGTAGCTGCTCTTCTTGGAGTCTCTGAAAGCTTTATTGGGAAGAAAGCATCTGGTCAAGCCATCAGGAAGGTACCACAGTCATTTTCCCTTCCTAAATAATGAAGTTCATTCAACAAAACTAATACCATTAAAAAAAAAAAAAACTAATACCATTCATCTCCTTTAGTGATTGGATCTTTTTATTTCATTTTTTTCTTTAAATTAATATAATTTCCATTTTGCTATTTAAAACATATCTTTCTGAATACCAGAAATGTAAGAATTTTTTAAAGGCTATTTCTGGATGGTGTGATGGCCATTTTTTTTCTTTTTGATATTTTTGCATTTCTGTCATACATGTATAAGGCTATCATAAGAAAGGATAAACCTTATTAATCTACCTTTTTTTCTTTACAATGGTGTACACAGTTTTTAATTCTGCAAAGCAGACAGGTACAGTGGTCTAGGGTCTAGTCAGAGCTAGTTGTACTTACTATTAAAATAAACAAGTCCTATAATCAACAGTTCAGGTGAGCTTGCTGTGGGCTTGCTGCAATATGTCAGCTGGATTTGCAAAGTCTGAAGAGCATCTTGGCTCTCATTAGTTTTGGAAGAGTCATCCTGAAATAAGCACAAATGTTAACAACACTGATAAAAAAGACCCAGGTTCAGAAGGAATCCCTTTTTCCTCAATTATGCAACTTTGGGCACTGGGAGAATTGATGACAGATGGAGGAGAAATAAAATGTTAATCTCCTTTTCTTAGGCTACTTGTGATTTATATAATAAAAGTACTGAAACACTTATAAAATATTTTCACAATATCATATGTTCCTAAAATAAGTTCAATTCAAACAAGCCAATATATTTTACAGAAATTTACATCTTATTTGGTATCAGGGATTCTAACATAGGACAGGTCTAGATGTTTTTGTTGTTATTTTTTGTCCTCAAAAAACTTCAAGTTTAGTCCTTGTAGTAAACAAAACATTTAGAAGGTTGAAGTGGATCAGTTAATATTCTTTTGTGTGATATCTTATATCTTAATGTTTCACAATTCAGTCGGTAGGCATGAAGCAAGTGTTTAATGCATACACTAACTTTAAAAGAAGTAGAAATAATTCTGTGGTAACCATACCTTCAACTTCCTTAAGCTAATATCATTTTTTTTCTCATAATATATTTTTTCATTTTTAATTTTATTTTTTAATTCATCTTTCATTGAAACAATTATCTTACTTGCCATTTCCCCTATATCTTTTAAATTTATGTAGACAGTGCTAATTTCACTTTGAAAAATGGAAGATGGTGTTTACTTGCATTTGAATTGAATGGTGCAGCTATCTTATGCATTGCTATATCATAAAATTAATAGCATCTATATATTTTTTTAACAATTTTTAAGTTGTTGATGTACACAATAACTTTGTTTTTATGTTGTGCTGAGAATAAAACCCAGTGCCTCACACATGCAAGGCAGGCACTCCACCACTGAGCTACAACCCTAGCTTAGCGTCTATATATTTATATCTACAAATATATATATTTATACATATGAATGTACAATTATATATATTTATAAATATATAGATATATGATATAGTAATATAATATCTATTTTAAACATTCATATTTTTATAATTTCAAGGGATAGATCCTACTGAGCTGCATCTGCAGTTCTTTTTCTTTTTTTTTATTTTGAGACAGAATCTCCCTAAATTGCTGAAGCTGGGCTTGAACTTGCAATTCTGGTGCCTTAGCCTCCCAAATTGTTGAGATTACAGGCATGTGCCACCACACCCAGCTACATTCTTACAATTTTTAGATTAGGTCTTTTACTTTAGAAATGTCTATGTTGTTTAAACTTTCAGTGTTGAATAAAAGTTTTTCTTAACACAAACCTTTTATATCCAACTCTAAAATGTAAAGTAAAAACAAAATCATATTATTCTGGAACTCATTACGAAATAATAAACATATGCAAAATCATAGTAGAACAAGGCATCTTTTAAAACTTGAATCAAGGATTTAATTTTGTTATAGTTTATGGAATATAGTCAATAAATGTTTATTAAATTGACAAATGTGTAAAGTAGTCGTGTATGGATTTACCTTAATTATGAATGGATTAGTTAACTAATTCAATACCTTAGAAGTATGATCATTGGAATCCGAAAGAACATGATATATACTTAAAATCTAATTGATTTCTCCATATTGAAAAAGAACCCCCTTTTAATATCTTACAAAATATCTTAAAATTGGCACAAAACATCTTGCCACATACTAATTATATTTTTTTCTTGGTTAACAAAATACGTTCTAAGCAAAACCTACATTAACTCAATTTATAGTTAATAGTAAAGGTACATTAAAATTATGAAATTAAAAAGCTATCTTGTCCTACTTGCTATTCAACTAAGGTTTTTTAGCTTAATACTTTTCAAGAGTGATCCAGCATCAGTATGCAGATTCTATAGCTCATAAATGCTCCAATATATCACCCTGAGTTCTCATTTCGAACACCACTTAGTAGAAGGTATCATTTTACATTCTATACCCCCTTTTTTTCCTTCAGGTTCATCCTTGTTTTCCTTTAATTTTAAGCACAAGTTATTTTCTCAGTTAATTTGATGCTAGCAAGGAAATACTTTACTCAGAAATAGTCACTAAACACCAAAGATACCACAGGCAAAAATATGCACAGAAACAGAAATCTTCAAAAACAGCAAGCATTTTTCTCTTTTAATGTTTTAACTTTGGGAACATCAGTTAATTTGTCATGATAATATGGAAATCATAGCATAATATTCACTCTTAGTTTACAATATAGGCATGCTTATCAACATATTTATCAACATGCATTTATGTAATTTATAATAGCAGTCACACAAATGTACAATTTATAAATACCACAGTAAATATATACAAATCTCTACAGCTTCCTCCCTGTATTTGTTTCCTAGTGTTGCTGAGAAGGAAACCATCCTTTGCCTCTCTCCTGTGTATGGTAGTTACTGGCAATCAAGTGATAATCAGTTTGAAGCTTACATTAGAAATTAGTTTTATTTCCTTGGAATCATTCTATTCTTGATGTCCTATAGTACAGCTTCATCCACTTTACCTGTTGTCCATCTGGGTACATGAATTTATTTGTCTTTCTAGAAGGTGGACAAGGACATTGTCAACAGACTCTACCTGTCTTTTGTTCTTTATACCTTGCTCAAAGAGACCAACATTTGGAGTGTGTCTGAAAAATTTAACATGTCTCGAGGATATATACAAAATCTACTTACCGGAGCTGCTTCCTTCTCATCCTGTGTGTTACATTTCTGTGAGGTAATTCCACTAAACATATAATTTATACTTGGTACATCTTCTTGTTTTAACTGTTACTAAACCCACTAATAAATACTGACAGTATGTCAGTATTCCTCATTGTTGACTTATTGTGTTATTTCAAAGCACTCAAAATTTATCTAAAAAGTATCTTTGTTTTTATCTGCCTACAAAAGAGTACTATATACATACTGATGGTAAAGATATAAAAATTCCTGAATTAACTAAAATATAAAGTAAGTAGAAAGTGCCTAGTTAATCTACTTTTAAGGCCATCATTAGTATTTTTCAGGTATTTTCTCAAAAATATATAACAAAGGATTATAGACTTTCCTACACAGATAATTTTTAATTGAATTTATAACATAAACCATTTTTCCTACATTTTAATTTTTTATTGGATAGCATAGTAATCCTTTCCATGTTTGTGTCTATACTCAATTTTTAAACTCTTTCCTCATGAATTCTGTTTTTCTAAGATTTAAATTTACTTCATTTTTTCTACCTTAAACATCGATGTTCTATGTATTTATATGACAATTAATTCTGTCATATGTACTGATGAAGGGAGTAAATAATCCAAAAATACTTGACTTTGGATTGAATGATAATTATTTTAGCAAATTTACCTTTCTAAATATAATTTACTTAGGACGATTTTTAAGTGTTAGTTTATAATCCCTAATCATATGCCAGTTAAGCATCAGACAAAAATTACAAGTTATAAGGTGAAACAAATTTTTAAAATGTATATTCTTAATTTTTTTGTTTGTTGTTCTCCATAATTAAAATTGCTCTCCTTGATATTATTTCCCTTTGTGTTATTTAGGACTGAGGGTTTGAGCCTAATGGAATTGCTCAAATAAAGTAATCTATACATAGAACTTGAAAAACAACTGTAATTTGATGGCTGATCCTAAAAAAATCTGATAACTTATGTTCTCAATGTATTTTTAATATTTTAAAGTGTTTTTTTCTTTTAAAAAGTTTTATAAGTTGTATAAAATAGTATACCAATCATATTAGTAAATTATATTTAACTACAATTAATAGGAAAATTTAAAAGAAGTTTAGCCAATAAAGAAAAATGATTATCTTATGTAACAGGAAGGCAAGAACTAATGCAATTCCAGGGTTGATTGATTCAGTAGTTCTATTCATGGTCTTCTTTTTACTCTGCCATCTTCATTGACTACTTTCTTGGTGGTCTCGATATGGCTAGATAGTGCTATTACATGCATCACAAACTCTCACAATGGCTGGAATGAACCTTTTGATAAAATAAACTACTATTATAGAAATTTCAAACATACAAAATAGATAAAATGATATGATCATTTACCCACCAAGAGTTAATAGTTATTGATTCATGATTTCCAGTATTTGTGAAAGTTTAATAATGCTGCATTGAACATTATCATGCATTTGAATCTTTCCATATTTAATATTTTGTCTTCAGGATAAATTCCTAGAGATAGGAATTATTTTTAGTCACTTAGGAAAGAAAAATCATTCACTTTCTGACATTTTGATAAAAATGAATAGAGCTCTTTCTATTCACTTGTTCTTCAATTTTCAATCTTTTTCCACCTCCCTAAACTAGTTCATCCAGTTCCTCAGAGTCTCTATCATGTTTCCTCTTAATAATTTGGCCTGGAATAATCTTTCATCTCTGGTTTAATCCATGTTCCAGAATTTAATAAGATAATATCCTATCTGAGCCTCATACCACACAAATTAAACTTGGAAATAACTTGCGAAAGTTAAATTTGATATATTTCCTTGCATTCTACAGGAACTTGAGGAGTTTTGGGTTTATAGGGCCCTTTTGGTAGAACTTACCAAGAAGCTGACTTACTGTGTGAAGGCAGAGCTAATCCCTCTCATGGAAGTGACTGGAGTCTTAGAGGTTAGTAGCTTTTCAATTTCTCAACTGAAGATTATTACAACTAACAAAAAAATTAGGTTTCATTATTTTGTGAAGTCTTACTGCAGGGCAAGTGATAGAGCCTTGTTGCTCATTTTTCATGGCGAGATATATATGGCATTTATTATGTGTGTGCATATATACACATACACATATATACATATATACATACATATGTTCCACTTATATATATGCAAATATACATACACACATGTACATACACATATATGTATATATAAATGTTTTTTTGTGTGTGGTTCCCATGACAAATAAGCAACAAGGCTCTATCACTTGCACTGTAGTAAGACTTCACAAAACAATAAAACTTGACATATATAATAAAATATATATATATATATATATATATATATATATATATACATATAAATACATATATATGTGTGTGTCTGTGTATTAGTTGCTGCTGCCATGGCCTTCCAGAAATCCACTACTAATTGGGAAACAAATCTAATGAAAAATCTCAGTTGTGGAAAAAAAAATAACAGTAGAGATGGGAGTGACTCTCCACAAGAATGTGCATGCTACCACATCACTTCCTTCCTCCGTTCCAATATTGAATTACCTTCTCTTAGTTTGTACTCAGTGCTTGTTTAAGGTAGTGATGATTCAGTGACAGCAAAGGTCATTTATGTTTTCTAAGAGAGTGGTTTGTATTTTTAATTAATTTATTCTTTATTATTTAGTTCTTAATTCCACTGAGAAAACACACACACACACACACACACACACACACACACACACACACACACTGGTCTCCTGAGTAGATGATGAGAACATTTGAAAGATATCAGGCTAGAACATTTTGCTTGAAGAACTTTATTAGTACCACTAACCTAAATGCCTTAATGGCTTTCTCATTCCTGATTTTAGCATACATTAGCTGACTTAAGCTACATAAAAAACTACATGCACTCAGATTGGAACTACTCAGCTGCATCTTTAAAGTTGTTTAGGATTCTGAGGTGTTATCTCTTCACACATATCTACTTTATTATCTTAGTTTATTCCTATCTCTGTGTGTGAATTTTTTCCTAATTTCAAATTCTCATCCTACTTATTTTTGTAACACTTTTTAGGGTCGAGCAAAACAGTTATACAATGCAGGTTACAAAAGTCTAATGCATTTAGCTAATGCTAACCCAGAAGTGCTAATAAGGACAATTGATCATTTATCAAGATGCCAGGCCAAGCAAATTGTTTCATCAGCAAAGGTAAGCAAGGAAACTATTTTTTAACTTTTATTATAAATTTCATAGTATTATTTCCTTGTACTTTATACTTCAGAACAAAATATTTAATATCACATGAGTTTATTTTGATAGAAACAAATATATGTATTCAGAATTTGTGAGTACAAATACTGCACCTGTTATGACACAAGGCTTGCTAAAAAGAACAGACTTCCTAAAATGTAAAGACAGTTTTGAATGTTCATAGGAACCTTAGAAATCATTGAGTTCTGCCTCCGCAGTCTTTTCACAGAAGTTCTTTCCTCAGCATCTCTGACATCTGGTCTTCCTACCTTGAACACCATCATTGACAGGAACTTTTTAGACACTGAGGAAGGAAAAACCATTCACTTTCTGATGAATTCACTTTCTGAAAATTCAGTTTCTTCAATTTTCGGGTGCTCTTAGTATTACAAAACTTATCCCAATATATTGAGGCAAAAAAATTTCTACCACTGTACTGGAGTACTACCCTCTGGAACTAATCTATTATTTCATTCTTTTTCTTTTTTGAAGTACTAGGGCATTCTACCACTGAACTACATTGCCAGATCTTTTGGAGTTTTTTTATTTTAAAATACAATCTCACCAAGTTGCCCAGGCTGGCCTTAAATTTGTGATCCTCTTGCCCCAGCTTCCTGGGTCACTGGGATAACAGGTGTGTGTGTGTCACCATGCCCAGCTAGTCTTTCATTTTTATGGTAGTTTTTCACAGCTCTCTTTGCCCCAAAGAGTTTCTGTTTCATGTATGTTTCCTCATCCATATTAAATAATGTTGTTTTAGGCCATTCACTATCTAGGTACCCTTTGCTGGATCCAATCTGGATTACCATTGCCCATCTGTCTACATAGGTAAAGCTATTACTCAATAATTTGATTTATTTCTTACTTAGTCTCCACTATAGTTATAAATCCGAAATTGTTTGGCTTCTTTTAGACTTCATTGTTACATAATTGCCATATATAAAACAGAAATAGTTAGAAAATAAATCTTACTTATTTGAATGGGGCTCTTGTTGAATACATTACCTTAATTAATCTTTATAATGACCCTTTGTAGTGGGCAGTGTTGGTACTATCCCCAGTATACAGATGAAACCACTTAGATGGTCTTTGTCCCATTAGATTAGAAGTTCTTTGGGTTGGTGAGAAGAACAAAATTATAGTCAATTTCATTTCTATAGCACCTAGCACAGCATTAAGTCTATAATATGTGTTTAACAACTAGTTGAATGAATAAATGAGACCTAACGAAATTAGGTGATGTATACAAGGAAACAGGAGGTAGGATAGCCAAGACTGTGGAGTTAGACTGTATATTATTAAGGCTATAAATGGAGCTGTAGTAACAATGAACAAAATTAGTGACTTTAAGTTAGAAAAATTTATTAGACAAGTTTAAACATAAATAGTTTAGAGGTGACATGGGAATGAGTGGTGTATCCAGGGACCAGTATTCCTTCTTTCTTGTTGCTCAGTCATTTTCAATACAAGGCTTTCATCTTATAGACTAAGATACTTTTTCTGATTCAATCTCTTCTACTTTCCAGCCAGATTAAAGAGTAAATGGATATTTGCAGCAGGATTTTGAGTACAGTATTGGGTTATAAAATTGTAAGTAAGGCCGGGCACAGTGGTGTATGTATGCCTGTAATCCCAGTGGCTCTTGGAGGCTGAGGCAGGAGGATTGGCAGTTCAAAGCTAGCCTCAGCAACTTATCAAGGCCTTAAGCAACTCAGTGAGACCATGTCTCTAAATAAAATATAAAAAGGGGCTGGGGACGTGGCTAAGTGGTAAAGCACCCCTGGGTTCAATCCCTGGTACCCCAAAAAAAAATTGTAAATAAGGGATCCGGGATGGAAATAAGGAAATGAATTAAGATTATTTTGAAGTTATACATTTTTTGGCAGGAATGCCACAAAAATTATATGTATCCTTCAGTACATCATATCAGGAGCCACATGATATCATTTTTGTTCCATTGCTGACATTAACTTAGACCATTTGGTTTAAGGAAGTGATGTTTGCCAATTTCTTTCACTATAAAGCTATTATTTTCCCTTTTGTGATTAGTAAATATTTGGGGAATGGATACTTTTAAGATTGTAGTAGATAGCCTATTCCTTATTAGACTTTCACATACTCATTTTAGCATGTACCAGTGATTTTCTACATAACTCAGTTATTTTCTTAGTTATAGATGGACACAATACCTTTATTTTGTTTATTTATTTTTATGTAGTGCTGAGGCAAGCACTCTACCACTGAGCCATGATCCCAGCTCCCCCGTTACTGGAGCTTTCAACTGGAGCAACTGCACATGGCCTTTCCATGTGGCTTGGGTCTCATTACAGGGCAACTAGATTAGGAGAAGGAACATCTGAGGAGTGAGCATTTCCAAGAGATCAAGGCAAAAAATGCAAGAAATCTTCTGAACTAACCTCAGAAGTAACACAGTATCATTTCTGCTGCATACAGTTAGTTACCAGTCATTAGACCAGGATTGAAAGGAAGGAAAATTAGAATCCCACTTCTACATGAAAGGAATGTCAGATAATTTGCAGTCATTCCCAAAGCCCTCCCTCTGGTCATAGATTATCTACATTTCTCTTACATACATCATATAGTCAACCCCAAAAGACTTTTCCAGTATGGCATCAGACATAGGTTCATAGGAGTACCTGCAGTCCTTCTGCCTCAGCCTCCAGGTTCAAGGTACAGTATTTCTCTTAAATCAAGTCCACATGCGGGTAAGTACCTTGATACAATTTCACAAGCTCTTCTCAGTGAGGACTTGTGAACTGAAAAGACACAGGATACAGTGGTGAAATCAGAGGTAGGCTAACTACTATATATGAGCAGTGCATTGCAGCAATTCTAAAATCTATCCAGGCATTTGTGACCAGTTCCTTTATTAGGACCCAGTTCTCTCTGTAAATTATTCCTGACTTTGGGTTTCCTCATCCAAATCATTCTTCCTTTTCCATAAGTAACAGCCCTTGCTATTATGTGCATAAGTCTGCTCTTATAGACGTTCAGGAGTCTAGGGTTAGTGGTACAGTACCTGCTGAGCATATATGAGGCCCTGATTCAATCCCTAATAAACACCAAAAAAAGAAAAGAATAAGAAATTCAAGAGTTCAAAAACTCTTTGTATTTTGTACTGTCTCTCTTTTTTTATTATTCAATCTAGTTTATTTCTTTTAAAATATTGTGGTTTCTTATTTATCTTTCTATAATCTCCATGTAACTTGGCTTTCTTCCAGCATGGGTGCTGTGATCTAAGAGCAGTTAAATGACCTTGCAGTGTTCTCATTCCAAGAAACCAAAGCAGAAGCTATAAGACTTCTTTCAGTTGAGCCCTATCATGCAGCATCATTTCTACTGTACTCTGTTAGTTATAAGTAGATCACCAAGGTCATCCCAGAACCAAAAGGAAGAGAATTAATTCCACCTCTTAATGGAGGTGTTGAAGAATTTCCAGTCATCATTCATTTTCCACAGTCATCCTACACTACAGGACTTGTTATAGAAGTTTCTCTTTTTGTATTTTTAGTTCCTTTCTCCAACATTGAGAAACTTGCTTCCTGTTTTCAATATATATCTATCTATATTGTTCAATAGAATACACTGAAAGTAATTTCAGAATTGCTAAATTCTACCACTGATGTTGGGGGGCCTAATTTGCTAACCAGAATTCAATATTTATTTACAACTCTTTTTTTTTATTTAATTTGAAAGTACACAATAGAAATAATGTGTTGAAATGTTACTTGGGGTCGTTTTTTTTTAATTTTTAAAAAATCTGCTTTGGTGTAGTTGTTATTTATTTGAAGCACAGATTTTATTTGCTTTCTTCTCTCCTCTCCCATTTTTGTTTTTGTTTTTTTGGTACTGGGAATTTACCACTGAGCTGCATCTTCAGCCCTTTTTTATTTTCTGAGATGGGGTCTCATTAAGTTGCTTAGGTCCTCAATAATTGCTGAGGCTGGTTGAACTTGCAATCCTCTTGCTTATGCCTCCCAAGTTGCTGGGATTACAGACATGCACCACCATGCCTGGCTCCCTGCCCTCCTTTTTGTATATAAAACATTAACCTATTTTCTTTATCTTTAAATCCAAGTAGTTTCATTAGGACATGTCTTTATTTTCTCTTATTTTAAGAATTTTTAGGGGGTTGAAGTCAATATTAGTTCTGATCCTTTTGATTTTTTTCTTTAACAATTCTAATTGTATTTATATTAGATCTTCTTTGCCTATCTTCCATTTCAATATGACCGATCTCTTTTTTATATCTTTTTTGTTGTTGTTTTTATTCTCCTGATAATTTTCCCACTTTTCATATTTCAGTTACCCTAATTAGGTTTTTTATTCAGGTCTGTTCTTCCTTGAACATAATTATAGTTATTACTTTTTGTTATGAACATTTTGCCTTTTTCTTCCTATTTCTTTGTGAGCTCAGAAAAAAAAATTGTTTGCTTTGTTTGTACCTAGGATTAGACCTAGGAGTATTTGCAATCCTTCTACCTCAGCCTCCTGAGTCTGAGTCCCTGGGATTACAGATATGACATATACCATCACACCTGGCAGGGAGGGAATTTTTATGAACTGAAGAGCTTTGATTCTCATTTCTGTTTTTTTTTTTTTTTTTTTTTCTCAAGCAGTGATGAGAACTGCTTATGCTGTTGCATTTCTTGGACAGGGTTGCCACTTGGAATAGTTCATGAGACTCCCAGTTCAAGAGTATTATCTCAGAGTCGTGAAATATGGTGTCTTTCATGGATAGTTCAGGGTGGGGAGAAGTGTACCAAGGTTTGTGTCCTTGGAATTTTGTATTCCTTTTGTCCTACAGCATCCTAAATTTTGCCCTCATTTCCTTTTTCCTTCATGGCTCTGCTTCCAAAGGGCACCTTTCCCCTTTTAGCCAGTCTTTTTCTGAAAACATAGCCTTTCCAAGACTGCCTCTTAGAGTTCTCCACGTACTTTAAATACCTTCCTATAAACAGCGTTTTAACCTACCAAAATTTGTTTCCAGTATTTTTATATTACTGTAACTTTTCTCTCTCTGGAGATGATTTTACTTAATCTTAGACTCTTGGTTCCCTCTTATCACATCTGTATAGTTTTTCCTCAGCCTCACCTCCATCTCTGCAAATGCTTAAAGTAGGAGTTCAAGAAATAGATCTGAGAATTGGTAGATTTTTTTTCCTTTTTTTGGGGAGAGGGGGGGTTATCAGGTATTGAACTCAGGGGTGCTAAACCACTGAGCCACATACCCAGCCCAAATAATATGTTTGAAAACCAACTTGGAGCTTTTTTCTTCTTCTTTTTTTCCCCCCCTTTTTGTGGTCCTGGGGATTGAATCCAGGCCCTTGTGCCTGGGAGTTAAGCTCTCTACCAACTGAGCTATATCCCCAGCTCTTTGGTGGATATTTTTAAAACTATAAGTAATTTGAGGTAGATGGTGTTCTCTATACTATTACTGGAACATGGTTTTTGTGCAATTTACTTGTTGGTTTGTGTACTTTTTAGAGGGAGATTTATCTTACTTGGTGATCCTTCTCTCAGGTACTGGCAAGTTTACTTGATTACATTTTAATCACTTTTATATAATGTGTAGTGCTATACTTTATCAAATTGGTAGAGTATTTTTGTTTTTTTTTTATTTTTGCTTTCATATTATTTTTCCCCTTTGTATGATTTTGATAAACATTTTATTATAAAAATGTTATAACAGAAGTAGTGCTAATATTTCACCCCTACATATATGAAACCCAAATTGTTTCTGCGTTTTTAGAAGAAAGGGGAATCATTATTTATTGAAATCTTCTATGTGTCTTATTTTAGAAATACTTTTTTTCCTTTTTTGTTAATTTTGAAATCAACCATAGTCACTAAAGAAGTTGAATAACTTTTCCTAAAAATACTGATGAATTTTTAAAAGCATACTAAATTTTGAGGATTAATAAAATGCATATATAAAGGATTACTTTTCCAGGAGCTCATTAAATTTTTGCAAAATTGTCTAAGATTTTATAGATTAAAAATTAATTTTCAAGTGGCCAAGTCTCCAATAAAACAAATCTTGGAGAGTATTAAAGCCTCTTTATTTTTGGAATACTATGCAATGATCAGCTAAAATGGTTTTAACTAAATGCCTCAGCCTCATTTACTATAATCACTTGTTCTTAAATGGCCATTTTTCAATCTTGTTATTTTAGTTTTAATGTCTAGATTATTGATGTGTAAAGATTCAGGCTTCTAATAGTGATAAAAATGTTGGCAGTTCTAGCAATGTACATTTTGGCCTCAGGTCTTGATTTTTTATTGTAGATGCTGTTGCATGAAAAAGCAGAGGCTTTGCAAGAAGAAGTAGAAGAATTATTGAGATTGCCTTCTGATTTGCCTGATGTCGAGGCATCTTCCAGTGAAAAGGCATGAAGCTATCTGATGCACATTTTCAAATATGAATTATTTATTACATATATTTTATTAAAGAGTCCTTATGCTTTACAAATGAAATATACTTAAATTATGCATTAAGAACTATGGATAATATTTTAATATAATGCTCATATTTACAGTAACCTTCTACTAATAATCCATCTTCTTCAACATTTACACATTATTTCTCTGTTCAAAATCTGTCCACCACAAAATGAATTCAAACTGCCACAACCTATCTTCAAGCTTCCTTTTATTATTCTCTTACCTTTGTTGGATTTTTTTTTTTTTTTTTTTTTTTTTTTTTTTTTTTTTGGTGGTGCTGGGACTTGAACCCAGGTCCTTGTGCTTGCAAGGCAAGCATTGTACCAACTGCGCTATATCCTCAACCCCACTTTTTTTTTTTTATTTGTTATGCTGTGGATTGAACCCAGGACCTTGTTCATGCAGAGCATATGCTCTACCACTGAACTACACCCCAACCCTCTCTTACCCATTTCTTCCTTCAAACTGGATTATTTGAAATTCCCAGAATTTTCCCTGTGATTTTTCAAACCCATCATTTTCTACCTGAAGCTGGATCACTAGGGACATGCCCTCAAAGAAGATATTGGGATCCTGACCCCTCCCCGCTCTCTGCTTTCTGGCTGCCATGAGCTGAGCAACTCCTCCACCCTGCACTCCCACAATAATGTACTGTGCTGCTACCGGCCCAAAACAATGGCCAAACAACCACAAACTGAGACCTCTGAAACCATGAGCCAAAATTAATTTTCCCTCCTTTTTAAGTTGATTTATCTCAGGTATTTGTCATAGTGATAGAAATTTGACTAACATGGTATTAACACTAAAGGATATTGAAGCATGAAGACATTGAAGCAGTTTAGTTCTAGAAAAGTAGATCAGTGGGAACAGATGGAGAATAAAATAGACCCAAATATTTTTATGAATTTATAATAAACATGGTTTTTCATTTTTGAGTGATTAAAAACCCAAGGATATCTAGTTTAAGCAAAAAGGGATATTTAGCCACCATAGTCTCAAACTGGGGGCAGCAACAAACCTACCCTTAGGGCAATTAGAATCATCGAAGCTTAACACCATCAGTACTTGCCACCTGTCCTCTGTCAGGCAAATTAAGACTGACTGACATATAGATTCAAGACCAAAGCACAAAGATCTCACCGCTGACAATTTCAGTTATGAAAAAAACAAATCTGAAAAAAGCTATTAGTGGTCATTTGGGTCCATTTCCCACCCCTATGACCAGGGTATAGAATTTTGATGATTTTTTCAGAAGACAGGAAGTGGTGGTAAATGAAGAAAATAATAGATAGTACAGGTGATACTTCAAGTCGTAGTGGAAAATATGGGTCACTCAATGAATGGAGTTGGAATAAATGGCTACTTCACCATTTAGAAAAATATTAAATCTACTTATCTCAGACTTAATTAATTTTATGTATATCATTCAGATTTGAAATTTTTGTTGCTGTCATCTGACTGCACTGACACATCAAGGAAGGTACCTGTAGTTCCTTCATATTAAATTTCAAAACATTAAAATGTTGGGAATTCCAATGTGGTATCAGGTTTTCCTTTTTTCAATGTTTTTAAGTTGTAAGTCAGCCTGTCCATTTCTAGGATGCCTAACTCCATTAAGCTCTTTCTAATGGCCACACTTGTTTTGCTTTGCCCTATAAGCTTAAACAACCACCACCCAAACAAAGCTTTTTTGTGGAGCACACCCAAGTTTTGGTCAAGTATAAGCCTTTTCAAACTTAGTTATTCTCTCAGCAAATCTCCACACTGATATTTTTTTTAGGAAGGACTGATGGAAAACCCTCTTTGGCTTCATGCTTCCGTTTTCAAGAACCTTCCCATACAATCATCACTGCAGTTTCTGAACTCCATCTCACTGTGACAAGAAGTAACACCAAGCATTACTTATACTTGGTTTTCTTTGATAATTTCCAATAACATGATCACAGTGATGTGTGTATTTTCTATGGTACTCTCACTGATAAGTTAATAAACAATAAAATTCCATTTATTGAAGGCTTGCCATGTGCCAGCACTATGCTAAATCCTTTGGATAGCACTATTTAGATGATTCCTTACTGACATCTAAGATGCTATTTTTTTTTTTTTAGGCATAAACAGGTTTATTTAGGATGATAAATATACATTCAAGGGAGAATGCAGGCCTCCTCGAGAGTGAGAAGCCATGATGTTATTTTTTTACCCTATGTTACAAATAAAATGTGGCCTGCCTGGAACCCACCATTAATAAGTGACAACCTGGACTCAAACCTGATCACACTGATTATTCTGTTGATTGTGCACATTGCAGCACAAGCTACCCAACAAATATTTGGAAAGTTGTGGGTCAAGATGGCAGGCTGAACATATCTATTTACTCTTCCATCTGTCTAAAACCCTATGAAATAATTACAAAAAAAGATATGAAACATAGCTTAAGTATGTAGTAGAGGTAGGGGGAAACAATGAAGATGGGCACTAACACAGTTGTGATGATTAAAGAGCCTATTGGAACATCCAGGCCATAGGTCTTACTCCCTTTGTTGATGCAGAATAGCACATTTTTATAGAAGCTGCATTTTCTACATAAGCTACGGCAGTGTTGAGGAGGGTTCTCTATGAAATCCATAAAGGAAAAAAAGATGACCTCCTCCTACCCACAAGAAAAGATACTGGCACACGCTCTCAGCATGTTAGCACAATCTGATAACAGCAAAAGCAGAGAACAGGGATTCTCAGGTGCTAAGTTTCACAAACAACCAAGAATGCCAAATATTAAGGAGGAAATGGTGGATTGGATTCTGTTTTAGTTGAACCAAACACATTAGATAATTAAACTTCCCCAAAATGAATTATATGCACATACATACATATAGCATTAGAAGCTTTAAAGTTTGTACCAAAACCAATGAGTAACCTGGCAGCACAATATGCTTGTAGTGTCTGGTGTTTAAAGTTCAAAATATTATACATTTTAGTATTTGTTTCATTTCTTCTGAATATTCTAAATAATTAACCTGGGGTTTTTTTTTCTGTTTTAAGAATTTAAATGTGTGTGATTCTTGGGGTGATAAGCATAATAACAACCTGCCCAGACATGTTTGCCTTATAATAACTGAACCTATAAATTTGATATGTGGTTAGGTTGCAGATGGAATTAAGGTTGCCAATTAGTGACTGGTGATGGCAAGGTTATCTTGAATTATCTGGGTGGGCCCAATGTAGTCACAAATGACCTTGTAAGTGAAAGAGGTGACAGGAGAGTCAGAATGATATAATGAAAAATTCCCCAGCCATTGATGACTTTGAAGATGGAAGGAGACCTTGAGCCAAGGAATGAATGGTGCCTCTGGAAGCTGGAAAAGGCAAGAAATTG
Source organism: Spermophilus citellus (assembly GCF_964194105.1). Classification (NCBI taxonomy): domain Eukaryota; kingdom Metazoa; phylum Chordata; class Mammalia; order Rodentia; family Sciuridae; genus Spermophilus; species Spermophilus citellus. Next base: position 67,012,586 of record NC_138189.1, on the reverse strand, counting down.
ATTCCCTTCTAGGGCCTGCAGAAAGAAACACAGTCCTGCTTATACCTTCTGTTAGCCTACTGAGACCTTTCTAGACTTCTGACATTCAGAATTGTAAGATAACAAATTTGTATTGTTTTAAACCACTGCACTTTGTGCTAATTTGTTACAGCAGCAATAAGAAACTAATACATCTGAAAATTGCTCTCTGGTATCTCTATGGAACACAATTAGAAAATCACCATTTTGGGGGATTCTTTCTGGTTGTTAGCACATGAGCAGTTATGCCCATGAAAGGGTATTTTGTGTTTCTAAAAACTCTATGGAAGTTAACTATGATAAATACCGATCATTTTTATAAATTGTAATTTTCTCTAGTGAAATGTTTTTTTTTTTTTACTTATCCTAACAGCAGCTTATATAAAATGTTAAAGTTCTATCCCTGATTAAAACAAAGCAACAAAAGAGATCCAATTACTGCAGAGAACTGGACATTTGAATCCTTCTGAGGAGTTTTATGAGCCATCTAATCTAGGACATCTTATAATTTTTTTCTCTCTTTAAAATGGGCAAAAAGTATATTATCATAATAAAGAGATATGCATAAAGCTATGAAAATGTAGGCTAACAGCAATTTAAGTGTAAAGAACCAGCTGTTATAATATAACATGCCAAATGATTTTCTTTTGTGGTAAAATATAATATTACTGTATGGTAGCACATACAATTGGGGAAATTTTCACAGACAATAGACTTCTCACTCTGTATAAAATACAGTAACACTGGTTTAATTCTGTATATATTTGTAAGCACTTTGAGAGTCATAATAAAATTCTGTTGTCCACCCAATAAATGAAGTTCAACATCATTTTGCTGAAATTTGTCAAAGCCATTTGAAAGCTCAATAAAAATATTTAAAATACAGTTTACTGAATAATTTCAATATATTTAGTTTGATGCTAGACACAGGTGGAAAATAAAGAGGTGGAATATCACACTGATAATTCCCTTGTTTCTTTTAGGCACAAATAAAATGACTATGTGCCACTGACAGGAACAAAATGAGACAGGGACAAATGCTGTAGACCCCAGAGACAGAGTCCTCGAGGAAGAACTGTGCAAGAAATGAACCATGAACTAGATGCTAAAAAGACAGGAGAATTCCGAATGTTGGAGACAAAGAAAGAAGGCATCTGCAGAAGGGAGGACATAGGTACTCTTCCAACTGAGGTGTACAAAGAGAAGGCGGTAAGCCACACCATCTATGTATTTGAGTTCTAGAAGAGGTTATGAGAAACCATAAAAAAAAAATCACTCATGTTTTGTGCTGAGCCATCTCCGCTTTCTCATCTGGTCTCCCCTATGATCAATGAAAGGCATCTGTGAAACACCTGACAGAGGAGCACACAGGTGACCACAGTGCAGGCAAAGCCATATGGAGAATAAGTTCACAACCTTGGCCTTCTTGGCTCTGTGATCTGTCAAAACTAGGACAGAAAGAAAGTGTATTTAATCTTTTCAAAAGTAAAGTTGGACACTAAAGTGCTACGAATATTCTGTGATAACCCCATAGTGAAGGGGAAGAGGTCCAGCATGAACCGAGATCAACTTCCATTTGTGTAGGGGTGACCAGGTGTTTCAGAGGCAAATTGAGGGTTTAGGGTAGAAGACAAGGAGAGGGGTGAGCAAAGGCTGGGTTTGTTAATTGGTGCCTGACTAGAGGAAGCAAACTTCTCAAATTGTTATGCTAGGAAGGACTAGAAAAGACAGAGCAAGGCACGCACACTGAGACTTATTTCCCTGAATGTTTACATTTCAAAAATGCTCTCAGTTGATTGATTGTATGTCCTCCTCTGTGAAGTGTTTGTTCATGTCCTTGGCCCATTTGTTGATTGGGTTGTTTGTTTTCTTATTGTCTAATTTTTTGAGTTCTTTGTATACTCTGGATATTAGGGCTCTATCTGAAGTGTGAGGAGTAAAAATTTGTTCCCATGATGTGGGCTCCCTATTTACCTCTCTTATTGTTTCTCTTGCTGAGAAAAAACTTTTCAGTTTAAGAAAGTCCCATTTGTTGATTCTTGTTACTAACTCAAGGAAATGCAAATCAAAACCACCCTAAGATACCACCTCACCCCAGTAAGATTGGCAGGCATGACGAAGTCAAACAACAACGAGTGCTGGCGAGGATGTGGGGAAAAGGGTACTCTTGTGCATTGCTGGTGGGACTGCAAATTGGTGCGGCCAATTTGGAAAGCAGTATGGAGATTCCTGGCAAAGCTAGGAATGGAACCACCATTTGACCCAGCTATTGCCCTTCTCGGACTATTTCCTGAAAACCTTAAAAGAGCACACTACAGGGATACTGCCACATCGATGTTCATAGCAGCACAATTCACAATTGCTAGACTGTGGAATCAACCCAGATGCCCTTCAATAGATGAATGGATAAAAAAAATGTGGCATTTATACACCATGGAGTATTACGCAGCACTAAAAAATGACAAAATCATGGAATTTGCAGGGAGATGGATGGCACTAGAGCAGATTATGCTTAGTGAAGCTAGCCAATCCCTAAAAAACAAATACCAAATGTCTTCTTTGATATAATGAGAGCAACTAAGAACAGAACAGGGAGGAAGAGCAGGAAGAAAAGTTTAACATTAAACAGAGACATGAGGCGGGAGGGAAAGGGAGAAAAAAAGGGAAATCACATGGAAATGGAGGGAGACCCTCATTGTTATACAAAATTATATATAAGAGGTTATGAGGGGAATGGGATAACAAACATGGAGGGAAATGAATTACAGTAGATGGGGTAGAGAGAGAAGATGGGTGGGGAGGGGAGGGGGGATAGTAGAGGATGGGGGGGTAGCAGAATACAACAGTCACTAATATGGCAGTATGTAAAAATGTGATGTATAACCGATGTGATTCTGCAATCTGTATTTGGGGTAAAAATGGGAGTTCATAACCCACTTGATTCTAATGTATGAAATATGATTTGTCAAGAGTTTTGTAATGTTGTGAACAACCAATAAAAAAAATTAAAAAATAAAATAAATAAATAAATAAATAAATAAAAAATGCTCTCAGGTCCTAGAGAAGCCATTCTGGCTGGTTGAAGATCAACATCTCAAAGGAAGAGAGGATTACAATGGCAAGCTTTCTAAAGAAACTGCTCTATAGCTGGTAGGAAGTTCAGGGGCCTATTAACAGGTGTAGCTGGAACAAACTATTCTCTTGGTAGTGTTGACTTCCTCAGGCAGACATTTTAACAGGGGTTGGTTCATTCTAGAGGTGTAGCCCTGAGTTTTTAGAAACTGTGTTAATCTTTGTTCTGTTGGGCATGGTGATGCACCCCAGAATCCCAGCTACTTGGGAGGCTGAGGCAGGAGGATCACAAGTTCAAGTCCAGCCTAAGCACCTTAGTGAGAATCTATCTCAAAAAAAATAAAAGGAGGTAGGGATATAATTCAGTGGTAGAGTGTATATGTGTTCAATTCCCAGTATTGAAGAAAGAGAGAGAGAGAGAGAGAGAGAGAAAGAGAGAGAAAGAAAACTATGTTAGTGTTTTTCGAGTCTTTTAGTGCAGGGGGGACAAAATTATTTGTGGCAACAATTTGTCATTTTTATAGGCCAAAATTGAGGCCTAGTTGAAAAGAGTCTATCTAAAGTTTGGTTGAGAGGAGAGTCTTTGTCACCTTCCAATATTTGTTGAAATTATCCACTTAGCTCAGTTTAACAACACATGCCACCACTAATATTTTTTTTTATTTTTTTTATTTATTTATTTATTTATTTTTTGCCACCACTAATATTGATATTTAATTCCTTTCAATCTGTGTTATAAACCTGGGTCTTGATCTCTAGTTTAACTTAATTTTAATTCTTGGGTTTTTTTTCTCAGTATAATTACCAAGGAGTAGGAAGAGAATTTTGCTGTTCTTTTGGCTCTTTAGCTCTTTGGTTCACCTTTCAGGACTCCTGTAGCAAAAGGAAAACTTCAAAAACTGGAACAACCTTGAAAAGCTCCCTCTGCCCATCGCTTGACCCTGAGCAGGTGCCGTTCAGAATGACTTCAAGAGGGCTTGAACTTTTATAGGCAACAGGCTGCACTTTAGTTGTCCCAGCCTGTGTAGACATACTAAATCAAAATTAAATGTTAATGATGGTGGTGTTCATGCCACTCTGCTGGGGAAATTAAAACACAGACAAGCGAGCCTCTAACAGCTGTCAGTAATCAGGTCACTGCCTTCCCCAGAGCACTGGCTGCCAAGGCTTACACCAACACCTATCATTAATGGCCCTGCTGCCAAAACAACTTGCTTTTGCCAACGTGTTGGGCTAGAAGAACATGAGTTATTTAAGGAGAAGCTGAAAGTCCTTGAGGGAAGTACAAAAAGAGGGCATGAGTACATACATAGAAAAAAAGTAAAAATGATCTGGTGTATGTCCCACTGAATAGTGCTGAAAACAGAATGAACTTGGCAGTTGCTGAATTTACCCTTCTGCTACTATGAGCAGCCTGCACTTCAGGTGAGTCTGGCTTTCCCACAAGCTTATGGTATGTTCTTTATTGTTGTCTTTTCTTGCAACATGAGAAGATTCTAACATGCCATCAAACTATCTTGCTTGTAAAATTAGCAAAAATAAATAATTTTTCCCATTATTTACTCCAAATGCATAATTGGTGAGCTACTGATTCTTAATGGCTAGTGGTTTCATTCACAAATAATGGCTACGGAATTCCAAGATCTGATTCAGGCCACTAGAAAGGGTAAGACCAGAAAAATCCATTTCACATTTCTGCTTGTCCATAATAAACTTCAGTGATCTCTCTTGAAGGAGAAGCATGGATCCCATCATTGGTAACTTTCCCTGACTTAATTTTTAGGGGGAATTGCAGGGAAAGTGTTCCTAGTAATCCAAGTGGCTTGGAAAAAAAAGAGTTCTTTCTATTCCATATTCCATAAACCCAAATAAGTTAATAGTTTCATGCGTGTCACCATTGGGAGTAGTGAGGTCTCTCTAATAAAAAGCTCTTTTTGTTATTTAGGCAGTACCATCAAGTAAGTGATTTAAGTAGATCCAGGAGTGAACTGTCGGACTTGCTCTTGGAGGGGTAGGCATTGCTTCCTTCATAATGGAGGACTCTAGAAAAAGGAAATGGGAAAGATGTATCACAGATGACCACAGAAGGCTGGTGGTTTGCCTGTTCTCAGACCCATTCCTTGCTCCTGTCTTCTCCAAGGCGCATGGACTAGAATCTGGCCATCTACATTTTCCACGCCCTCTCGAGCAACTAGCATTCAGTCAGCTTTAGCCTATGGGAACCCACTGGTATTATTTTAAGACATTTGAGATTCAACGGATGCAGGAGAAATAAAAAATTTTAAAAAGCCTTCTCAGAGCTTCTCTTCTCTGACAAAAACCAGAAACTTCTAAGAAATAAAACTGCCATAAATCTCCTCTTTGGAGGCAAGTCTATTGCTAAAAGAGTGAATAGTGGTGACCCTCCCATAAAGCCCCTCTTTGGGGAAGCAAATAGCAAGGAAGAAGACAGAAAGTCCACTCACACCTGCCTAAACATTCTTGTCTCTCATTCTCGTAAAATCTCATGTGTCCTTACTAAGGAAACCTGTTTGTTCTTCCTTAGGAGCCTTTTCTTCCCCCACTCCCTTCCTCAGTGAAGTTGAGTAGTAAACCCCCAATTTTTTTTTTTTTTTTTTTTTTTTTTTGGTACCAGGGATTGAACTCAGGGGCCCTTGGCCACTGAGACACATCTCAAGCCCTATTTTGTATTTTATTTGAAGACAGGGTCTCATTGAGTTGCTTAGCACCTCACCTTTGCTGAAGCTGACTTTGAATTCATGACCCTCCTGCCTCGGCCTCCCAAAACAGATTACAGGTGTGTGCCACCTCACCAGCATAAACTCTAAATTCTAACCAGCAATTTGAATTGCTCATTACTGAGCACCCTTCCATGTATGTGTGTTGCACAAACTGAATTTACTCTTATCTCTCTTATTTCAATTAATTTCACAGGAACCAACCACTAGACCTTAGAGGATAAAGGAAAAATTTCCCCTCCCCAGCAGGCCAGTGGGAGGCATTGCAGGAAACTGAGCAGCATCTCTGGCTGTGTCCGCCAAGGTTCCAGCCCCTGTGTGACAGCTCCTTGGTAGATTCAGCCCCTCTGGCAGGCTCCTGTGTGATTTGTTGCCATCAATAGTGCTGAGCCTGGTTCCTGGGCTCCTAACACCCCTTCTCCCTTGCTCTCTCTCTAACCCTCTGGGTACTGCAGCTCTTTGCTGCTCTCATCTGGCTTGTCCCTCCTGCCCTGCTCCTTTGCTTGACTTTTCAAATTTTTTAGCACTTTTGTACGTTTCATGTGGTAATCACTCCCACTGTTTGTCAGGTTTCTGTTGCTGTAACAAAAATACCTGCGATAATCAACTTGGAAGAAATATTTGTTTGGGCTCATGTTTTCAGAAGTTGCAGTCCATATTCACTTGGTCCCATGGCTTTGGGCCTGGAAGCACATGGCAGAGAAGGTCTGTTTACCTCGTGGCATCCAGGAAGCAGACAGAGAGAAAGAGGAAGGATCAGGATGCCAATATCCCCCTCAAAGCCATATCCCCCAATGACCTAACTTCCTTCCACCATGCCCCACCTCCTATAGGTTCCACCACCTCTCAGTAGGTGCCACAGACCTTTAACATAAGGTCCTTTGTGTTCCAAACCATAGCAATTCCCTACATCAAATTTCTTCAAATTATCTGAGATGAACTGTTTTCCATACTGGATCCTCTCTGATAAAATAAACAGCATGGCTTGGTCTTCCTTGACACCATGCGGGGATATGTCTCAGTTGGTAGAGTGCCTGCCTCACATGGTTCAATCCTCAGCACTACAAAAAACAAAAAAACAAACAAACAAAAACCTCTTCAGAGGACAGAGATTAGTGTTTTGAGAAAGAAAAACAGTTTTAATTACAGCTGTAGGCATAAAAGTTCATCAAGAAAATTGTGGCTGGGGAGGCAATCAAATGATTGACACATATATACAATATGAGTCTAAACAAAGGAAAAGATGTTTGGAACTTAAGGACAGAGAAGATAAGTTATAGATAGAGGAGGGGAGGAAATATATGGTAAATAAGAACTGTCTTGTTATGCAGATAAGAGTCCAGTGATAAGAATTGGGGTTGGGCTGGGGATGTGGCTCAAGCGGTAGCGCGCTCGCCTGGCATGCGTGGGGCCCGGGTTCGATCCTCAGCACCACATACCAACAAAGATGTTGTGTCCGCCGAGAAATAAAATAAATAAATAAATTCTCTCTCTCTCTCTCTCTCTCTCTCTCTCTCTCTCTCTCTCCCTTTCCTCTCTCTTTAAAAAAAAAAAGAATTGGGTAGCTCTGTACAGAGACACCTTTAAAGATGGAAGTTACCTTTATATATATATATATATAATTGTTTTTAGGCAATTAGGGGGAAATAAAGAGGTTTTCCTGTGTTTGCTGGTTCTCAGGTGCCTTTAGCTCAAAATAATATATAAACCAAAAAGTCATGTTTTGGGATGGCATATTCTGGTAGTCTTCAAGAACAGAATACATTGGCTGGCTAGCCAAGGAAGGGATGATCGAGCTGTTTGGCCATGATGTGTGTCCATAAACATGAGTGAGGAATGCCAAGAAAAATGGAGTCCAGCATGAAAAAGAGAAGAAGCAGACCCAGCTTCCAGAATCTGAATGCTGCTGAAATTTTTCCTTGAATCTTACTGAGGGAACCAGAAAGGCATCAATTTAAGATACAGGTAGATCAAGGCTGATACCCATTGGAAGTTGCTTCAGGTAGCCCCGGCTTTCTTTTGTGAGTTCTCTGTGTGCTGCAGAGGATATAAAGGTGAACCTGACGCCTGTGGTCCTTTAGGAAACATACAGCTTAGCTTCAGGAACAAAGCAGACTCATAAATAACTACATCAAAAGTGGTAAGGAGAGGGATTTAAGAGAAGGGGTCAAAGCACAGAACTGAGGGGGATTAGAAGAGACCGTGAAAGAGCTGCTTCTTCCACCTTCATCTCTGATCTGCCTGGAAGAAGGGAAGGCACGGAGGGTCTATGAATACTGCATGCCAGTTGCACACTAAATTCGGTTACAAGGAATATTGTTCAATGGTCCTTATCAAAGCACAGTGACAGTGCTACTGGAGTCCTGGGCCAGAGGCCTAACCGTGGGGATCCAACAAATCAGGTCTGGCCGCTGAACAACCTAACAGAAAAGGTAATGGTGAAAGGAACTTTAATCAGTGTAGCTACACTGGAAAGACATGAGGTCCTATGTCCTTAGCCCTGTCTTCAAGGGGCTGATAACTTTGAGGTTTTACAGAAAGGGAAATGAGGGGAGGGGTTGGGGGTTTGCCTAGCTGGAGGCTTTACACAGCTGCCCAAGCAGGTGATCTTGAAGTCTGGTCTCAGGATTGATCAGGCAGGGCTTTGTCAGCATGAAAAAGTTGCTGTTGCCTGGGGTGGAGGGGTAGCTTCAACTCGTCACAAGACGTGTAATAATCAGACCTGTTGTTCCTGGCATGCAAGGTGACTCAGAGGATAGGAGGCAGATGCAAAATGGAGGTAGAGACACCAAGTCTTTAATCCTGCTTTTAGTCACCCGTCAGACATTTGCAGAACAAAGTGAAGAGTCTAAGTCCTTGCTACTACAGGGCTCAGATGTGTCTTCTAAAATATGAGTGCAAGAGCCCAGAACATGCCACCCCAAAATTTGCCTCTTTAGGATAAGGATTATTTTGAGCTGGTCATTTTGAGAAACTGCAGGCCCTGAAGCTCTGGAAAATGGTCCTTTTGTAAGAGAAGTTGACATCTATAAGGGAAATTGCCACTTATTAGGATGTCTCCCCCACTGCACTGGGAAGAGAAGGACACTTTGCCATTAGGCTTTTCTCAGAGGTGAACACATGGCTCCATCTACATGGCAAACCTCACCTGGGTTTATGGTGCTTTTCCTAGCCATCTCATCCTCACCAGGCTTCTCTCACACCCTTCTTTCCTTGTTTCAGAAACCAATGGCACTTAAACCTGAAGTTTAAACTCTTTGAAATCTACTCTAGCAATTTACTCAATCTCTGGATTATCTCCCATGTATGCAGGAGGTATTCATGGTATTAAGCTTCTACTTTTTTTTCCCCTCTTGTTAATTTGTTTTCTGTTACAAAGACCAAGCTAAGAACTGAAGAGTGGAAGATTATTTACCTCTACCTTTATAAGGTTTGGGGTTTCCCCACCCCTTTTTGTTTCGTTTTGTTTTTTAGCTGAGAATTCAATTGGCATGTGTGAAACCCAAAAATGTGCCATCATGAAATAGATTTCTTTGGCACATATTGAGTTGGTTATTCAGAGAAATTATAGACTTTACCCAAAACTCATTGTTTTGTAAAAAGAAATCTATGTCTAAAAAGGAAATCTCTGTTAGTGAAGCAAACAGCAGATAGCTACAAGCTTTCTGATGTCTCCCTTTCTGCCTTGGAGAGTTCTTTCCAGAGAAAGAGAAACTGAGAGTCTGACACCTGACCCAAACAGAGGTGACCACAGGTGCTGTTACCTGGGACACCTCATGTGCAAAACAAGACAACCTTTGCTGTGCAGACCTCCCCCAGCCTTCCACAGCCTATACCACCTCCCTTCCTCCAGAAGCCCAAGCCCCTCTCCTGGGATTAGCTGTGTAAGGGTCAGCCATCTTGCACCTATACGAGTCTCATACTCTGTGTTGTGGGAAACCAATCTTACACGTAACTGAGTCACACTCTCTAGCTGGGTGCTGAGGTGCTCAGTCACAGAAATGTGACAGAGCTTTCCCCACCCTTTTTGGGTTCAAGGGTCAGTGTCTCGGTGTCTCGTGCATGGGTGTGTCTTGCTACAGCCCCATGGGTGAAGCTATGCTCACCTGCTCCTTTGTAATATAACCCCTTGCCCTGTTTAGGGTAGAATCTTCCATGGAAGTGCCTTGTGTGTGTCCCCTTCTCTTACTGTGCCCTTGGGTGTGGCCTACCCAGGTGTCAGTCAACCTGCTGACAGTGGACATCATGAAGATAGACTCAGTCCCCTGAAACCTGACCCCTTGCCTCATTTGAATAGCTTCTCCTCAATAAAAGGGGTCAGCGCGTGCTCTTCGCTCTCTCTCTTTCTGCGGACCCCTAAGGTCAGAAGGAGCCGTCACAGCGACAGCTCTTGTGTGGTTATTTTGTGCAGCCCTGTTAGCCCAGTTTAACTGGAGTGACCCCTGAGCCTTTTAGTCGCGAGAACAGCAACCTGGCAGTGTGTGTGACTCCTATGCTTAGGCATAAACCTTGTTTGACTTTTTTTCCCCATTAATCTCTCTATTGTCTATTCAGTTCGCAGACTAAAATTATCAAGCAGTCAGAGGGGAAAAGAAAATTTAAAACTTCTCTACACGTAGAACAGATTAAACAGGAGAAAGACTTACAAATACAACTTTTACATGGCAGAGGGGAGATTATAGGGAAATGAAGACCCAAAGATTCAGTTCGAAGCAAACACTTTTATATGCTAAATTGGATAGAGTAATAAATTGCAAAATGTAATGAAGCAAATGGGCTTGGGGTAGGGTCATTAAACAGGTGGAGAAGTGGCCAGAAAGATAAAGGTTAATAAGGTTATGTGCAATTATTTCCATTGGCCTCAACTTACCATCCTCCATAAAGTATGGTATGAAGAGGGCATCTTTCACACAGGGGCTTCATCTCCTGATTTTAAGAAACAGAAAAATAGAGTAACTTCCCTGCCTCACTCAGTGTTGGGGATTGAACTCAGGGGCCTCTGCCATTGAGACCCATCCCACCGCCACTCCCTACCTTTTAAAATTTCAAGCAAGGTCTCACTAAGTTGCCAAGGCTGGCCTCTAACTTGTGATCCTTCTTGGTTGCTGGGATCAGAGTGATCTTTTTTGTGGAAAGGTGGGTACCAGAGATTGAACTCAGGAGCACTCGACCACTCGAGCCACATCCCCAGCCCTAATTTGTATTTTATTTAGAGACAGGGTCTTACTGAGTTGCTTAGCATCTTGCTTTTTTGCTGAGGCTGGCTTTGAACTCGCGATCCTCCTGCTGTGATTACAGGCCTGCGCCACCACGCCTGGCTAGGGATCAGAGTGATCTTGTACCTGCTGTATTTTAAGTGCTTTTAACTCAAAATAACTATACCAGACTATGTATTTTGGGGTGACATGTGTTTAACTCATTCACGAGGTAGATTTTATGCAGGACCGTCTCTGTAGTTATGGAGATCAGCAATGGGATTGAGCCCAACTGTGAGTATGGCATGGGCAAGAAAGAATTTATAGCCAAGAAGCAGGGTCAATGGGTGGAAAATTACTAAGAGGATACACAAGGGTAATGGGGAATTCTGGCTAAGCAGGATTCTTGCAGAAAGCAGCATAGGGTCATCAGACATTATCTTGGGGGATGGTAGAGGATGAAGTACCTGGTAAGGGCTGATCAGATATCACAGATGAAATGTCTTGCTAAAGTGAGAGAGTTCTTAGATTTTTTTTGTTTTTTGTTTTTTTGAGGTACTGGGGATTGAACCCAGGGTCTCACACATGCTAGTGCTCTACCACTGAGATATATCCCTGGACTTTTTAAATGTTAATTTGATACAGGGTCTCAATAAGTTGCTCAGGCTGGCCTCAGACTTGTGATACTCCTGTTTCAGCCTCCTAAGAAGCTGAGTTTAGAGGGATGTACTACTGAGTCCAGGCTCAAAACTAGATTTTACAGTGGAGTGCACAGATGATCCTAGAGCCTGATTAAAGTTTGGTCAAGCAAAGAATCTTTGTCACTTTCCAACAATGGCTTTGATAACTCATATTGACAATTTGTAAGCAATGACTTCAGGTCTGACTTGATCCAGGGCTCGAATTTGGGTTTCCAGGACACTATCTCCTTTTATCTTAATTATTCTTACCCCTGAACTGTTTTCATGATGGTAGCAAATAGTAGTCTACAGGTTCATGCCCTCACAGGCAAAACCAAAAAAAAAAAAAAAAAGGAATTCTCTTTTATCCTTTTCATGGTGGCTAGAACAGTGAATTACATGTACAAGGCCTTAGATAGAAGAAACCCCCAGAGCTATAATGGTTTAGATCACAATGAGTCTCAAAGAATGATACCCCTAAAATATGGCATTTGTTGGTATGCTGAGCAATTTGATATAAATAAAATTAAAAGGCCTTGTCTTCCTCCTCTCCCTCATAAGCACAAGGAGAGACTCCCTCTGGAATCCTCTTGTTTGCCTTGAGACCAGACTGCAGGAGGGAACAAAACTGCTTTCCATCCTACCCTGAAGTCTCATTGTCCGTCAAGAAAAGGAGACTTAAATGATTGAGTTATGAGTGTGTGTTTGATGCCAGATTGTGATAGAGTATTTGTCCTGGTCTGAGATTTTAAAAAAAATAAGAAACAAATAACCAAAAAAAATTTTTTTTTATCTGAACAGCTTTCAGTGAGGTTAAATTTTATGAAAAAAATACTGAATGTTATCAGATGTTTGTAAATGCAAAAAATTGCTATCATTGCTTATTATCATTTGATTAGGAGATTTCAGCTCCTATTAGCAGTGTAAGGTTTTTTTTAATGTACAATATTCATCAGAATTTTAAAAATTTTTTTAAAAAGACAGGGATGGATGGACACTGGACAGACTTCCCTTTCAAGATGATGTATGTCACTAGAGATCAATCAAATTCCTATGAGAATAATTTTTCAAGCTAATTCCTGTCTCTGAGGACCATTTATTCTCCTAGTAAAAATTTGTGTCCCCCTTAAAATTATGTCTGTATTCCTCATTCTGCCCCTCCTCTATAGAAAGGGGTAGATAATCTTATGAATCGTGTTGTACTGGATAATTACCCCCTGGGATTGCCTCCAGGCACGTGTGTAAATGTGTGTGTCTTTGCTCCAATTTGCTTTTGTCACTTTATTTCAGTGACTCTTGAGAAGGTGTGGGGGCAAATTCCCTTCGCTCCCAAGATCAATCCTCTCTTCTCACACCATAAGGACTGAAAAAGATAATCAAGGTGCTGTTACAAAAAAGAAAAGGCACCTGGCTGCTGGGCAGGTCCATACCCAGCTGAGCTATCATCCTCTTAGAGGACTGTGAAGAGGGGAGGCCCGGTCCCATGTCACCAGACACTCCTGCCACACACTTCAGATGGGCCTGGAGCTACAGGGAGAGACAAGGGGGTGTTGAAAGCCTGGTCCCTGTCCAGGCCCGACTCAAGGTTTGGTCTGCTGACTTTGGTAATTTGTCTAGACCGATGCTTCTCAATAGAGCCCAATTCCCACTCCTCCTCCAGTCCCAGAAGGAAGGAGTGAAGACACAGAGACTCCAAGATGGATCTGAATGAACAGGCCTCGCTCAAGTTACCGCCATTAACTATCATTAGACCAACTCCCTTGTCCACTTCTCCACAACTATCCCTTCTTCATCCAACCTCAGCACACGAATGCAGTTGTCCCCATTTCTTTGGGTTTTCATTTCTGAAGGATCCATGTCACATAAATCTTTATTCAAGAAAGCCAATTTGTTATGCTTTTCTCTTGTTAATCTGATTTTGTTTTTGTTTTTGCTTTTCTGATTGGAGTGTCAACTGGGAATCTTGTGACAGGGGAGGAAAAGATCTTACTTTTCTCCCTTACACCATTCTACCGGTTGGATCTTAAATGCCTCCTAATGCCCAGGTGTTAAGGGATTAGTCTCTAGAACGGCACTTTAGGGAGGTGGTGGATTCTTTAAGAGGACTTCAGGTTATTGGGACACACTTCCCAAGAGGATTGTAGGACCCTGGTCCCTTCCCCCCTCTCTCTTTGGCTTCCTGGCCATGAGGTGAGCAACTTTGTTACACCACGTGCTTTGCCACCTGCTCAAAAGTAATGGGACAAATCAATCATAGGTCCAAACTTCCAAAATTGCAAGTCAAAACAAACCTTTTCTTCTTATAAATTGATTGCCCCCAGGTATGTGTAATAGTGATGGAAAACTGGCTAAAATAGCTTCTTTCTTTCTTTTTCTTTTTTTAACCTCTTTCATCCGTTATTGTTAGGATCTTTGCTTAATAAAAATAATTCCTATGGCTGTAAGAAGTAGTGATTAGCTGTGCCATTGCAAAAAGTAAAATAAAATAAACTCTGAGCCAGGCACAGTGGCACAGCTTGTAATCCCAGCAGCTCTGGAGGCTGTAGCAGGAGGATTGCAACTTCAAAGCCAGCCTCAGCAATGGCAAGGTGCTAAGCAACTCAGTGAGACCCTGTCTCTAAATAAAATACAAAATAGGGCTGGGGATGTGGCTCAGTGGTTGAGTGCCCCTGAGTTCAATCCCCAGTAACAAAATAAATAAATAAATAAGCTTTGACTTCAGGTTCGGAGGCAAAGGTTAAATCCCTGCAGAGACTGCAAAATCCCAAAGGAAAAACCTCCCTTTTACTACTTATAACCATCCAAAGAGCAAGGAATGCGGAATATGCATAAATGCTTAAACAGCAATGTTAAATCTGGATAGAAGGTTAAAAAAAAAAAGGTAAAAATACCAGCAAACAAAGTGATCTAGAGTATGCCTCTTATACCTTTTAATTACTTACTTTTGTTTTCAAGTTAATATTTATTATGGAGGACAAATCTTTATTATGATAAAACTAGTATTTGCTGGTAAAAACTTAGAAAATAAGAATAGCTGCAAGAAAGGAAATTTTAAAGCTTCTTCATCCAGAAATAGCTTCTGCTGACACTTTAGTATGCATTCCTTCTGTCTTCCCTTGCAAACAGATACATTTTAACAATGTACCTGCTTGTGCTGTGAGTCCTGTGTATGAGAGAGGGGTCACTGGGGACATCTGTGGTTTAGATGTATTGCAGCAATTGCTAGAAACTGATGACAGCAATAATGAACACACCTTTTTAGCAGAATCATCCATCTTTGTTAAGATAATATTCCAGGATATTTGTATTTGTACATAGTTAAGCCAGATGGCCACAAATTTTTTAAAAATGGGCTCCTTTAGGAAACACTTTTTCTCTACCCTGTTATATTCTATGTCTGGGGCCTGCGGATTAAATTGACAAAAGACATTACCAAGAGAAAATTGTATGCACACGGGAGCCAACAACAACAACAACAACAAAGTAGTTGGCTTCTTCAATGGTTAAAGGTTTATGATGTCTCTAATTTCATATGGAAAAGGGAGGAGGAAGAAAAAGCTTGGGGCTGGGGATGTGGCTCAAGCGGTAGTGCGTGCGCCTGGCATGCGTGCGGCCCGGGTTCGATCCTCAGCACCACATACCAACAAAGATGTTGTGTCCGCCGAGAACTAAAAAATAAATATTGAAAAAAAATTCTCTCTCTCTCTCTCTCTCTCTCTCTCTCTCTCTCTCTCTCTCTCTCTCTCTCCTCTCTCACTCTCTCTTAAAAAAAAAAAAAAGCTACTATGGGAGAGCAAATAGGTTTCTTCAGGGAAGAAAAATGAGGTTTCAGGAGAACAAGTGGCAGATTGGAAAGTTTGTGATAATGGGTGTGAGTGGTCTTTCCATCTTTTTAGGCCATAAAACTCCCATGGAGAGGAGACTTATGGAAGGGCCACTTAGCTTCTTAGTTTCTCCTCTGGGAGTGGACCTGCCCCAAAGAAGAAATTTATGGCATCCTCTCTTCTGTCAACATCCTTATTTGTTGAAAATGTCTGCTCAGATAAGGGAAGCTCTGAGAAGGCTTCTTTCTGCATCTGTGGGATCTCAAATGCCTTTCCGCTTAAAGGAATCTTGGTACACATTTTGGAGATCCAGGTGGCCCCATACCCTCAAAGAGGAAAAAGCAGCAAAAGTGTTGGAAGCTCACCCTCTTCAAATCATGGCACTGGGGCCGGCTCTCTCTCAAAACAGTGCCATGTGGGTGGTTTAATAAATTCCATTTTACAAATGGCAAACTAGAGGCTCAGTGAGTGGAAGTCAAAGGCCAATAATCTGAACCTCGATGGTGTTTGGTTGGACATCTAGAACTTTTATTCAACAAACATTTAGTGAGTGAACTTTATGTGGCAGATGTTGTAACCAGGTACTGACTCAAAGACAAATTAATTGTTCCTGCCCTGAAGGCGTTGCAGTCTGGGGGAAATCAAAGCAGGCTGATGCCTATTGTATAGTGTGATGCTGTGATAGAGACTGCTCTTCTGCACACACAGGTAGGTGCTGTAGAAACAGAGGAGAAAAAACTACACCAGCTATGTGATAGCTTTCTTGATGAAGGGGACCTGTGACATATGGTATTTGACCTACATAGTTGTTACAGGTTGAACTGTGTCCTCAGAAGGTATCTTAGAGTCCTCACCTCTGAATGCAACTTTATTTGGAAATGATTGCAGTTGTAATTTGTTAAGATTCAAACAGGAACAGGGTGAGCTGCTAATCCAACACCTCTGATGTTCTTACAGTGTTATAATGTGGGACTTAGGGGTGTATCTCAGTGGTAGAGCATTTAGCATGTGTGGGGCCCTGGGTTCTATTCCAAGCACACAAAAAATAAATAAAGGAAAGAAATATGATGTGAAGGAAGAATAGATTGTGACTGCTGAGTTGGGGAGAAGGAACAAGGGTCATATCGCAGCTCTGTCTTCTCCCACTTTCCTCTTTGGGGTGCTCCTGTCTTCAAAGAGCTTCTCTTCTGTCAGCCCTGGCCTGCCTCCATATTATCAGGCTCCCAAGAAGAGCAGAATCTGAAATGGAATTCTTCTTTTTTCGGGGGGAGGGGTGCTGGGTATGGAAGCCAGGTCTTGCACACACTACGAGATGAGAATTCTTGTTAAACTTTGTTAAATTCTTGTTGGGCTTTGCTGGGAGAGTGCTCACAGGAGAAGCAAAGTGAGGAAAGGAGGATAAGACCGGGGAGTAAAGCTCAGCAAGAAGGGGCTCAGCTGAGGCCTGATGGCTTAGCTTTTTCACTGCTGTGATGAAAAGACCTGGCAAGAAGAATTAGAGGAGGAAAACTTTATTTGAGGCTCATGGTTTCAGAGGTCTCAGTCCATACATGTCCTATTCCATTGCCCTGGGCCTGAGGTAAGGCAAACCTTACCTCAGGTGGAAAGGTGTAGAGGAGGTCAGGAACTCAGGACATGATGTCCAAAAAGCAGGGACTAAATACACCCCAAAGTTATGCCCTTAATGACCTACCTCCTCCAGCCACACTGTGCCTACAGTTACCACCCAGTAAATCCTTATCAGGAGTTAATACACTGATTAGGTGAAGGCTCTCATAACCCACTCATTTCACCTCCAAACACTCTTGCATTATTTCACATATGAGCTTTTAGGGGACACCACATCTAAACCATATGCCTACCTTAAGGCGAACCCCATCAAGATGTTCTGGGATGCAAATCGCAACAGAATTAGTCTCCTTGAGGAGACAGGACCAGCCTTTTCTGGTCCCTCCTCCATGGGTCAGTCATTGGAGGACCCAAGGGCAGGTGAGTGAGAATGTGCCAGAGCCTGCTAGGCAGGTCACAGCAGCTCCTGTGTGGCCAAGGGCAATTCTCTAACAAAGGGGCACCTGGGGGATTTGTCATCAGCCCACACCCAGCAGCTGGGGTGGATGCACCCACTGGCCAAGGGGATGTGGCCCTCAGAGACTTCTCACCTCCAGCTCAGGGGACTGTCATATAGTCCAGCACTGCTTCTGCTTGAAGGGACAGATGAATAGAAGAACCAGACTAGGAGAATATCCTTCTTCTTGCAGTGTCTTTCCAGTGCAAAACCTAATAAAATACTTTGGAGCACTTCCTGTGCACTTTTCCTTTGTGCTAGAAAAAGCCTAACAACCAAATTCTGCCATACTTATGTTCAAGCAATGACACTGCTCAGACTTTACTGAAAAAATGATGAAGTTCTTGTGGCTGGATTTGATCACAAAGGTCATGCTATTGCTGACATTTCTCGAGTCTGATTGAAGGTTGTCAGAGTAGTTAGTGTTTTTCTTTCGGCCTTACATAAAAGAAGGGGAAAAAAACAAAATCATAAGTTTTGATGATGCAAACACAGTATTCATGGGTTTTCATTAAAATATGCAAAAAAATAAAATTTCAAAAAATTAGCAAAAGAAAAAAAATCACATATTTTCCAAATAATTCTTTTTCATTTTTAATCATATTATTCTGAGAAGATACAGAAGAGACTGTGCAAAGCATCACAGAAGTTTTTCTCCTGTGGCTTTTGTCTTCATTGATTGACCTCCACAGTTAATTTCAAATAATGTGCTCAGCAGCATTAACTTGTGACTTTGGAGCTGAGTGAACCCATGAGGCACGTAGCTCATTTATACTCCGGAACTTGGAAACCAAAAAAAAAAAATCTGAACCTCTCACCAGTGTGATATGCTTCTTATTCCTATATAGTAGGAAATAGCCTTACATTATTTGCTTTGCTAGATTTTTTTTAACTGCTTTAATTGTGCACTTACGTGCATCAGAAAAGCTATTCATTTTTTTCCAGTGATCAATACAAAAAATGTTCTAACAATCAAGAATTGCCTTTAACTTTATGGGGTGATTTCAGAAATTATTATAATGATGGTCTTCCATTTCTGGGAATATTACCATTTAAAAAATTAATGGCAATTAGTGAAAAGCATTATACAACATATGTAATGAAATATATCATTAGTATATTTTCTATTTATTTATATCTAATTTTTGTGAATGAAACAAGTCCTTTAAAATAATTGTCAACTTGATACAGATAAGTCTGAATAACTAGACTGGGTACCAATGTGGTATCTTTTAATACAGGTAATATCTCTATAGTAGCATCCAGCCAGTCTCAGCCCTTATGGTCTATGATCTCTTTGAAATGCTGAATTCTGTCAGTCAACCCCATACCCTTCTTTATTTTCAGGTGCTTAGAAGCCAATTATTTTCTTCTTTGCCATCTACTACTCCACACCTCTGTCTGCTCTGCTTTCCCCTCTGACCTGGGCATATACCAGGTACACTATCTCCTCCTGTTCACTACAATCATAGGATTCAAAAGACATCTTCCTGGTCATAGGTTTCTAATCCTTCCCCCAAATAACCTTTCCCTAGGGATTTCTGTGAAACCAAATGAAACTTGCATCCATCTGTACACTCTCAACAAGGGTTTCTAAGGGAATGGGACCACGAATCAGAAAACTTGGATCTAAACCCCAGATTTATTCACTCCAAATCTGTAATACAGGGACCTATTCCCTACATTGATTCATGAAGTTTATATTAAATTATACATACAAAGTCATTTTGTTGAAGAAAAACTTCTTTATCAAAATCTGACAAAAATGCAGATACTATTGAGATATTTTACCTTATTATTTTATGTAATTCTAACAACAACCCTGTAAGGTATACATTATTATCATTATCGTTATTATTATTATTATTATTATTATCATCGTCATCATCATCGTCATCATCATCATCATCATTATTATTATTATTATTTTATAAAATGAGAGAAATTGAGGTTTAGATAGTTTAAGCCTCTTGTTCAAGTCCAAAAAGCTAATAAAAAGGCTGAGGTAAAAAACCTGTAGTTAATTCCAAATCTCACCCCCAAGTGTCAGTCAGGGTTCTTGGATGCAGGTGCCAG
The DNA here is from genome assembly GCF_964194105.1 of Spermophilus citellus. Classification (NCBI taxonomy): domain Eukaryota; kingdom Metazoa; phylum Chordata; class Mammalia; order Rodentia; family Sciuridae; genus Spermophilus; species Spermophilus citellus. The sequence goes on along the minus strand of NC_138189.1, from coordinate 66,992,918 downwards.
AAACAACTCCGACCATTATAACAGAAAGATAGTGGAGGTTCACAGTACTGGCCTGCGGTCTGACAACGGCCAGACTTGGGAAATGAACCAGAACAAAGGCAGCTGCTTAGAACAAAGGAGGAGGAAGTACAGAAGGTCCTTTAGCTATGACAGTTGGGAGGGGAACTGAGACAGCAGACACTGCTGCCATCTCAGTGGAGCATCACTGTGTCATTTCTTCCAGATTAAAAATCCTGAGTGAGTATCAGATGTGCAGAGCCTGCAACATACAACCTGGCCTTGACCACAGATGGATGAGACAGGGGTATCTTCCCAATTCTTCTTCCACATTAGGAGGACACTTTGACATGCCAGGCAGGGACTCTTCCGGTTTCTGCACACGGCCCTTCCTCAACACACATGTGTGTGCACACACCCACATCCACACACACTCCCACCCTTTTCTTTCTTCCCTCCTCAGACAATGAAGAGTTTTCTCTTATGTCCAAGGCTAATCTTTTTATCTCCTCATCTTGAGCACAAAGCAAGAGAACTGTATAAGAATACCATTTTATAAAGGACAGGGCATCACATCAGGTGAAGAAAAAAAGGCACATTCAGAAAGTGATGTGAAACCATTAAAAACTGAGAAAAATAAAAACTGATCAGATTTTTACCTGAATAATATCCATAAGCTCAAGATACTTTAAGGATATACAGATAAAATGGACAAATCAAACAAACAAAAAAAGAAACTAGAGTTTCAGAGATAAAGAAGTAGATTAAAGGAAAGGTGGGAATATCCCAGTGGCTCAGGAGGCTGAGGCAGGAGGATCAGGAGTTCAAAGCCAGCCTCAGAAAAATCGACATGCTAGGCAACTCAGTGAGACCCTGTCTCTAAATAAAATACAATATAGAGCTGGGGATGTGGCTCAGTGGTTGAGTGCCCCTGAGTTCAATCCCTAGTACCCCCAAAAAATATAAAAAAAGAAGGAAAGGTGGGAATATTTAATTATATAAAACAATTTTAACACCTATATGTCAAAATATAATTATATTTTAAAAATTATTTGCAGTGGAGGAGAGGCAAAACTTTACCTTCAACTTCTTAGAGTTTTTTGACTGGGTTTGAGAATTAAATTGACATAAGATAGATCAATGGGAGAAAAGTATACGAGTTTATTTAATAAAACTTCATGCGTAGCTCTTGTAAGGAATGAGACCAAATACGTAGTTAGAGTTGGACACGTATGCTGACTTGAACAAAGAATAGTAAATTGTGGAATGGGCCAAATCAAAGGGACTTGGCCTCAGGTAGTTAATTGGATAAAAAGTGACTAGGAAGACAAGGTTGTTGGCCTTGACTTTCCGTGTTTGATGATAAGAATGCTGTTTTCCTTTTGATAGGTATCTTTCACTTAGGAATTTCATTTCCTGCTTTTAAGAAACAGCATGAAAATCAGAGTGATCTCCTTGTGTCTGCTGTTGTTTCATGTGCCTTTAACTCAAAATAGTCAATGCACCAGAGCAGGATATTTGGGGATGGCAATGTCTACACTCTTTCAGCAGCAAGTTGGACAGTTAAAAGGTTAGTATATTTTTATCAAAATTACTTGTGAAAGCTGGGCATGGTGGCATGACTGTAGCCCTAGAACTCAGGAGGCTAAGGAGGATCATTTGGCCCAGGAGTTCAAGACCAGTCTGGGCAACATAACAAGCACACCCTATGCCACCCCAATTGCTTATGTACATTGGTAAGAAAATTGCTGAGAGCATGAAAGTCTAGTTGGCAAAGGACTACTGTTGTAGGTTGAATGGTGTCCCCTCCCCACCCCAAATAAAGAAAACTTCATATGTTGTAGTTCTAACCTTCGTACCTCAGAAGGTTATGACTGCGTTGGAGATGGAGGTCATTACAAAATAAGTTAAAAATGAAGTCATGAGAGTGGACCCTAGGGTTGGGGTTGTAGCTCAGTGTTAGAGCACTGGCCTAGCACATGTGAGGCACTGACTGGGTGTGGTTTTTAGAGCCACATAAAAATAAACAAATAAAATAAAGGTATTTTGTCAACAAGTAAAAATCAAAATTAAATAAATAAAAGAGTGGACCTAAGCCAACGTGACTGGTGTCTTTAAAAGAACAGGAATTAGGGTTAGGCACAGTAGTGCATGCCTATAATCCCAGCAATTTGGGAGGTTGAGGCAGGAGGATCAAAAGTTTAAGGCCAGCCTCAGCAACTTATGGAGGCCCTGTTTCAAAAGAAAAAATAAAAAGGGCTAGGGATGTGGCTCAATGGTAAAGTATCCCTATGTTCAATACCCAAGTACCAAAAAGGAAGAAGAGGAAGAGGAGGATGGGGAGGACACAGACACTGACAGAGGTGAGACCATGTTCAGATACAGGAAGAAGATGGCCATCCACAAGCCAAGATGACAAGCCTCAGAAGAAACCACCTCTACTGACAGCTTGACCAGGGATTACTAGCCTCTAGAACTGAGACTTTTGTGTTGTTTAAACTACGCAGTTATGGCATTCTAGCAAATTCATACAGACATAAATATTTTATAGAAGAGAACACAATTAATAAAAGAGGTGACCGTTGGGACTGAAACATGAAGGAAAACTATTTATATCTATTGAGCTTTTGATTATTATTCAGGGTGGGTTTGCTTGTTTTTAAAGAAAACCTTTCATAATTTGCCAAAATGTGTACATTTGAAAAACAAAATTTAAAATTGTTTGTAATTTTGAATCCATAAAATAAACACAGGCAACAAACTAATTTATGCTTCATTCAACAGGAATGACTGTCAGCTATAATCTAGACGCCATCTGTATTGCTCTGATAGGGTTTTGTGGTAGGCTAATCTTAGGACAACAGATGATTAGATTGGATGCTTTGAATGACTGCTATTGTGACATTTTTGCCATGATAAGCACTGGCTCTGCAGCTGCCCCGCAAGGATGGACAGGATGGACAACCACACAATTGCCACTCTATCTCCCTTCTAGCGCCCTCAAGAGTTGCAGAGTTGGAAAAACCAAAAACCATACTTTGCTTCCCAGAATTCCTTGCAGCTAGGTTCTAGTTACCTCCATTTTCTTGTTTTTAAAATGAAGATAAGAGCTTCTCTCTCATAGGGATTTTATAAGAACTAAGTGAGTTAATTATATAAATTGCTTTGCCTGGTACATGGTATCAATGAGTGCTGGCCTTATTACAATCATCATTGTTGTTTTAGCTGCTATTCTGAAAGTGGATGTGAGGAGGCGGAGGCCATCTTTCCTGTTACGCTGCTGTCTTCCTCTATCAAGTGCTGCCTTGGATCTACTGAAGTTTTCTACAGCAGGGTTCAGGTCCAGAATTAGCTTCCCAGAGTCCAGAGATAATCGTCCTGGATCAAGGTTATGGACGTCTGTCCTTGAAGTCAATATGTCCTGCTCCTATTTCAGTCTCTGATTCCCTAGTCCCCAGGGAACTAATTCTGCTATATATTCTGAGAATCACCCCAAAGGCCCAACCTGGAGTTCTTTCTTTACTACCTAAATACCTTCATCTAAAAAAATTCCTTTCCTCTTAAAACATGTGGAATAGTGTCCCTTTCCTACAACAGAATCCTGGGTGATCTATCCATGTGAGCACCTTTCTCAATTTCCCTTTGCTCCATTTCCAGTTGTGGAAAAGGACAGGAAAACTAGCATAGGGAAATGTTTCTGCAAGCAAGATACAGGAACCACAGAGGTATGTTAGTGCTGGCAAAGCCTAGCCTGGAACCCAGGTCTCCATTCTCCTATTCAATGCTCTTCTGTCAGCTCAGGTTCCAAGGAAGATCTGTCCAGACCAGCTGTTACTAGCTGGTTCTGTAATTTCTTCCATCTCCCCATAGAAGTCCATCAGCAGAGAAATGGGAGGAAAGGAACTTATATTTAATTTTTTTTACTCTCTTGGTCATTCAGGATGCAATAATGAAGAACCACAGATGGGGCAGCTTAAAAAAAAACAATTGTTTATCACAGCTCTGGATCTTGAGATCTAAGTGCCCACAGGTTCAGTGTCTGGCGGGGGCTCATTTCCTGGTTCACAGATGGTGACTTCTCTCCCTGTTCTCATGTGGTGGAAGGAATGCAAGAGCTCTCAGAGGTCCTTTTTATAAGGGCACTAATTCATGACCTCATCACCTCCAAAGTCTTCACCTCCTAAAATCATCACCTTGGACAGGAGGTTTCAGCCCAGGAATCTTGAAGGGACACAGACATTCAGACTATGGCATTGACTTTCTTTCTCTATTATTGGACACAACCTTTAGAAGTCAGAGACCACTCTTAATCATTTTGTATCCCCAATATTGGCACATCTGTATATACTCACTTAATATCTGTTAAAACTCTGACTTAAGCTGTTAATCAGAGTATACAACATTATAGGATTTAAAAATCTGTTCTGGATACTGGGAGCATTGGCTCATGCCTATAATCCTAGCAATTTGGGAGGCTAGGGCAAGTTCGAGTTCCTGAGGAGGATTGCAGGTTCAAGATTAGCCTCAGCAACTTAGAAAGGCCCTAAGAAATTTAGTGAGACCCTGTCTCAAAATAAAAAGGCATGGGGATGTGGCACAGTGGTAAAGCACCTCTAAGTTTAATCCCCTGTACTAAAAAAAAAAAAAAAAAATCTCCACTGGAAAGTAAAAATTTTCAAGGCTCTGGCTGTAGCTCAGTATGGGGCACTGAGTTCATCCTTAGCACCACATAAAAATAAGCAAATAAAATAAAGACATACTGTCCATCTACAACTACATTTTTTTTTAAAGTTAGTAAAAGGCTGTAGCTGTAGCTCAGTGGTAGAGTGCTTGCCTCACACATGTAAGGCACTGGGATCAGTCCTCAGCACCACATAAAAATAAAGATATTGTGTCCAACTACAACTAAAAAAATATTTTTAAAAAAAGTAAAAATTTCTGTGGACTGGGGATGTAGCTCAGTGGCAGGGTGCTTGTCTAGCATGTGCAAGGCCCTGAGTTCAATCTCAAGTACTGCAAATAAATAAAATCAGGTTGTGCATTTTTATTGAGAACTGACTTATTATGGTTTAGCTGTGGTATCCCCCAAAAGCTTACGTGTGAGACAATGCAAGAAGTTTGGAGAAGAAATGATTGGGTTAAGTCTTAACTTAATCAGTAAATTGATTCCCTGATGGGGTGTGGCTGGAGGAAGTGGCTTATTGGGGGCGAGGCTATGAGGTATATATTTTGTATAGGGACAGTGGAGTCTCTGTTTTCTGATGATCATGTGAGCTAGTTTCCTCTGCCACACTCTTCCACCATGATGTCCTGCCTCACCTGGAGCCAGTGGAATGGAACCCACCTTCTATGGACTAAATAAACCTTTCCTCTTCTGTAGTTGTTCTTGTCAGATATTTAAGTCACAGCAGCGAAAAAGCTGACTAAAACATGACAAGAAACGAAGGAAGGGAGGGAGGGAGGGAGGGAGGGAGGGAGGGGAGGGGAGGGGAGGGGAGGGAGAGAGAGAGAAAGAAAGAAAAGTAGGTAGGTTTGGTTTGGTGGGGGTTGAGGGGATGCTCATCCTTGAACCCAGTGACACTTTACCACTGAACCACTTTTTTTTTTTTTTTTAATTTTGAAACAGGATCTCGCTAAGTTGCTTAGGGCCTGGCTGAGTTGCTGAGGCTGGCCTCAAACTTGTGATTCTCTTTCCTCGGCCTCCCAAATGACTGGGATCACAGGAGAATGCCACTGTGCCTGACCAGTTTGGTCTTTTGGATTGAAGTTACTGTACACTGTTAATTACTGTAAGCTGGGAATGGAAACCCTCATACCATAGAACCTAAAAATCTATGTGGACTATGATTTTCTTTCATTGAAGATTGCATTATTTTTCTCCTAAATTAAGGGTAATTTTTTTAAAGATTTAGATTCTATGACTAATATTTAGAATATTTGCTGCAGGATGGCTGCCCCCCAGCAGTAACCTCAGAATTCCCAATACAGTGCCTGGCATCTGCACACCAACAAGCACTTTCCCACTCTCTAGAGTCACAATTTCCAGAAAGGAATGGCTGAGCTTAAATTAGATTTCCATTCTTGGTCAATCAGCAATGACCAGGAAATAGTGGCTATCATGTAGTACAATTTTTATGCACAGAATCAACTCTGGACAGGTGGAAGGAGCCGTTCTTGGAGGTGGGAGGAGAAGGCAAACACATTGTAGAACAAGGGTGACAATATCCCAGGGAACAAAGACTCTGTAACTTTCATGAGAAATCAATGTAACTATTAAACTGTCTGTAGGTAGGAATATCATGTTCTCTTTAAAAAAATTTTTTTTAGTTGTAGATGGACACAATATCTTTATTTAACTTATTTACTTATTTTATGTGGTGCTGCGGATTGAACCCAGTGCCTCATGCATGCGAGGCAAGCATTCAACCACTGAGCAACAACCCCAGCTTGAATATCATGTTCTTCACATTTAAAAAATTATACTCTTTGCATATGAATATGTATTCTTATATAGTAACTTGAACTGGCTCCTATTAGCTCAATGACATTAATTTCCCTTATCCAAGCAATATGATATAGGTACTATGAGAATAGATAGCAAAGAAAATTTAAAAGTTAATTAATGAGAAAAAATAAAAATGGAATTCTAGATGTTGCTGGCTGGCTAAATCATGCTCACGATGCAAATTAGGCAATTTGAAAGGGACATCCATTTATTTGGGCCACTAGGGCACCATTTAAGGAATTCTTATTCTGGTAAATGAGGGTAAATAGGACCCTAGTGACTGAAAAACTTAAAGCTGCTTCCAAAAGCTCTAATTTTCACCTAGGGAGTACAAAAAAAAAAAAAAAGCTGTGTGGAATAAATAGCCAGATAAATAATGCAAAAGCAGAGAGTTCAGGCCAAGGTGGAATCCATGTTTGAGAGATCAGGTACTGATGGCAAATTTCAAAGTATGTTTTACAGAAAGGCAATAATAGGGAACTGATAGAGGGCTTTGACATTGGTGTGTCAGTGCCATATAAATTCACAGATAAATTCATAGCTCAAGCAGAGTTTGCTCTTGAGACTGAAACCAAAATATGACACAGATGAGGCTTAGTCAAAAGGTGCAGGGTTTTCCTCTCACATCCCAAAGCAGATGTTCCCCGGTGTGGCACGTATGCCAGAGCAAGAATATTTTCCATATTCTGTTGGGTGGTTTTTTGTGCACAGAATGTTATAATGTTATTTTCATTTTCTAAATTATCACTCAGATTATTAAAAATCTAATTATTCCTTAAGCTTTATAGGAAGTAAGACACAGTTCTAAAAACATTTAACTTGCTTTAAAAATCCAGACAATTTTCATACCTGCTTTAAAGGATTTTTAATTCAATTAAGTAAATTCCCTTAAATAGTAACAACTATAGTAAAACATTTAGCATCTTTGATTTTCCTATCAAGTACTGCTAAAAGAAAACCTTCACATGTTCTCAGGTAAACTATAATCTAATAAATTCATAACATTTCGACTTGAAATGATGAACTAGAACAATTGTTCAATTGCATACTTACTCGGAAATTATAAAACTAAGATATTGCTCTAATAAGCCAAATTCAAATGCTTCCATATCCCATATGTACAGTTCCTTTAGCCCCAAAATATTCCTGTAAAGGTGTGATTCTCCTAGCCACTCCTGTACTTTATGCTTTCAGAGGCTGAGAGGCTCTGACCTGCTAAGGAAAAGATGACACCATCCCATACTCTGGGGATTGCCCTCTCAGATGTGTGAGCATTTGCAGAGCAACCAGAGGTTTCATAAATATATATATATATATATATATATATATATATATATACACACACACACACACACACACACACACACATACAATATAATGCATTTTGACATATTAGATATACATAGAGTATAACTTATTTTAATCAGGATCACATGTGGAGTTACAGTGGTTGTATATTCATATATGAACACAAGAATGTTATATCTGTTTCATTCTACTATTTCATTCTCCCTCCCTTCTCTTCACTCCTCTCTGTCTAATCCGATGAACTTCTATTATCTTCCCCTATAAGAAAGAACATTCAGTCCTTGGTTTTTCAGGACTGACTTAGTATGGCAGTCTCCAGTTCCATCCATTTAATGGAAAATGCCATAATTTCAATCTTCTTTATGACTGAGTAATATTCCATTGTGTATACATACCACATTTTTTTACCCATTCATTTGTTGAAGGGTACCTAGATTAGTTCCATAGCTTTGCTATTATGAATTGAGCTGCTATAAATATTGGTGTGGCTGTATTACTGTAGTATGCTGATTTGAAGTCCTTTGGATATATACTGAGGAGTGGGACAACTGGGTCAAATTGTGGTTCCATTCCAAGTTTTCTGAGGAATCTCCATATTGCTTTCCAGAGTTGCACCAATTTGCAGTCCCACCAACAATGTATGAGTATACCTTTTCCTCCCACAGCTTCACCAACATTTATTGTTACTTGTATTCTTGATAATAGCCACTCTGTTTTAATTTGCATTTCTCTAATTGCTAGAAATATTGAACATTTTTTCATATATTTGTTGACCATTTGTATTTCTTCTGTGAAGTGCCTGTTCAGCTCTTAGGCTCATTTATTGATTGGGTGATGATGATGATGATGATGATGATGATGATGGTGATTTAATGTTAAGTTTTTTGAGCTCTTTGTATATCCTGGAGAGTATGCTCTATCTGAGGTGCAGGTGGCAAACATTTACTCCTATTCTATAGGCTCTCTCTTCACATTCTTAATTGTTTCCTTTGCTATGCAGAAGCTTTTTAGTTTGATACCTTCCTATTTATTGAGTCTTGATTTTACTTCTTGAGCTTTAGGAATCTTGTTGAGGAATTTGGTTCCTAAGCTGACATGGTGGAGTTGGGCCTACATTTTCTTCTAGTGGGTGCAGGGTCTCTGGTCTAATACTTAGGTCCTTGATCCACTTTAAATTGAGTTTTGTGCAGGGTGAGAGATAGGGGTTCAATTTCATTTTACTTCATATGGATTTCCAGTTTTCCCAGAACCATTTGTGAAAGGTGCTATCTTTTCTCCAATATGTGCATATGGCAACTTTATCCAGTATGAGATAACTGTGTTTATGTGGGTTTGTCTCTGTGTCTTCTGTTCTATTGTGGTTGTATATGATGTGGTGTTACAATGGTTGTACATTCATACATGAGCATAAGAATGTTATATCGGTTTCATTCTACCATTCCGTTCCCCTTTGCTCCATTCCATTGCTCTTCATGTCTGTCTTGGTTACTATATCTCTGTAGTATAATTTAAGGTCTGGTATTGTGATGCCTTCTGCTTCACTCTTCTTGCTAAGGATTGCTTTGGCTATTCTGGGCCTCTTATTTTTCCAAATGAATTTCATTTCTATTTCCACGCAGAACATCATTGGAATTTTAATAGGAATTGCACTAAATACAACCAGAGATTTTAGCCAGGGCGTTAGTCCTGGACTGCACACCTCCAAGACAGCTTTGGTCACAACCCTGACTCAGGTTTGACTTTCTTTTGCAATTACAATAGCTCTTTGTGTCATAAGGAGCGCATGGCTACTTCAGAGCTGACACACATTAAGCAGAGTGATACAGTGCCTAGAGCCCATGATACTTTTAGCTGCCCATAAATATGTTTTCATTTCTTTTAAAATCAGAAGAAAAACTTAATGTAGCAACAATGATCACATACTATCAAATTCAGCTTCAATTATATTAATTTGTGTATCAAAACACTGGTAAGTTATAATTCCTAATACTTCTCCCCAAAAGCTATAATGTGGTCCTGGTCACTTTAGCCCATATTCCTGGTGTGAGTCCTATCCAGGGTCTAATTTTTAAGTCAACTTACAGAATGACATCCCACTTAGGCTGACAAATTATGCCAATGTATTTGCATTTATTTGGCTCTTTCTATACTTACATATCTGAATCACAGAATTCCCCATTCTTTTCTTTTTACTATCTTAATGAACATACAACCCTTCTACACATTAAAATGCTATCCAATGAACAAAAACTTGAACAGTCATTTTATAAAGGAACCTATTAAAATGGTAAATAAGCACACAAAAAATCATCCTTAGTCATCAGAGAAATGAAAACTAAAAACCACAACAAGATAGGATTATACACCCACCAGAACGGCTAAAATTTTTAAACTGACAAACACTAAAAAGGTACAACCATGTTAGAAAATGTTTTGGTGGTTTCACATCAACCCCAGGATCTAACAATTTCTCTCCAATTTACCCTAGAGAAATGAAATATAAATGTTCTTAGCAACTTTATTCAAACCAGCTAAAAATTGGCAGCAACCTCGTATTAGTTTTCCATCACCTAACAAACAACAGAAAAGGAGGAAAGATTTATTTTGGCTCACAGTTTCAGAGGTTTCTATTCATGGTTGGCTTGTTCTATTGCTTCTGGGCTTGTGGTGAGGCAGAATAACATGGCAGGAGGGTGTGACAGAGTGAAGCCAGTCACCTTAGAGACTTTAGGAGTCTTGTTGAGGAATTCAGTTTCTAAGCCTACATTTTCTTCTAGAGTTGGGCCTACATTTTCTTCTAGTAGGTGCAGGGTCTCTGGTCCAATACCTAGGTCCTTGGTCCACTTTGAGTTGAGTTTTGTGCAGGGTGAGAGATAGGGGTTCAATTTCATTTTACTTCATATGGATTTCCAGTTTTCCCAGCACCATTTGTGAAGCACAGACAGAAAAAAGGTCCAGGGACAAGATTTAGCCCACAAAGGCATGCCCCAAAGGATCCACTCCCTCCAAGTAGGTTCCACTTCCTACATTTTCCCTTACCTCCCAATAATCTATTCTGCTATGAATTCCTGAATGGATCAATCCATGGATAAGGACCCTTATGATCCAATCACTTCCTAAAATCCCCACCTCTGAGCATTGCTGCACTGGGGACCAAGACTTCAACTCACAAATCTTTGAATGATACTTTATTTAAAAACTGTAACAAACCTCGAATGCCCCATAACAGGAAAATGGATCAACAGCCTATTTTCTATTCATACAATGGAAACTACTTAGAAAAATAAAAGAATGAACTCTAATATATACAACAACCTGAATTAATTTCAAAAACTTTATACTGAGTTAAAGGAGTCTTACATGAAAGAGTATGTATCATGTTATGATTCTTCTACTTTTTTTTTTAAGTTCAGAGCAGTCTGAACTAACTTTCAATGAATAAAGTCAAAATAATCATTGTCTCTGTGGGACAGGGATTTACTAGGAAAGGACCTGAAGAAACTTGCTGGAGTAATAGAGTTTGGGGTTTATGCATTTGTCAAAATTCATCCAATACAGCTGGTGGTGCACACTTGTAATCTTAGCAACTTGGGGAGGCTGAGGCAGGAGGATTGCAAGTTCAAAGCCAACCTCAGCAACTTAGCAAGACCCTGTCTGAAAAACAAAAAATAAAAAGAGCTAGAGATATGGGTCAGTGGTTAAGTGCTCCTGGTTCAATCCCCAGTACCAAAGGAAAAGAAAAAAAAATCATCCAATGCTATATATAATATTTGTGCATTTCAATGTATATACATTTTACCTAAAAACAACAACAAAAATCAAACAAATGTTGAACTCTAGTTAATAGTATGAATGTTGAAATCTTTAAGAGTAAAGTACACTAATGTCTGCAGCTTGTATTGAAATGTATCAAAAAATAAGACAGTGGGCAAAGGATTTAAATACACATTTCTCCACAGAAGATATGCAAATGGCCAGTAAGCACTAGAAAAATGTTAAGTATCATTTGTCATCAGAGAAATGCACATCAAAACCACATGGGATGTCACTTCTCACCAATTAGGAGAGTGAAGAGGTTCAGGACATACCATCTCCCAAATATGTCACTTTTGAAAATTGAATATTTTGAGCTGCAGGCACTTGGGAAGCAGCAGATGCAGGAAGGGCTCTCCGCCTGCCCCTTTCTACCCAAAATTTCCCACTAGAAGTGTACCCCATCTGCACCGGGGAGAGGAGAACATTCTCATTGCTAGACTGGGGAGTCCAGCCCTTTGCCTTGTCCCATCCCCACAAATGTGTCCTTCTTTGTGTAAAAGGGTACATAAGCGTGAAGGCCTGTTGGGTCTTCATTTTTCTTCTGAAGGCTCCCATGTACATGTTAAAGTTCTGGGTAAATTTGTATGTTTTTCCTATTCATCTATTTTATATCAGTTTCATTCTTAGGCACAGACCCAGAGCCTAAAAGGGTAGGAAGAAGTTTTTCCTCACAATGACTATAATCAAAAAGACACAGACTGGAATGGTGGCATATATCTGCAATCCCAGTTACTAAGAGGCTGAGGTAGGAGAATCACAAGTCTGAGGCCAGTCTGGGCTATTTAGTGACACCCTATCTCAAAACTAAAAAAAAAAAAAATTTAAAAGACTGGGAGTGTAGCTTAATGGTAGATCACTTGCCTACTGTGTGTGAGCCCCTGGGTTCCATCCCCAACCTGAAAAAAAAAAGAAGACACACAATAACAAGTGTTGTTGAAGATGTGGAGAAATTGGAATCCTCATATATTGCTGGCGAAAATATAATATGGCAAAATCACTGTAGAAAACAGTTTGGCATATTTTCTCAAAATGTCAAACATAGAGTTATCATATGACTCAAAATTTCCACTCCTGGATACATAACTCTAAATTGGAAAACATGTCTACATAAAAGCTTGTATATAAATATTAACATGAATATAAGACATAATAGAAAGAGCACAAATGTTCATCAACTTATTAATGGACAAATACAAGTGTTTTATCCATATAAAAGAATAGTATTCAGCCATAAAAAAGAATAAAGTACTGATTCATGCTACCATACAGATGAACCTTGCAAACATTGTGCTAAGTAAAAGAAATCAGGCACAAAAGGCTACATAGTCTATTTCTTTTGTATGAAATGTCCAGAATAGTCAAATCCACAGAGATTGAAAGTAGATGACAGTGGGAAGTGACTAATTAATGGATGAAGATTTTATTTTTAGGGCAATGAAGATGTTTTGATCTTAGATAGTAGTGATGATAGCTCAACCTTGTGATAAGTTAAAAAAAATGGCAGGTAAGCACTAGAAAAATGTTCAGTATCATTTGTCAATCAGAGAAATGCACATTTTGTGCATTTTTAAAGTGTAGATTTATGATATGAGAGTTATATCTTGATTTAAAAAATAAGATGGATTAATAAATGGATAGAGGGGTGGTTGGTAAACATATGATAAAACAATCTCAGCAAAACGCTCATTATAGAATTGAGGTGGTGGTTACATGCGTGCCTATTGTACAATTCTTTCCATTTTTCTGTATGTTTGCAATTTTTATAATAAACTGATGAAAAAATAGCCAATGATACAAATTTTAAGATTATTCTATTAACATATATAAAAGAACTTGCTTTGAAATAAAAAGCAAAAGAGAATAAGTAGATGATAGATAAATGCCACATACCTTTGAATCAGCAAGTGGGCTTCAGTCTCTGGCAGTTGGGTTCCCAGAGGGGCCATCCTGAGGGAAGTACCTGGGGAGTAAGTACACCAGGAGAATCAGGTGGGCTTTTTTTTATGACCTGGCCTCAGAGGTCACATTGTGTCATTCTGTGGTACTGTGTTGATTAAGGCAGTATAAGCCTGACTAATATCCAACAGGAAGGAACACAGACCCCCCCCCAACTTTGTTGTTGTTGTTGTTGTTACTGGTGATTGAACCCAGGGGCCCTTTACCACTGATACATCCCCAGCACTCCCACCCCTCCTTTATTTTGAGATGGTCTTACTAAGTTACTTAGGCTCTTGCTAAATTGCTAAGGCTGGTCTCAAATTGGTGATTCTCCTGCCTCAGCCTCCCAAGTTGCTAAGATTACAGGTGTGTACCATCAGGCCTGGCAGGTCTCCACCCTTCTATGGAAGGACCAAAAATTATAGAACACTTGTTGGTTGAAAACAAATATTATTACATTTAGAAAACAAAGTCTGCCACAGCTATGTCAATTACTCAGCCTCAATAATTATCTGCTCATGGTCAATCTAGTTTCATTTATCCCTATCTATCTTCATTCTTCCTCTTAGATTATTTTGAATGAAATTCTAAACATCATATCAGTTTACCTATAAACCTTCCAGCAGGTATCTGAAAAAATAAGGATCCTTGAAGAATGGTCAAAATGCCAACATCAACCCTTAAAAACATTAACACTAATTTGTTTAATATCATTCAATATCCCATCCGTGTTTCCCTGATTGCCTTGTAAATGTTTTTTAATAAAGTTTATTTGTTGGTTCTTTAATGTGAGTTTTTCTTCAGAAATAAATGCAGATTTGACTTGCTTAAATCTGAAGAGCATCAGACTGAAGATACAGACTTATCTCAGACAGACAAATCTGATCTCAGATAGGCTTACCCTTTTTTGAACTTTACACAATGTATGCATGTACTGAAGTATCACATTCTACCCCACAAACACATAAATGTTTATGTATTGTTATAGTTTAGCTATGAAAAGTCCTCCAAAGGCCCATGTGTTCAAGGCTTGATTGCCAGTCCATGCTGTTGAGGTGGTGGAAATTTTAAGAGGTGTGACATTTTAGAGGAAGACTGTGGGAGCTGATCTCTTCCACTTTCTTTTTCACACCAGGCCATGAGGTGAATAGGCCTCTACCCTTATGTGCTTCCACCACGAGGCACTGTGCCACCACAGGCCCAAAGCAACAGAACAAATCAGTCATGGATTTAATCCTCCAAAATCGTGAGCCAAAATAAGTCTTTCCTCTTTTTAAGTTGATTTGTCTCAGGTATTTATTAAGCTACTGTCTAATGTATGTCAATTTCAGGAAAAAACTTGTCTGTATCTATACACCTAATGATATCCCCCGACCTGGTTGCAAATGAAGTAAGCAAATGATGTTTCCTATCAATGATATTTTCCATTTTCTATGAATTTTATAAAATAATGACAAAGTTTAGTACAAAACTCAAATAATTGCCCAATCAGACCAATCTTAGTCTGTTTTATAATGCTATAAGAGATTACCTGTCAATGGGTAATTTATACTGAAAAGAAATTTATTTCTCACAGTTCTGCAGGCAAGGATCGAGGGGCCAGCATGTAGAGAAGGCCTTGTTATTGTGTCTTCCCATGGTGGGAGGCAGAAGGAGAGGGCAAGAGAGAAAGCAAGAGAAGGTTGAACTCATCCTTTTACAAGGAATCCATTCCCATGATATTGAACACTCCCCCAATAATGATACTAATCACCTAGTTGTACTGTTAACAAAGGCAATTAAATTTCAACATATGCTTTTTTTGGGGGGGGGGGTATGCATTCAAACCACAGCAATGACTGAACCAACTATTGAATAAATGTCATAGAAGCAATTACAAACCCAGCTTGTTGAATGCTCTCACGTGCGCTTTGGCAAAAATCTGGGTGTAAACAACAGCTATTACAAGGCCTCAGTCACCAGTACTAAGTCAGTAAGGACTGTTTCCTACACAGGCAATCTCCATTATTAACTCCTTATTTGGAGTCAACAAAGAAGGAAATAATTTTGTCCCACCTTCAGGACACTTTACTTTCTTCCCTTTTCTTTTTTGTAATTCTGGGAATTGAACTCAGGGCCTCACACATTCGAGGCATGCATATACCACTCAGTCCCAGCCAAAGCACTTATTTCTTGAAAGAGCCCAAACCTGACTGTATTAGTCAGCTTCCTGATGCTATAAACAACTTGAAAGGAAGAAAGATTTATTTTGGCCCAAGCTTTCAGAGGCCTCAGTCCATGGCCCTTGGTCCTGTTGCTTTGGGCCCATGGCAAGGCAGAATGCCAGGGTGGGAAGCAGCAAAGTGCTCACCTAATGGTGACCAGGAAGCAAAGAGAGAGACAGGGTGAGAGAAAGGGTCCAAACACACCCTTCAACGTCATGTCCCATTGGCCCAACTTCCTTCATTTAGACCCCATCTCCAGAAGTTTCCACCACCTCAGTAGCACTGCCACCTCAATAGCACCTGGGGACTCAGTCTTCCACACAGGAGTCCTAGGAGATATTCCAGATCCAAACCATAACACTGACAGTTGGCCACAAATCAAGAACACTCTAGACTGCGTCTAGCCTACATATAATATTAGGATAGGCTACATGACAAAGTTCCCTGAAGAAGCAGCAGCTGTATTAAAGTCCTATAGACCGCCCAGTGTGGTGGCACATGCCTGTAATCCCAACAGCATGAGAGGCTGAGCGAGGCAGGAGGATGGGGAGTTCAAAGCCAGCCTCAGCAAAAGTGAGGTGCTAAGCAACTCAGTGAGATCCTGTCTCTAAACAAAATAGGGCTGGGGATGTGGCTCAGTGGTCAAGTGCCCCTGAATTCAATCCCCAGCACCTCCCTCCCCGCAAAAAAAAATTTCCTACAGACTACAGACTGCTGGGCCGTGCCTAACTAGAACACTGCAATTGTAGAGAGACAGAATATTACATGTCTAGAGCCAAGATTATCTTGGCCTATCTTTTTTATCCGGCCTAACATTCTTGTAACTAAAAGAAGTTTCTTAGAAGGTAGCACACAGTTTAGCAGACCTCTAGGCTGCATCGACCCTAAAGCTAAGAAAGCTTTAACATCTGAAGCCTACAGAAAGGATGTACCTTGTTGTAGCTGCTCCCACCAATGTCAGTGGTAAATGTATTGCTTTATGACTTTCTTCTCTGCTGTGACTATAAGAGTTCATGTAATTTTTTCAAGGGTAAAACATATTCAAGGTAACTTAAATCCATGTTCCTGGGCAAGGTCACTCATATTGGGCTCATAATAAACTATTTTCTTCTGGTGGTGCTGGGGATTGAACTCAGAGCCTTGTGCATTCTAGGCAAGCACTGTACCAACTGAGTTATATTCCCAGCCCAAAACTATTTTCTTGTTTCCTTATTTTACCAGAACAGATACTTTCTCCCATCCCACCACTTCCTTATTTCCAAAGCATTTGCTGGACTTCTTCATTCTCTGCCCCATGTTTGGACTGTTTTAACTGTTTGTGTTTATATTGTTTATACTGTTTACAGTTTACTGTTTATTGCTGAAGGTAACAATAATTAATGTACTACTTTACTTTATTATACTTCTGGAATGAGTATAATTAGTTGGGTCTCCAAGGGCCTTTATCATTTCAGAGACACGACCAAATTTAGGCAGCCAGCTTTTCTCAGGGGACTTTTAAGTAACCTCCCAACTCCATAAATTATCTACCTGGTTATCATGTATGGCCACTGGAGCACATTTCTTCTTATGATTCTAAGAACAATTCCTGCTTTTCCTGACATCTTCTGGCTCACAGTGCCAGTTCCCAGCTGGCTACAGATACAGAAATACATATTTCATATTGCATATAGCATGGTATACATATTTATAGTGATATTCATACATTATATATACATATATACACTCATACATATACACATATTACAAACTAGAAATTCTGTCTGTATCTATAGAAAAATGCACATCCATGTACTATAAATAGTCATCAACCCCAAAGAGGAAACATTTACAGTTTATCTTTTTTTTTTTTTTTTTTTTTTTGCTTTTTGCTTTTTTTGCAGTGCTATGGGTAGAACCCAGGGCTTCACATGTGCTAGGCAAGCACTCAATCACTAAGTTATACCTCTAGCCCTATAGTTTGCCTTTTAAACATACTAAGCTAATTATATAGCATCCCCTACCCTAGGCTTGAAGCCCTTTCAATGGCTTCCCGTTGCACCAGGGCTATTGTAAGTTTCTGCGGTGTTTGTCCCTGTGTCCCCAACCAACCCCTTGCTCTCTCCAATCCAGCTGCCTCAGCCTTCTCTCAGTCATACCCTCTCCTAAGACTTGAACGAGTTCCCCCATCTTGGACTAGTGGTCTACTCACCTTTCAGGTCTCAACTCAAGTATTACCCCCTCAGGAACCCTTTCCCTCACCCAGATGCAAATCCTCCATCACACATATGTAAAGCACCGCCATCTTTGGAGAACCTACTGCACTTGCAATTTTGCTTCTGTGTGATTTTTAAAAAATACTTTCCTTTTCCCTAGTAGAAGGGGAAGTCTGAGCCTTCCAAAGCACAGGAACCATTCCTGCTTGTGTTTACTGTTGCTTAGCTCAGTGCTTAGTACATGGTAGTCACTAAATAAATATTTGAATGAATTGATAAAGAAATGAATATGTGAAAACACTTTGAAGAACAGGATGGACTCAATAGATGTTAAATTCCTTTCTTTCAGCATCTAGCAAAGATTTTCTTTTAGTTTGTTTTAGAAGATAGTTTGATCAGCAAATAATTAAAACTTAAAGTTAGCTTTAGTAAGTCACAAACCAATAACTTAGAACAACATATTATGTAACTATTTACAGAGCTTGGAAGTAACCACAAATGCCTAAACAAGTTTTGCCCCTGAAGAGATTTCTACATTAGGAAAATCTTAATTTTCTAGACAGACAATTGAAAAGATTGATATTTTCTAGAAACACCCTGAAATCAATTTATTGTCTTATAAGTGTTTATATTCATACCAGGCAAATCCCCAAACCAAAACCCTAATGAAACTACTGGAAATCAATCCAAAGTCCACATAGAAAAGATAGTTACTAGAGTCCTAGGACAGAGGGAGGTTTGACTCTGGGGATCCAATAAATCAGGTCCAGCTACTTGCCCCAAAAACCAAACAGAGAAGGTAATAAGGAAAAGCATGAAAAGAACTTTCATCCACGTAGCTATATCCAGAAGACAAGGGAACCCCTGCCTTAGAGGGCCCTCAATGACTCTGAGATTTTATAAAAAGGGGAATGAGGGGAAGGGTTGGGGGATTTGCATATCTGGAGGCTTTTCACAGATGCCATAGCAGATGACCTGGACAAAGTGTAGTCTGCTTTATCATTATCTCAGGATTGTTCTGGTGGGCCTTGTCAGCATAAGAAAGTTACTGTCTAGAGGGTAGTTTCTACTTATCACAAGATGTTTGTCAGACCTTGTTCCTGGAATCCAAAGTGAGTCAGAGCAAAGGAGAAAGATGCAACATGAAAATTGAGATACTGAGTTTTTAATCCTGCTTTTAGCCACCCACCAGACATTTACAGGCAAAAATGAAGAGGCATTGGCACATACCTGTAATCCCAGCAACTCAGGAGGCTGAGGCAGGAGGTTCACAAGTTCAAGGCCAGCCTCAGCAACTTTGTGATCCCCTCATCAACTTAGCAAGACCCTGCCTCAAAATAAAAAGTAAAAAGGGCTGGGGATGTAACTCAATTATAAAATGACCCTGGGTTCAATCCCCAGTACTGAAAAAAAAATTAAAATAACTTAAAGAGTCCAAGTCTCTGTTACATTACCATATTATAATTATTAAGTGATTGTCCTAGTTTATTTGAAGATTTTTATTTCTAAGTTGTCATCATCACCTAATTTGTGAGTCTCCAAATCTGGGTGTTGCAGAGGAAAAGCTGGACTTGGAGTCAGAAAGCTGGGTCTAAATTTAGTTGACAAATTTATTTGAAGAATAAATTGTGATAATATTTTTTTAAATTCTCTTATCTGCTGAACTTATATTTCATATTGCATCTGAAGCTAGGTGTTTTACATGTACATGTAAGTCAACTAATTCTTTTTAATATTTATTTTTTAGTTATAGGTGGAAAAAATACCTTTATTTTATTTTTACGTGGTGCTGAAGATTGAACCCAGTATCTCACACATGCTAGGTGAGTGCTCTACCTCTGAGCCACAACCCCAGCCCCGCAACTAATTTTTAATAAAAGACTTTGAGCGCCAGGCTTGGTGGCACATACCCATAATACCAGTGGCTCTGGAGGCTGAGACAGGAGAATCACAAGCTCAAAGCCAGCCTCAGCAAATTATCGAAACCCTAAGCAACTTAAACTGTCTCAAAGTAAATTAAAAAGAGCTGGGGATGTCGCTCAGTGGTTAAGCGCCCCCGGGTTCAATCCCTGGTTGATAATAATAATAATAATAATACATATTTCAAAGTCTTCCTTTTTAAATTTTTTTTCTCCATATCAAGGATTGAACCCAGGAGCGCTTAACCACTGAACCACATCCCCAGCCCTTTTCATATTTTATTTTGACAGGGTCTCACTAAGTTGCTTAAGGCCTTGCTAAATTGCTGAGGCTGGCTTTGAAACTTCAACCCCCCTGACTCAGCCTCCAGAGGCCCTGGGATTATAGGCATGTGCCACAGTGCCCAGCATGAAATATATATAATTATTCCCACTTTACAGATGAGGAAAGTGAAGCCCTTGGATGTTGAAAAATTGTTCCAAGCCCCTACACCTTGCCCAGGACTAAAGTGAATGTCAAGGGCTGGGGTTGTAGCTCAGTGGTAGAGCACTTGCCTACCACGTGTGAGGCACTAGGTTTGATCCTCAGCACCACATGATAATACATAAATTAAACAAAGGTATTGTAGCGAATGTCAAAGGGCTTTAGCTAGGCTACATGTAACCTGTAACTTGCCACCAAAATGTAAGGTGTTTGAATCCATCCCATTTATTGAGTCTTGATTTTAATTCTTGCACCAAAGGAGTCTTATTAAGGAAATTGGGGCCTAATCCCACATGATGGAGATTAGGGCCTACTTTTTCTTCTATTAGACACAGGGTGTCTGGTTTTATTCCTAGGTCTTTGATCCATTTTGAGTTTTGTGCATGGTGAGAGATGGAGATTTAATTTCATTTTTGTTGCATATGGATTTCCAATTTTCCTAGCACCATTTGATGAAGAGGCTATCTTTTCTCCAATGCATGTTTTCGGTGCCTTTGTCTAATATAAGATAATTGTAATTTTGTGGATTAGTCTCTGTGTTCTCTATTCTGTACCATTGGTCTACCAGCTGTATTGGTGTCAATACCATGCTGCCTTTGTTACTATTGCTCTGTAGTATAGTTTAAGGTCTGGTATAGTGATGCCACCTGCTCCACTCTTCCTGCTAAGGATTGCTTTAGCTATTCTGGGTCTCTTATTTTCCAGATGAATTTCATGACTGCCTTTTCTATTTCTATGAGGAATGTCATTGGGATTTTGATCAGAATTGCATTAAATCTGTATAGTGCTTTTGGTAGTATGGTCATTTTGATAATATTAATTCTGCCTATCCAAGAGCAAGGTAGATCTTTCCATCTTCTAAGGTCTTTTTTTATTTCTTTCTTTAGGGTTCTGTAATTTTCATTGTAAGATCTTTCACCTTTTTCGTTGATTCCCAAGTATTTTATTGTTTTTGAGGCTATTGTAAATGGGGTAGTTTTCCTCGTTTCCCTTTCTGAGGATTTGTCACTGATATACAGAAATGCATGTGATTTATGGGTGTTGGTTTTATATCCTACTACTTTGCTGAATTCACTTACTAGTTCTAGAAGTTTTCTGGTGGAACTTTTACTTCATTCTATAGGGACACAGCCACATCAATGTTTATAACAGCACAATTCACAATAGCTGAGCTGTGGAACCAACCTGGATGCCCTTCAATAGCTGAATGGATAAAAAAATGTGGCATATATACACAGTGGAATATTACTCAGCAAAAAAACAGAATAAAATCATGGCATTTGCAGGTAAATGGATGAAGTTGGAGAAGATAATGCTAAGTGAAGTTAGCCAATCCCCCCCAAAAAACCAAATGCTGAATGTTTTCTCTGATATAAAGAGGCTGATTCATAGTGGGGTAGGGAGGGGGAGCATGGGGGGAATAGACGAATTCTAGATAGGGCAAAGGGGTGGGAGGGGAGGGGGGTGGGCGTGGGATTAGAAATGATGGTGGAATATGATGGACATTATTATCCAAAGTACATGTATGAAGAAACAAATTGGTGTGAATATACTTTGTATACAACCAGAGATATGAAAAATTGTGTCCTATATGTGTAAGAAGAATTGTAATGCATTCCACTGTCATATATAAACAATTTTTTTTAAATGTAAGGTGTCATTTTAGTCAGCTTTCTCCCTGCTGTGACCAAAAGATCTGACCAGAACAGTTGTAGAGGAGGAAAAGTTTATATGAGGGCTCACAGTTTCAGAGTCTTAGTCCATAGAAGGCTGGCTCCATTCCTTAGGGCTTAAGGTGAGGCAGAACATCATGGCGGGAGAGTGTGGCGTAGGGGAGCAGCTCACATGATGGTCAAGAAGCAGAGAGAGACCCTGGTAGACCCAGTCTGATTTTCTCTTAAAATTGGGAGCCATCTCGCCACAAAGTCATGAAAAGATAATTTCAGCTTTACTATAAATTACTGCAAATTCTGAACTAGCTTAGAATGCCTGCCTGTGCCTTGAACTCGCCCATGCCTGGCTCTCTGACCAGGTAGCAGCCCTCTCTGAAACTTTAGTGATGCCTCATAAATCTTGGCCTTCCCTGGCCAGATAACGACCCTCTCTGAGGCTCTAATGACCTTCATAAATTCTGATGTCGGGGCCAGCAAAAATGTAAACTAGCCTTTGTGTTATGCTCCTCAGAGTTCTGTTATCTGTAACCCCCCTTTGTGTAACTTTCTGGGCTATAAAGCTGGGCTGCAAGAAAGCCGCAGGGCTGTCTTCTTTCCACAGTTTTTGGTGGGAGAGGCAGCCCGGCCGGTCGAAATAATAAGCTTGCTTTAATTTGATTTTAATTGGAATCAGTGGTCTTTTCTTTGTGTCCTGGTCTAACAACCCCACTCTTCAGATACAAAATATGTACCCTAAAGCCACACTCCCAATGAACCATTTCCTCCAGCCATACCCCACCTGCCTCTAGTTACCACTCAATTAATCCCATCAGGGATTAATTCACTGATAAGGTTAAGGCTATAACTCAATCACAATTTCTCCAAATTTTCTTGCATTGTCTCACACATGAGTTTTTAGAGGATACCAAATATCTAAATCATAGCAGTTGTCTTATAAAATATCTTTGAAATTACAATTCTCTACTAATATTCCCATATATTCTTCCCTCCTATCTGCCTATATAAACTTCTTACCCAGCATAGTGGATCAAACCAACTAACCTAGCAGAGTCGAAGAGCCAGAAACTTCTGATCTCAGCCAATGAATCATCATGTGAGCATGTTACTTCTCTTTGCTTCCTCATTTATGTTTACTCAGTTACGAAATCAGTAACTTGCATGTGGATTACATTGACCCACATCTCAGAATGTCATGAGTGAATACTGAAAACATAGAAAACTTGCAATGATCCACTTTTCAAATAACCCAAATATTCCAAAGAAATTGGTAAGATTTGTGCCCCATGACAACAAGAGGCAGGGATGTTGAGTGGAAAGTAGGATCAATGTCATGACAAAGGTAGAAAAAAGAACCTAGTCTGCTTTTCCAACTCCACATCTGCTGTCATAGAATTGCACCCCCTGAACAGCTTGGTAATTACATATGAATTTTTTCATTTGTACACTGTCATTGTAGGACATGAACCTGATTCAGAATGCAAAATTAGCTATGCATAACTTTAAAGTTGCTTAAGAAATAGGTTGATGTAAATCTGATATACACTACAAAACAACCCATTTTTATTTATTGCTAAGGGTTTTCTCAACAGATATTTATTGGATGCTTACAAAGTGCCAAGCAGGGTGCCATGCCGGGGCTGTGGCTAGCACAGTAGACAAGACAATCCTTAACTTTGCCTTCAAGGAGTTTATAACCCAGTAGATGAGGTCAATGCTGAGCAAAATCACAGTACTAACAAATTGGTAGGTTCTCAAAAGCTCAGTATGCTATGAGAAAGTATTATGGGGGGACTCCAGCTGCCTGAAGACTCAGGGAGAGCTTCCTTGAGGAAATTACATTTCAGCAGATAGGCTGCTGTCATCCAGGGTGTGTAACTACATTCACATCTCAGCTCTGACACATGGACAAGTTGCTGTCTCAGAGCTTGAGGCCTCATGTGTAAAATGAGAAAAAAAAATGTGCTTTTAGCAAGGTTGTGAGAATGAGAGGTAACACAGGTAAAGCACCTCTCTCACAATCAGGCATATAGTAAGCACTAAGTGCTTGTTGCTTGCTATAATTATATATCAACATAAACATCAAAGGAAAACTAAAGAAAGTTTGGATAAAATCGAAAGATATATGCATGGAGGGGAAATTTGGCATAGTCTCCAAATCCAAGGGGTAGTCAGTACATCACAATTATATGGGGGCTTCTTTCCTCCGTTTCAGATCTCTGAGCCAATAATAATAATAAGAAATTATAATTATACTACTAATAATAAATAATTATAATTACTATTATTATTAGTAGTAGTATTTAGTGGATCTCTAAGACTTCACTAAATACTATTTACCTAAGTTGATAAAGAATTGTTGAGAGTTGATCTCTTTCTGGGTACAGTTTAGCCAAAGCAAACTTGGTCAGGTTTTTCAAGCAAAAAGTAAGATACCTGAGAAATAGCTTCCTGGCCCGAGAACACAGGGTTAATCCTATTTGGTAAGCTCAAGTGACAAGCCAGTGTTTAAACCAAATGGGAGGGAAAATGACGAATGCTCAACTGAAGGTTCGTTCAGAAGAAGTAGCGCCATCTGGATGGGACCTGGAAGAGGGAAACGACCCTGTTTCCCCCACAGGGCGCAGAATATTGTCCCTAAGGGAGCTCAGCTCCAGATGCTCAGCACTCCTTCCCGGGCGCTCCCTCCTAGCCATCTAGGCGCTTGGATCCTAGCCATCTGCGCACCCTTCAGGATGAGTGTGGGTGATTTCGTAAGTGGACGTGACCGCCACCGAGGGGAGAGCCTGCAAGGAAATGGGAGTGACCGGGGAAGGCAGGGCGGAGAGAAGAGGGAGCAGTGGGAGGGATGCAGGGGAGGAGTGGGAGGGATGTAGGGCGCAGTGGGAGGGGGGAGGGCGTGAGACGGTGGAGAAAAGAAGAAAAGGGTGCGGTGGCCAGGCGGGAGGAAGTGGGCGAACTGTCGACTCTCGCTGCGCAGCCGCTTGCGGGTGGAGCACCCAGGTGAGCCCGAGATGCTGCTGCGCTCCGAGCAGGGGCTGCTCCTGCTGCTCCTGGGGCCGCTCGGTCCTCTCTCCCAGGACGCCCTGGCGGGACCCTGGCAGGCCAAGGACATCGTGGAGCTGGACTTCTCCACTGAGCGGCCACTGCACCTAGTGAGTCCCGCGTTCCTGTCCTTCACCATCGACGCCAACCTGGCCACCGACCCGCGGTTCCTCACCTTCCTGGGGTAAGCGCCAGCCTCCTGGTCCTGTCCCCTCTCCTGGCCTCCCGACACACCCGCCAGTCGGGCCAGCCACTCTCCTCTCTTCTGCGGTGAAACAACTTTACATTTGGTCTTGAGAACACCCTCCCCCACGACACACACACACCCTCTCCAGCCGGTTGCAGACAGCTTTCGCATTTTTACTTCATTCATTCAGCACGTGTTGGCTGAACGCCAACCAAGCACAAGTATTATGGAAAATTTTGGAAAAGAAACTACCCACCTGCCTTAGCACCCCCGCTAGCTGGAGGGGACAGAAACAAGTGACCCTGGAGGGCTGTTTGAATTTTCTGTGC
Source organism: Spermophilus citellus (assembly GCF_964194105.1). Classification (NCBI taxonomy): domain Eukaryota; kingdom Metazoa; phylum Chordata; class Mammalia; order Rodentia; family Sciuridae; genus Spermophilus; species Spermophilus citellus. Next base: position 66,967,321 of record NC_138189.1, on the reverse strand, counting down.
AGTATACAAAAAATAAATAAATAAATAAATAAATAATAAGCTCGTGGATCAGGTTTTGTGGTCCTTTAAAAACTGTTAGGAAGATTTTGTTTTTAAAAAATATTTTTTTAAAAAAAAATCAGACGGAAAAGACCTCAAAGGAGAATATGTGTTACTTATTTCTTTTAAAAATTTAAATGTTAGATAAGTGAGTCCTCGGAGACTACTGCAGCGACTCAGAGCCCTAATAAAAGGATGTCTCTCCAAAATGAAACTGCAAAATGTGGTGCTGCTTTAACAGTTGTGAATGGTTTGTTTGTTTATTTCCTCCTCACCTGTGGAAATGCACCTGTTGCAGGTTTACTGCCTTTGCCTCAGTCTGATCACAAGATGAACAGCTACAAGGACAGTCCTAGGTCATCTAGGCCATAGGAGCTTCCAGAGATGACCACATCTTGACCAGTCCATCATCTCACCATTGTCAAAGGCCTAGACTTGCCCTTCCTGAGCCCACACTGTTAGGCCATTGTTAATTTCACAGGTGGTCTAGTTAGTGGTTAAAAGATTGACAGGCAGAACACCTTGTCTTGACTCCCAACTGTGTAAAACAAGGAGACCCGGTTTTTATGGGCAGCTTGGCCACTCCAAATCTTTGCTTCTTTATCTGTAGAATAGATTTTCTAGAGCCTGCCTCATAGAATTATTATGAAAATTTGTTAATATGATAAGTAATTGGCACAATGTTTGACTTGGAGTATTTAAATTCCTTGTTTCTTCCTGGGAAATAGTGTCTGCTTAGCCATTCAGCAGTTTTCTGTGTCTCTTTTCCCCTTTGTGGGGAGGAGGGGCCCCGTTTTTTGCCCTTCCCCTTAAGGATAGAAAGTTGACACCTGGCTGCAGCTGGATGGAGGATGGGAAGAATACTCTGGAGAAATGCTGAACACAGGCCTCTGGATTTAAAGACCCCAAGCCTGGTGGGGGGTGGGGGAGCTCACTGAAAACATGATGAAGTAGGTGTCCATTTACTTAAAAGTGAGGACTGTAGTCCTCTTCTGCCACAGCTAGCAGATACCACGCTCCCTCTCCAGGAATGGGCAGGTAGGGATCCCCTTTGGAGAAACAGGTCCAAAAGAAAAAACTTATGGTATAACTTTTAGGATCCAGGGTCAAACACTCTGCAGTCAAGTTCACCTCAGTGAACTAGCATTTCCACCCTGAACACAGAACTTCCAGGTTACAATTTAGTAAGAGTGATACCTTTACTCTTCTTAACACATCTCTTAGCTTCCCATAGCACTCTTTCTTCCCTCTTACCCCAATCCCTTTTTGTTGGAGACTAGAGGATAATGAAAATCCAAGAAACAACTTGGTTTGGTGTTTTTATGTTTTGTTTTACATTTTGATTTTGGGTTGTGTTTGTGCGCATTTATAAAACAATTCCTCTCCATACAAGCTTCTTTCCAGATTACTCATCTGCCTGCAGTTCTCATCTGATTAGTAGAGGTAGGAGCGCCTTCTCCTGAGCTCAATCTTCACTGCTAAATCTCCGCAGGGTGGTTAGCATAGGGCCTGGGGTGTCGGACAGTCATCTCAGAAGGTGACACTAAACTTATTGTCTGTTTACAGTTGTAGAGAAGGGTGAGCTGGAAGTTATTTTATCCCAATTCCTTAAAAGTAAAGATGCATGGACAAGACTGGCAAGAGTTGAACAGCTGAAAACTCAGTAAGGAAGGAGAACAGTACAAAGAGCTGACCCCTCCTGAGCGCTGGTCAGTTTCCCAGGCCCTGTTCTAGGCCCTTCCTAATCTGAATTCATTTAGTCTTTCCTGTAGCACTATGAGATGAGTACGATTATCATTCCCATTTTAAGAGTGAAGAATTTCTGATTCGAGGAGATTAAATAATTTGGCCATGATCAGCCAGATAGCAAATGAAAGCAGAGTTTGAAAGTAGACCTTGATCACAGAGACAATAGTACACAAAAAGAAAGCAAAGCAATTTTTATTTTTTAAAGGAAATGGGACAGAACATGTTAGAAAAAGATTGTCCAGAAACAAATTGAGAGATGGAAAAGAAGCACTGACACAAAGATGCTGGGGAATCAGGACTGAAAAACCTCTAATGTCCTGGAAAGCAGAACTAAGTAAATTTCATCAGATGTTGCAGTTCTGGCTTCCCACGATGGCAAACAGGTTCATCTGTGTTCTAATACATGAAACCAAAAAGCTAATGATAGAAACAATTTAGAATTGAAAAACAGTAGTTATAATTTCTTCTCCCAGAGGCAATTAATCAACAAACCAGAATATTTTCTCAGCCTGACTTGGCACAGAACTCCAAAAAGGACCTGGCCCTAGAAATAGTATGTGGAATAGAAATCTAATGTGAGCTTCGTGTTGCAAGGCATTTATGGAATTTAAAATTTTCTAGTAGTCATATTTTAAAAAGTAAGAAGAGGTCTGGGATGTAGCTGCTATGTAAAACACTTGCCTCGCATATGAAATGCCTTGGGTTTGATTCCCCAGTTCCAAAAAAAAAAAAAAAAAAAAAAGGAAAAGACAAAAATAAATGAAGTAAAAAGAAACAGGTGAAATTAATTTTAATAATTATGTTATTGATTTGATTATTTTTAACATCATAACTGTAATTGATATAAAATTATTAATGAGGTATTTGACATTTCTTTTCTCAAACCACATCTCCAAAGTCTACATTTTATATGCTTACAGCACTTCTCAATTTAGACTGCTAACATATGTAAAGTGGCTACTGTATTAGAGAGTGCTTACATTTGAGTCAAGACACATGCAGAAGCATAATTCCCTCATGCAAGATAAAACAATACATAGCTGAGTACTGTGCTTCATAAGAAATCATAAGTATTACAAAGCAAAAGTGCTGTTGAATAGGAATAATATTAACATTGCAGATGTGCTTGCTTGTCATAGTAATCTGTTATTTTTCTTCAGCAAAGTTCATCTTTTTTGTTTTTTGCCAGTTTAATAAATATTCATTAATAATAACTTTCAATAATTAGATTTCTGCCGGGCATGGTTGTCCACACCTGTAATTCCAGTGGTTCCAGAGGCTGAGACAGGAGGATTCTGAGTTCAAAGCCACCCTCAGCACCTTAGCAAGGCACTAAGCAACTCAGTGAGACCCTGTTTCTAAACAAAATATAAAAAAAGGGCTGGGGATGTGGCTCAGTGGTTAAGCACTCCCAGATTTAATCGCTGGTATCAAAAAAATAAATCAAAATAAAAACAATTAGATTCCCACATCATTAACAAAGTTGCTTTTTTGTATTTGGAAAAATACTTATCACCGTGAAATGCACATTTTTATAACTGATATATAAAGAGCCACAGATCCTCCATGTGCCAATTGCTGGTGGAAATGACTATGGAAAAAGAGATAGAGCTAAGAACAATGACAGTTCTGATCCCTGAGAAGTGCTGTCCCCCTGAGTGAGCTCTTAGTGTTCCCCTCCTTCCTGAACCTTTCTACTGTGTTCCTTTGCACAGTGACCCCTTTCTGTCCTCAGAATATTCCCTCCACCCCCTTGCCCAACTAAAAACATGGCACTTCCCTGAAGACATTCTCTTCCCCTGTAACCCTTTAGAATTCAGGTTGCACATTCTCCCACTCTCCAGTCCTTTTCCTGTTCCCCCTCACAGCTTCTAGATAACAGCCCACTCGTTTGAACGTAGACTGCTGTAGTTCAAATTCCTTTTGACTTACTCCCTTGGACAAGTTAACTTCATTTCCTCTTGTTCAGGTTCTATATCTACAAAATAAGGATAATAATGGCACCCACCTCATTGGGTTATTTTGAGACTAAGTGAAAAAAAATCTATGCAACATGCTTAAAACACTCAGCTTGGACTAAGCTGACACATAGTAGAGATGATTGTCATGACACCAGTGTGAGGTTCTAGTTCTCATGCAATGCTCCTTGTCATAACACTCTGCTCCCCTCTTATTTCTCCTTATTGATTAAAGACTGGCACTGATCTCCCAGCTTCCTCTCTAACATCAAGTCCCGTCATCATCCTGGGTGCCTTTAAATCCATCTGAATACACTTCTCCCTTGATTTCTTCACCCTACACATTGTTTAATACTCTTCATTCAGTGTGGTAAGCAGCTTGTACCAGCTCACAAAATGAGTTCATTTCTTCTCAACTCTGCATTCACTGACATCATACTGCTGTCTTGAAATGGTGGGGATTTTTACATCACTGTGGTATAAACATCATGGTGGAAATTGCAAACAGTGAAAATCAGGGCACTTTCCTGAGAGCTGGCCTGGCAGCACACACTGATTCACACCACTTCATCTAGTGAATTCCATGAGCACACCTCAATGCTCTTCATCACTATTGATCTTCCAACATCCAGAAACTTCAATTCAGATTTCTCAGCTCCATATCCTCTCAGCCCCTTTATTCTATGGTAAAAGTAAGTAAGTTCCCATCATAATTTTTTTTCTTTCTTTTTTTTTTTTTTTTTTTGAAGTACCTCCACTGAACAATTTCCTCCTCTCTCTACTTCTTCCATATTTGATTTGGGCTTCTTTTTAAAAATATTTATTTATTTATTTATTTTAGTTGTAGTTGGATACAATACCTTTATTTTATTTATTTATTTTTATGTGGTGCTGAGGATCGAACCTCCAGGGTCTTGCAACATGCAAGGCGAGCATTCTACTGCTGAACCACAACCCCAGCCCCTGATTTGGGCTTCTTTTTTACTTTTTTTTTTTTTTTTTTTTTTTGGTGTGTGTGTGTGTGTGTACCAGGGACAGAACCCAGGACCTTAACCACAGAATCACATCCCCAGCCCTTTTTGTTTGTTTGTTCTTTATTTGAGGCAGGTTCTCACTAAGTTTCTTAGGGCCTCACTAAGTAACTGGCTCCTGCTTCAGCCTCCCCAGTGTCTGGGATTACAGGCATGCACCACAGCACCTGGCATAGTCCTTCTTGATTTATCACCCAAACTCCTCTTGTGATCGTAATCTCAAATCCTGTGCCATTGTTCTTCCTGATAAAACTCCCAAATCTGACTTGTTCCAACTATATTTTCTCTCTTTGGAATCTACAGTGTGGCCCCTAAATCTGGAAATGGAAAAATATTGCTTAATGTTTGGTGCATATTAATAAACCATCTCTGCTCTTTTTGTCAAAGATATACAACTTATATTTGCACAAAAGCTAAAATAAAAACAACTGCAGACTCTTGGGTTTTCCCCCTAACAAACTGCTCTGGAAACGAAATAGCTGCAGCTGCTTTTATATATTCTTTCATTATTTCCATATCATTGTAGTAGTAGCTATTTTTCCCTTTCCTTTTTTCTACATAAGATTGAAATACTGTACCTTTGATCAATTTTGTTTTTATGGAAAAGTTCTGCAGCTGTATTAAATATGTTTTTTGTCAGAAGGCATCAATATTGTATTCTCAAAACATGGAAATATTCCAGTGCAAAGGAGACTTAATACCAAAACTTTGAAACATGTGATTTCCTTTATGTAGCAACAGCCAAAGCATTGGGTTTTAATTTCATTTTGTTCAGAATATAATCTTTGTTTGGCCTCCTTCCTCTTTTATCAGACTAGCCTCCCTTGTTCTTTCACTTACCACATATTTATTAAGTAGCAGCTGTGTGCCAGACATTTGTCTAAGTACTGGAGAGAGTCTGATAAACCAGACAAACAAGGTCCCCTGCTGTCAGGGAGCTTGCATCAGAAGTGAGGCTGGGCTAGATAGGAAACCAAGGAAATACATGAGGCTGATTTGAGAGAGTGGTGAATGCTGTGAAGGAAATAAGGCAGGGAGATGTAGCGAAGAGCTCCCCAAGGTGATATAGTTCGAACCTCTGTGTACCAGCTCTGGCATTTAGGTATCTGACCCAGACTATCTTTCAATGCCTGGGCTCCTTTCCCAGATGCTAGTTTTTCCTTCCATTTCCCAAAGAGGACCAATCTCTTGTCAAATCTCAATTGCTTACAGATATTAGCTACATGAATCTAAATGAGTTTTTCTATCACCAAATAATCACAATACCAAGAGCTAGAGTCAATGCCTAGCTAAAGGCAGTAATGGTGTCAGTCTTGAGTGACTCTCTCCGAGGAGATTCCTCACATTGGTTTTAAGGCTATGTCTTGGGACCTGTGCACTAGGGGTTATCAGTCACTGATCTTTATACTCACCAATCTATATGCCTAGCCTAGATGTGTCACTTGAATTCCAGACACACTTGGTCAAGGGCTAGATGGAAATAGGGTTTTGGGTGTTACTTCATCATCTAAAATTCTACAAAACTAAACCCTCTCTCTGTTTTCTCCTTCATCCTTATCACCAATCTATTACCAATTCTTTATCTCAACAAATGATATTACCATCTTCCAACTCATTTCCCAAGATAAACCCTTACCTCCTCCTCAACATTGAATTAATAACTAAACTTATAATTTCTATGTATAAATATGTCCTAAATGTATCCACTGCTCTCTATCCCTGAGGCAAGTTACCAAGTTAGAAGTCAGGAAATAAGTCTTTCAAAAGAAAATGAAGTAAAAACATTTGACTAGGTTGTCTTGGAAAAAATAATTATACTTTCTTGCTTGTCTTCATAACAGTTCTCCAAAGCTTCGTACTTTGGCCAGAGGTTTGTCTCCTGCATACTTGAGATTTGGTGGCACCAAGACAGACTTCCTAATTTTTGATCCCAAGAAGGAACCGACCTTTGAAGAAAGAAGTTACTGGCAATCTGAAGTCAACCAGGGTGAAACTTTTTAAAGATTCTATATTTTAATTAACTTGTGTCTGTCATGAGAATACTGGGAGAAAAGTGTAATTGCTCACATATTATAAATTCATAAGAGATTAAGGACCTCAACTGATCTGTGGAGGTGCCTAAATGACAGGAGCAAGCTATGGACAGGTTTCCTCATCTGATCTTTTCATGACTGTGGAACCTTACAGACAAGGTGTGCTGAGCGTAACCGAGAGGGAGTTGTGCTATTAATAGGACAGTTGTTGTAGCCAAAGAACAGGGCTGCTTGGAGGGAGCACATGGGCAAACAGGTGACAACTGAAGAGGATATTTCCAGCTGAATATATCCACACAGCAATAGATTTTTTTAAATTTAGCACATTTATTCTGGAAATAGAATGTGGAAGGAAGATCTAACAAGGGGCATAGAGACACATTCTGCTTCTACAAATGGGTTTCAAAAAACTTTATTTCCTGGGCAATGGTTCTCAACCATTATTGGCTGTTCATATCACTTTCTATGAATCTGAATATTTGGATCTCTGGGCTCCAGCCTTAGAGTCTGAGTTTAGCGAACTAGTGAAGTGATTCTGATATTAGAAGTGTGTGGCTACTGTACAAACGGTGCAACGCTACATCATTTACAACCATAGAAATGTAAAGCTGTGCTGCAATTGTGTACAATGAATCAAAATGCATTCTGTTGTCATAAATACCTAATTAAAATAAATAAATAAGTTAAAAAAAAAAAAGAAGTGTGTGGCTTCACCTGAGAAACCTGCCCAATGGAGTTTTGAGGATTGTCCTGGGGCTTTCAGAAGTGCCACTAGATGTCAAATGGAAGTTAAATCACTGTCTGAGCAATTGATAAATATATCATATACATCAACAAATTATGATAATGTGTATCTAATACCAATATTAATGAGTAATATTTAATTATTTTATGTATTACATATTTTCCTTTTGTTTATTTTCTTCAGCTAGGAAGTAGTTAGAACATTTAATCGGACATTGGACCAAAATTAAGTGAGTAGTAATTAGAAAAAAATAGAAGAAAGGCAGGGGGTTCTCTTTGAATAATGAGTTTTAGAATCCTTTGGATTTGGCCCTTTCCAGCAGTCACATGCCTTCAAAAGCTCTAAACCTTTTTAGGCAGGAAACTGTCCTTTTGTCACCAGTTTTTTTTTTATCTTGAGGGGAGGGTTGTCACTGGGATTATCCCAGTTCCTCTGAAACATCCTTTATGAGTTCAGGGATAGAGGAGGCCCAGTTGCCAGCAAGTCACAATGTGCAGGTTCCCAGAAAGGAAGTGGTTGGCCAGTCAAACGCCCTGGCAGCAAGCACCCAGAGGCCCTGCTGCCTTGTGATAAAGAAACACAGGGTCCCCAGCCTAGTAGCAAGGTTTTCCAAGTACATGGGTTGTGGTCCCAGAAGCTTGGATGGTATCAAATGTAGAGGGGGGGAAAGTCAATAATCTCTATCTTCATTTTTTGGTGGGGGGTGGGTGGGTACCAGAGATTAAATTCAGGGGCACTCAACCACTGAGCCACATCTCCAGCTCTATTTTGCATTTTATTTAGAGACAGGATCTTAACTGAGTTGCCTAGCATGTCGATTTTTCTGAGGCTGGCTTTGAACTCCTGATCCTCCTGCCTCAGCCTCCTGAGCTGCTGGGATTACAGGCATGAGCCACCACACCTGGCCAGGCCTGTCTTCATTATAGCAAGAAGAAATCACTATGAAGTAGATAGAGGCCATGTATAATAAATGTCTACTATATATTTTAAAGTGAACCTTAACAGAACTGAACTAGGTTTTCTGTTAGGGTCCCCTGGTAATTTCACACTTCTGAGCTACCTTTTGAATTATTTAAATAACTTGAAGTCATATCCAGTGTTCTATGATCAGTGTATGTCCAGTGTTTCTTAGGAACATTCTTCTTCGAGTTTTTTTTTTTTTTTTTTTTTTTTGTGGTGGGTGGTAAGCTGGCAAATTTGGCACATATTGTTCTCTGATCTCTTACCCAATAACCTGAAACTTAATGATGCTGCTTTAGTCATGTAATAGCTAACTAAACGTGTGTAGGATTTCAACCTTATTACAACAAACACACATTCTCTAATTCTCTTTTCCACCCACAGATATTTGCAAATCTGGATTGCTCCTTTCTGATGTGGAGAAAAGGTTACAGTTGGAATGGCCCTTCCAGGAGCAGCTGCTACTCAGAGAACAATATCAGAAAAAGTTCAAGAGCAGCACCTACTCAAGTAAGGAACAAAAGTCTCCCGGCAGGTGTACTGGCCACAAAAGTATTTGGTTAGGTTAAATTTGGGTTTGAGTCTAGTAAGCCCCACAACAGTTGTGAAAGCTATACAATATTTAAATGCTATCAAGAGTTCATGGGAGGGGCTGGGGCTGGGAGTGTAGCTCAGTGGTAAAGCACACTCTTAACGTGCATAAGGCCCCAGTTTCAATAACCAGCACCAAAAAGAAAAAGGAAGAGTTAATGGGAAATCTTGAACCCAAAACTTTATTTCTGGCTTTTTCCTTTTTATCTGACTTTGCCTACTAGCCACAGAGTGAGGTTTAGAAATCAAAGATTCATGAACTAATAATGAATGACTTTTACTGCTCTCAAGAGCTAGGGAGATAGGCACAGTGCACACTCATGTAATCCCAGTGGCTTGGGAGTCTGAGGCAGGAGGATCACAAGTTCAAAGCCAGCCTCAGCAAAAGTGAGGCACTAAGCAACTCAGTGAGACTCTGTCTCTAAATAAAATACAAAATAGGGCTGGGGATGTGACTCAGTGGTCAAGTGCCCCTGAGTTCAATACCCCTACCCCCTCAAAAAAACAGAACTAAGGAGACAGGAAGACATGGATATATTCCTCATGTAAAATGTGAAAATCATTCACAACTTGTTCATCTGTTTCCCTTCCCAGAAGTAACTCCTATAGATTGACAATCTCTAATCTGAAAATGCAGACTTCAAACTCCTCCAAAATCCAAAAATTTTTGAATATCAATCAGATTAAGCATTCTCAACTGGTAAAGCCTATGCGAATATTCCAAAATCCAGAAAACTCTAAAATTTGAAACACTTGGTCCCAGGCATTTCAGATAAGGGAGATTCAGTCCATGGGAAGAGATGATATACATCATTAGGCAGGCAATCCTGGCTTGTACCAGTGCTGGCCACTAAGCTACTTTCTCATCTAAGCAGGAATTTATTTCCATTCATTGAAACACTTTTTTTAGTCTTCAAAAGAGGACAACATTACCACATAGGACTTTAAAGCAAATGAAACAAGCTATCTTTAACTATGCAATGTATTTTTATCTGAAATTGATGTTTTCTGATGTCACTCTAAATCTCAATTAAGATAATCATGTGCTCAGATACTCTAAACTGTCTTCTTTTGGCTTTTAAAAATATATATTATCATAACTTTATTTGGTTAGTTAGCATTTCTTAAAATCATAGTCATATTTTATTGCCCTCCACAAATGTTAACTTTAAAAAAAAGTGAAGGTTTGTGACAATCCTGCATCAAGCAAGTCTATTGGCATCATTTTTTCAATAGCACATGCTGATTTAATATCTCTGTGTCACATTTTGGTAAACTTGAAATGTTTTAAAGCTTTATTATTCTTGCTATGGTGATCTGTGATCAGTGATGTTAGTATTTTAATTGTTTTAGGGTGCCATAAACCATACCCATTTAAGATAGCAAAGTTAATTGATAAGTGTTGTGTATGTTTTGACTGTTCTGCTGACTTGCTGTTCCCCCATCTCTCTCCCTCAGCTCAGGCCTCCCTATTCTCTGAAACACAACTATGTTTAAATTAGGCCAATTAATAACTTTACAGAATCCTCTAAATGTTCAAGTGAAAATAAAGCCATGCATCTCCTACTTTAAACCAAAAACTAGAAATGATCAAGCTTAGTGAGAAAGGTCAAAGCTGAGCTAGGCTGAAAGCAGCCAAATTCTGAATGCAATGGAAAACTTACTGTTGTAAATTGAAAGTTCTATTCCAGTGCACACACAAATGATAAGAAAGCAAAACACCTTTATTGCTGATATGAAGAAATGGATAGTTTAGCAGTGTGGGTAGATCAAACCAGCCATAACAGTCCCTTGTGCCAAAGCCTAATCCAGCCTGAACTCTCTTCAGTTTTGTGAAGGCTGAGAGGACTGAGGGAGCTGCAGACAAAAAAAAATTTGAATCTAGCAGAAATTAATTCATGAGATTCAAGGAAAGAAGCATCTCCATAGCATTAAAGTGCACAATGATCAGTAAATGCTGATAGAAGCTTCAGCAAGTTATCCAGAATATCTGCCTAAGATCATTGATGAAGGTGGCTTTGCTAAACCTCAGGTTTTTATTGTAGACAAAAGAGCCCTCTATACTTAAAGAAAATAGTTGGGCTGGGGATGTGGCTCAAGCGGTAGCGCACTCGCCTGGCATGCGTGCGGCCCGGGTTCGATCCTCAGCACCACATACAAACAAAGATGTTGTGTCCGCCGATAACTAAAAAATAAATATTAAAATTCTCTCTCTCTCCCTCTCTCTCTCTCACTCTCTCTAAAAAAAATAAATAAATAAAATTTTTTTAAAAAATTAAAAAGAAAATAGTCATCTAGGACTTTCATAGCTAGAGAGGAAAAGTCAATGCTTGGCTTCAAAACTTCAGAGGAGCGTGGCTCTCTTGAAGGAGAGTGATACAAAAAGTGACTTTAAGGTGAAGCCAAGGCTCATTCACTATTTCACAAAATCCTAGGCCCCTGAAGAATTATACTAAATCTATCTTGCTTATGCTCTATAAGTGAAATAGCTCAACATAAGCGCTATTGCTTGGCCTATTGCTCAAGAAAAAAAGATTTGTCTTACTGAGTGTGATAGTGCACACCTGTAATCCCAGCTATTTGAGGGGCTTAGGCAGGAGAATCACATGGCAAGCCTAGGCAACTTTGCAAGACTCTGTCTTAAAATAAAGCATAAAGAAGGGCTGAGGATGTATCTCAGTAGTATAGCACCTATGGGTTCAATCCCCAGAGCCACACACACAAAAAAGAGCTTTCTCCTAAAATATTATGGCTCATTGACAATGCACCTGGTCACTCATAGTGCTATCAAACAACATTGTGTGTCTCAAATAAATTTTTCATGCAAGAAAGAGTCAGTTATGTGACAGACTTCACCTGGTCAAGAGCTGTGATGTGGATGTATACATAATGAGATTAATGTTTTCATGCTTGCTAATATAACATCCATTCAAGATACCATTAAGAATATTCATGATTCATGGAAGGAAGTCAAAATAGCAACATAATAGGAGTTTGAAAGAAGTCTATTTCAAACTTCATGGATGACTTTGAGGGGTTCAAGATTTCAGTGGAGGAAGTAACTGCCAATGTGGTGAAAAGAATTAGAAGTAGAGTCAGGAAATGTGATGTGATTTCTGTGATCTCATAATAAAACTTCAACAAATAAAGAATTATTTCTTATGAGCAAAAGAAAGTGATTTCTTAAGATGGAATCTTAATCTTACTAAAGATGATGCTGTTAACATTGTGTTGAACAAAGGATTTAGAATATTACATTAACTTGATTAAAAAGGCAGCAGGAGCCAGGTAGGGTGGCTGGTGGCACATACTGGTAACTCCAGCAATTTGGGAGGCTGAGGCAGGAGGATCATAAGTTCAAGATCAGCCTCAGCAACTAATTGAGACCCTTTCTCAAAAATAAAAATATAAAAAGGGGCAGGAATGTAGCTCTGTGGTTGAGAGCTCCTGGGTTTAACTTCTAGTAACACACACATGAAATCAGCAAGGTGAGAGAGGATTGACTTCAATCCTGAAAGAGGGTCCTCCCTGGGGAAAATGCTATCAAACAACACTGTGTGCCTCAGATAAATTTTTTATGTAAAGAAGAGTTAATCGATGTGGCAGCCTTCATTTTTGTTTTAGTTTAAGGAATTGTCACAACCACCCCAGCTTTCAGCAACCACCGCCCTAACCAGTTAGCAGCCATCAACATCAATGTAAATCCTCCACCTGCAAAAAGGACTTGCTGTTGGCTCAGATGGTCATTAGCATTTTTAATAATAAAGTATTTTTTAGAATATTTTTAGTTGTAGATGAACATCATACCTCTATTTTATTATTATTTTTTTAATGTAGTGCTGAGGATCGAACCCAGTGCCTCACATGTGCTAGGCAAGCGCTCTACTACTGAGCTACAACTCCAGCCCCAAAATAAAGCATTTTTAATTAAAGTATGTACATTTTAATGCTATTGAACACTTAATAGACTACAGCATAGCATACACATAACTTCTATATGTACTGGGAGACCTCAAAAATGTGTGTGACTCACTTTATTGTGATATTTGCTTTATTGCAATAATCCAGAACCAAATGCTCAATATCTTCAAGATAGGCCTGTACCTTACTTAAAATAGATTATTTATGTTTGTCAGATTTACTGTGTACTACATTTAAATACACACATACACACACACACACATCTCAGAAAATAGTTTATGTGCTAATAGCTAGTGTTCTCTAAACATTTTTGTGTATTCTTAAGAGGAGAGGAAACTACTCTGAAATTTTAATAAGCATGATTTGTTGTTGAATTCAACACAAAGCAGAGCTATCTCAGGTACCATTAAAGGAATAATAAACTACCAGGAATCTACAGTAGTAAGTTCTCTTTTTTATTTTATTTTTTTATTATTATTAGTTGTTCAAAACATTACAAAGCTCTTGACATATCATATTTCATACATTTGACTCAAGCACATTATGAACTCCCATTTTTACCCCATATACAGATTGCAGAATCACATCGGTTACACATCCACGTTTTTACATACTGCCATACTAGTGTCTGTTGTATTCTGCTGCCTTTCCTATCCTCTACTATCCCCCCTCCCCTCCCCTCCCCTCCCCTCCCATCTTCTCTCTCTACCCCATCTACTGTAATTCATTTCTCTCTTGTTTTTTTTCCCCTTTCCTCTCACTTCCTCTTATGTGTAATTTTGTATAACAATGAGGGTCTCCTTCCTTTACCATGCAATTTCCCTTCTCTCTTCCTTTCCCTCCCACCTCTCGTCCCTGTTTAATGGTGATCTTCTTCTCATGCTTTTCCTCCCTACTCTGTTCTTCGTTGCCCTCCTTATATCAAAGAAGACATTTGGCATTTGTTTTTTAGGGATTGGCTAGCTTCACTTAGCATAATCTGCTCTAATGCCATCCATTTCCCTGCAAATGCCATGATTTTGTCATTTTTTAGTGCTGAGTAATACTCCATTGTGTATAAATGCCACATTTTTTTTATCCATTCATCTATTGAAGGGCATCTAGATTGGTTCCACAGTCTAGCTATTGTGAATTGTGCTGTTATGAACATCAATGTAGCAGTATCCCTATAGTACGCTCTTTTAAGGAATAGTCCAAGAAGGGGAATAGCTGGGTCAAATGGTGGTTCCATTCCCAGCTTTCCCAGGAATCTCCATACTGCTGTCCAAATTGGCCGCACCAATTTACAGTCCCACCAGCAGTGTACAAGTGTACCCTTTTCCCCACATCCTCGCTAGCACTTGTTGTTGTTTGACTTCATAATGGCTGCCAATCTTACTGGAGTGAGATGGTATCTTAGGGTGGTTTTGATTTGCATTTCTCTGCTCTTTTATTTGTTGTTGTTTGTTTGTTTAGGGGGAATACTGAGGATTGAACCCAGAGGCACTTGACTATTGAGATACATTCCCAGCCCTTTTTATTTTTTACTTTAAGTCAGGGTCTCACTAAGTTGCTTAGGACCTCACTAAGGCTGGTCTTGAACTTGAAATCCTCCTGGTAAGGTATCATTTGTAATAAATCCTGATATAGGCCTGCTAGGAGAAGATCCCATGGTATTAAGTAATTTGGATTCCCAATTGCAGGAGAGTCATATTAAACATTTTACTGGTTTATTTTCATTTTCTAAAAAAGCTTCCTTCACTCCCATTATCTTGGTCTTATCAAGGTGTTAGGTATCTAACATTTTTACCTGCCTTGGTACTTGGACCTTTATAGTTCCTACAGCAACTGAATATACTTCCTTTGCTAACTATGCAACTGGGTTAGCATAACTCCAGCCATCATGCTGGCAATGCTAAAATGGATAACCAATACAGATATTCCATTTGCTTTGAGAAATATTTGACCTCTTTTTGAAATTCTCAATTTTAGTCTCCATGTCATGGAAACATAGATAGAAACCTACCATGTTTAATCTGGGCAGCTACTCATTATAATGACAAATATCTTAGAAGCCAATAAGTGTTTCCACACATTGTTCTGGATCCATGGCTTGGATTGGAAATGGTTAGTGGCTTGGGGGACATCATGCAATGGAAGGGATTGTGCAAGTCTGTTGTGGCAAGGGTGTGTTAATTGCTTGGTCAGTAGCCTGTATCCTAAGACAGATGTTCTAGAAGATACAGGTAAGTTTTCTAATACAGGTGGTCTCAGATGGTGTGTTCTTTTTAAGTAGAAGATGTTGAAAACATTATGATATAATATAGACTCACACTGTAAACCTGTTTGGGCAGGAAAGAGCAGCAGCATTACAGATGTAATTCTAGGTGTGACTACAGAAAAAAATTATTACACTCATCATACTTATGATCTCATTCATTGCTTTCCTTTTTCTCCGCCTCTCTTCCTCATCACTCCACTCCTCCACCCCAACGCCCCCTCCCATGCTGGATGTTAGACGCCTTCCTGTGAACTTATGTGGTACACTGCAAGGGAAAGAGTCAATTCCATTTTTTTTAAGTGTCTTTTAGGTTATCTTCATCCCAGGGATTTTTCCACTCTCCCGTATAGTAAGAGATAAGAGTTTAGAAAATAATTGATAATAAGATAATTAGTTGTGAGTTTTCTTACTGTATTTTCTATTTGGGGGAGGAAGTGGTGAGCTGGGTATTTTTTTCTTTTTCCTTTTTATTTGAAGAATGAATTTGAATCCAGAAATATAGACTTTGTTCTAGAATATGTAACTGTTCATTATCTTATAGGGAGATGTATAATAGAATTTCTTTTTTTATATAGTTTAATTTTATTTTTTATTGGTTGTTCACAACATTACAAAGCTCTTGACATATCATATTTCATACATTAGAATTTCACACCACGTAAATTCCAAGTTCATTTAGAAGAATGAAGAAATAGTGGGAGGATAGAGTAGGAATTGGATAAATTCTCTAAAATGCAAGAAGTTCAGGCCTTTTGAAATGCCATAATCTTTGGAGGCTAGGCAATAGTGTCCTTCATATCTGTAAGGGTATTTTATGATTTAAGAACAATTTTCACATGTGTTTCTTCAACCTTGGTTTTATCGGGCAGGCATGAGATGGTGCTTGTTCCAGGACTGTCAATCCACAGCAAGCGGTTCTATGGGATAAAGATATTGGCCCAATCATGCTGTAGTCTATAGGTGGGAGAGCTGGACCTGGGTCTTAGGTCTTGCAATTCCTGTAAAAAAATACCTGAGAAAACTAACTTATAAAGAGGAAAGCTTTATTTTGACTCAGGGTTCTAGTCCCTGATTAGGTGGACACATTGCTTTCAGGTTTCTGATGGGGGTGCCTATGGCAATGTCAAGGAATTTGTGGTAGAGCAAAATTGTCTACCTCATGGACAGGAAGTAAAAAAGAGAAAGAGGAAGAGACTGGGGTCTCACAGCTCCCTTCAAGATGTAATGTTAAAGTGTTATGTGTGTTTGCAGCTCCCAAATTTGGCAGGTCAGATCTAATAATTAATAAAGACAGTCTCTTTATGCAAGATAGCATTTATTTTAGCAATAACATGAAAGGTAAGAGAGAAAGAGAAGAAAATATATCATCATATTGGGGAAACACCAACACTTGAAGTCATGTAGCTGGAGAACCCCAGAGCAGTTTTACATAGCCCCAACTATAGTAATAGTTGGCCTGAAGTCTTATTCCAAGTGGGGCTTTTTAAATACAAGTTAGAATGAAGAAATCTCCTTTATAACAGCCTGCATGACCTAGTGATCCCCTCAAGGACACTTCATCTCCCCAAGGGCTGGCCCGATCCCAGAAGGGAAGGAGTGTTTGCCTTGAGATAAGTGAATGTCTCTGAGTTCCTCTGAGTGAGTCAAACTCATCAAGAAGTCTGCATTCTTTAGATTTGCATGGTAGGTACAAGAACCAGAAAGATCTCTTAATATTTTCCTTAGCCCTTTATAAAGAGAATGCACCCAATGACCTAAAGACCTTCTACTTGGTCCCACCTCCTAATAGCACCACCCTGGAGACCAAGTCTTTAACAGAGGAGCCTTTGAGATACATTTAAGATTCAAATGATAGCACGGATCCAGGGCACTTTCTACAACATGATTTTTATTATTTATTTATTGTGGGGCTGGGTTTGAACCCAGAGCCTTGTTCATGCGAGGCAAGCACTCTACCAACTGAGCTATATCCCCAGCCCCACACAATATAAGTGTAAGTAAGACATTTGAGTCACCCTTCTATAATAAATAGTCTCTTTGACATTGGGCAAAGAATTTACCTTGTTTGAATCTTGGTTTTCTCCTAGAAAAATGAGAATGAAGGTTTGTAGTAGGTTCTGTAATTCCAAGTTTCGTGTTGTCTTAAACTATGACCCTAAGATCTAGTAAAGCATTGTGCTACAGGACACGGGAGCATCTCAAACCCTAATGTCTGGCACCACAGTTCTGTGGAAGTGGGCAACACAGCAAATATCACAACACCTATTAATACTGTGATCTGGAATACCTCCCAAAGTCTCATGTGTTGAAGGCTTGACCCCAGCTGTTGGGGCTGAGAGGTGGTGTAAGCTTTAGAAGGTAGGGCCTTGTTGAATTTGGGGTCACTAAGGTGGACCTTTGAAGAGTGCATCTTGCCCTAGGTCTCTTCCTCTTCTCCCTCCGCTGCCTCTCTCTCTCTCTCTCTCTCTCTCTCTTTCTCTCTCTCTCTCTCTCTCTCTCTCCTCTCTTCCTTTGTCCTCTCTCTCCCTCCCTTCTGGCACCTTTGCTCTGCCACACCTACCACAATGTTCTGCTTCACTACAGATTGAAACCCCTGAATCTGAGCCAAAATAAGCATTTCCTCCTTTAGGATGTGTTTTCTCAAGTGTTTTCCACAGTGATAGAAAGGTGACATAGCTTGCAGAGTTGTTCCTGCTCAGCAGCCTTTATCAGCAGTATTTTAAATCTAGGATTTCACTGTTGTAGTTATCCAAGTAACTCAGGCCAAAGACTTAGAAACAAAACAAACACAGTGCCCATTTTAAAGAGAAAGGGTATAAATTTGCCAAATAGATAAAAGATTTTTTAACTAAGGGGTTCAAAAGTGAATTGCTGTATAACAAATGACTTGAAGTATACATGAAAATCCCAAGGACTTATGCATATCATAATTGTTGCCACTCTCAAAAGGTGATTTATAAACTAGCTAATGGGTTAAAAAAAAAAAGCAGAATACAGAAAATCACAAACTTATGGCGTTTATGACTCTAATTTTTTAACAGCATACCTAAGCCACAGAGATACCCTTGCACATGTCAGGCAAGTGTTCTACCATTGAACTATATCCTCAATCCCCTTTTTTTTGTTCTTGAGACAGAATCTAAGTTGCCCAGGCTGGTTTCGAACTTGTTAACCTCTTGCCTCAGTCTCCTGAGAAGTTAGAATTTTGTGCATGTATTACTGTGCCCAGCAATATACCTAAGTTTTGATTATTCAATTGCTAGTTCAAAACAACCTAATAGTAATAACTTTTATTATGTTTTGTTATGTTGATGTTTTCCCCTTGTAAGCTTAGAGTTTCTGCAGTTCCCCTGTGAATAGAATAGCCTGGTTAGATTTGAATTTTGGAAAAATAACAATAATTCTTTTTCTTTTTTAGCATGAATTATTTTTATCTATTACATGGGACATGTAATGAAAATTGTTCATTACTCATCGAAGATCAAAACTAAACTAGGTGTCCTGTACTTTTATTTGCTACATCTTAGATGCATACCCATGGATTTGCTATGACTCTTTAGGGCATCTTGACACATAATTTGGAAACCATAGCCCTATAGCCCTAGGCCATTTTTTTAATGTAAAACTGTACTTATTTTAAGTTAATAAGTCATCCAGGAATTTAAAAAATGTTTTAAATATAATTAAAGTACCCAAATATTTTGTATTCAGTTTGAGTAGAGATGTTCAGATTATGAAAATGGGGTTTATACTAACTGATAATGGTCCAGCCTGTGTACACTGAGCATTGAGCATTGAGTCATAAATTGTGGTGTCCCCAATTTACCTGCTGTCACTTGAGCAAAACCTTACTGCCAGAGCAGAACTTCTTGTATCTTCCAAGGACTTCCAACAGCTGAAGCAAATGAAGTAAGATTTTTTTTTCAATTTTCCTGTCCAATTTTGTTGTAACATAGACAAAATTATAGTCATTTATTGGTAATGGAATTCCTTTAATTTGATAACAAATAATACTCATTATGAAGATCAGATCTGGAGGTATTCTTCATTATGTTGCTGATCTAACCATTAAACCATAATATTTTTCTTTTAGGAAGCTCAGTGGATATGCTGTATAGTTTTGCAAATTGCTCAGGACTGAACTTGATCTTTGGTCTAAATGCATTACTAAGAACAGCAGATTTGCGGTGGAATAGTTCTAATGCTCAGTTGCTCCTGGACTACTGCTCTTCCAAGAATTACAACATTTCTTGGGAACTAGGCAATGGTGAGTACCCCTGGAAACTTTTAGTAAGGAGATTCCCCTTTGGCATTATTTGTTCCTATTTATGACATTCTTTTGAATATTAGCACATTCTTGCAGGTTTTCAACAATGCAACTTTTGGGAGCTAGGCACAATGATGCGTGTCTATAATTCCAGCTAGTTGAGAGGCTGAGGCAGGAGGATTGCAAGTTTGAGGCCAGCCTGGGCAACTTAGTGAGACCCTGTCTCAAAATAAAAAATAAAAAGTGCAAGAGATGTAGCTCAGTAGCTCAGTGTTAGTACACCACTGTGGTCAATTCCCAGTATGGGGGGTAGGGGTGGGCAATGCAACTTTTGAAGCTATATATGGGAGAAAAGTCTTATATATTCCAGAATACATTATTAGTCCCAGTTTATGCTATATTTGAGGTGAGGCAAACTATTAAAGCCAGCAACCTTCCCAGCTCCAGGTTCCCTTGAGATTTTCAGAGTCTATTAGACCTATTATGCTTGGCAGGCTGGACTCAGCAAAACTGTGAAGTAGGCCATTTGTTTTCACTCCCCCGCCCCTCCTTTCTCTGTTTTTCCATTTGTCAGTTAATCTCAGCAACCCTGTCCTAATTTTCATTACTTGCTCAAGATGACTAAAAGTTGCCAGCATAAAATATTACCCAAATCAAGCTCCTGAATGTCTCCTTCTTCACTCTTTTGCAAGGAACTTATAAATTCCAACTAAAGTGTTAATGATTAGTTCTATTTTTTTTCAAAATATAGTACTTTTCTATGCATTACCCAATGAAACTGATTATAAAATGGAAAATGAAATGTAACATAGTGAGCACATGCTCCGTGGTAGGTATTGTGCTAAGCATTTGATCTCTTCTCTCTGCCTCAAATTTTCCTCCTCCTCCTCTTCCTCTTCCTTCTTATTTAATACTGGATACAGACTATTTTCCAAATATTCATTGGTTTAATATTATTAACTTCAAGTTGTTCAATACCCTCCTCATACTTCATTTATGCAATTAACATTTTATTTTTATGGAAAAACATCTTTTTTATAACTGTGATTTTACTTTTCTTCACTTTGAATTGTAAGTTTTTGCAATTTGGAAAAATGTTTATTGAATTTATATGCTGCTGTGTTTTTGCTTTTAAAGCAAATTCTAGCTTTTAAAGTTAGGAAAAATGTCTAGATAGGTGAATAGTTTGACAATTGCTGTCTTTCAGAACCTAACAGTTTCTGGAAGAAGTCTGGGATTTACATTGATGGATTACAGTTAGGAGAAGATTTTATTGAGCTGCACAAACTTCTTAGAAATTCCACTTTCAAAAATGCAAAACTCTATGGTCCTGATGTGGGTCAGCCTCGAGGAAATACAGTTAAAATGCTAAGGAGGTAAGACCTAGAGAATGCAGAACCACTTTTCTTAACAATAGCCAGGTGTGGTGCCACATGCCTGTAATCCCCCACAGCTCAGGAGGCTGAGGCAGGAGGATCACAAGTTCAAAGCCAGCCTCAGCAACTTAGTAAGGCCCTAAGCAACTTAGAGAGATCCTGTCTCAAAATAAAACATAAAAAAGGTTGGGGATGTGGCTCAGTTTTTAAGGGCCCCTGGGTTCAATCCCTGATATCTCTCACTTCCCCACACAAAAAAATCTTCTGGGGATAATCCCCAACAGACCACCTGTTATTACACAATTTGCTGCCTGCCTACATGGTTTATTAAAAGAGGAAATATTGGCTTAGAATACCAAGAATTCTGGCACCTAGTTGGCACCTATAAAAAAAATTTGTTGTCAGAATTAGGTAGTTTTTGTGTTTGTCTGAATCTAACATCATAACAAGCCATTTCTATGGAATAAAACCCCTGTGTAAACATTGTACATCTATATGAGGAAGTGAGAGCATAATAGAATTTTTGTTCTAGTTTCCTGAAGGCTGGTGGAGAAGTGATTGATTCGGTTACGTGGCATCAGTAAGTATATCTTCTATTCTTAATACTAGGAAAATAATGCTACTTTTACTTACTGCCAGTTTTCAAAAAAATTATCTCCACTTAACTGTTAACTAGCTTTATAGTTCAGATAAGAAACAAATAGTATCTCAAGCAGTGTACTAGAATTTTAAGACGAATAAAACAAAAATGTAATGTTATTTTAAATAATATGGTATCTTTAAAGATCAAGGTATACTGTCAACTAACACATACAATATAAAAGTAGCTAAAACCAATTGCTTGCCAAAAACCAGGAAACCCAGAAGTACCTGTACTTGTGACTGTATCCTTTTAAGACAAAGGAACTGATTTCTAGTTTTTTGATAGACTGGTCTCTTCCTCTTGTTCCCTTTTCATCTTGGTCCTTTCTTTATAGCATCTCTGCCTTTTAAAAAAAAAATTTTAACAATGGGGATGAGCAAGATAGGAAGGAGAACAAGGTTGGCAATTGACTTAGAGCAGAAGGTAAAGTTTGTTATTTTTCTTTGAATATTTTCTGAATAATTTAGCTACTATTTGAATGGACGCATTGCTACCGAAGAAGATTTTCTAAACCCTGATGTGCTGGACACTTTTATTTTATCCGTGCAAAAAATTTTCCAGGTAATAGTCTTTTTAAGTTTTTTATATAAAACCAGAGTTCTTCTTTTGTAGTCTAGTTAGTTCTAAATTTCATAGGTATATATATTCACATGTTTTCTTTTCTAATTTTGGAGAATAAGCACTGTTTTATTCAGCCTTTGGTTTCTTCCCCAGCATTGGATCTTACTCATTTATATTTATTAGAAATGAAAAATACTATAACTAAAAAGAACAAATTTAAAAAAACTTCCAATAGTCTTAAGTATAATTAACTACCATAGACTATAATACTGAATATTTATATTCCTTCCATACCCTAGTATTCCAATAAAAGAAAATTGTTTAAGACCTAAATGACCATGAACTATTTTGTAACTGTGTAGGACAGATGGGTCTGGAAATACAAGGTTTTGGATGCTGTTAATCTTCAACACCACAGTTGGTCAGCTTGTCTGCAATTACCATGGAGACTCTCCTGTTCCCATAGGTGGTTAAGGAGACCAGGCCTAGCAAGAAGGTCTGGTTAGGAGAAACGAGCTCTGCGTATGGGGGAGGTGCACCCTTGCTGTCCAACACCTTTGCGGCTGGCTTTATGTGAGTGAAACTGCACTGGCCTCAGGGATCCAATTGCAGCCATTCTCCATCCTGTTAGTGTCAGCCAAAACCAGAACAAAGACAGTTTTTGTGGCTGAAGCACCAAAATTTGTGCCAGATAGTGCAAGAAAATCACTTGTTAAAGCTTGTTGGACCTCTTTAACAAATGTCCCAAATTAATCATTAAAAGAATGAGTGGTTTTAGACATTATATTCCTTAATTGTGGCCTAGAAATATGTCACAGGAATCCTTCATGTAAAAACGCTCCCTGTAAATCAATGCATCGGGAGTGCTGGCTCTGAGAAGCATGCTTAGAGTATCCAGCTGTATTATAGATTCCCAAGTAGTTTAGAATCTAAAATATAAGGTCACAGCACAGGGCTATCAGTGAAGTTAAAGATTTACTGAATCACCTCATTAGCCAACACCAGAAACTTGATTGCTTTAAACCATGGTGTATTTACATTCAGTACGTTACTTCCTGAGTATGCTTATCTATAGTTCTGTGTCCTCATAGAGATTTTTTCTCTTTCCTCTCCTGTCCTACCTCTCCCTACCCACTTCTTTCTTCATGGTTCTAATCTTATGATATAATATAAGAATGGAGAGAAGAACGGAGGCATTGGTTTTACCATTAATGAAAGACTTGGGTTGTAGATGGTGGGGGTACAGACAGGGTATGATAGGAGATGTCCTAAGAGTTTAATTGTGATTCTACTTGTTCTCCATCTTTATCTCTGCTGGCTACAACCTTTTCTTCAGCCCTCTCACAGTGTGTATATAGGGGTCAGGCACAGGATGAGGAATTGTCTCTTGGGGTGGGAATTTGTCTACTCTGCTTTGTAGAAGTTGCCTTGTCCTGAAAGGGACTCCTGGCAAGTTAGTGGCCTTCAAGGATGTGTCATCTTGCCGGTGTAGGGAGACGTGAGGGAGGATGTGCTGCTGCACACAGTTCATTTCATTGGAATGGCTTCTGTATAATTAATGCCACTCATCTAAGTTCCCATTAATAGACAAATAATAAATCATGATTGTGTGTAGTTAGAATTGAGGGATTTTGTTTTCAAACCTAAACAAAGCTGAATGTTTCTCTGCCCCAGGTGGCTGGATAAACTAGGCCTGTCAGCCCAGATGGGCATAGAAGTGGTGATGAGGCAGGTTCTCTTTGGAGCTGGAAACTACCACCTAGTAGATGAAAACTTCGAACCTTTGCCTGTAAGTGACCATTATTTTTCTACTTTTATGAGAAGATAAAAGTATGCTCAGAGCCCTTCTTAATTTGTTGAACAATACTAACCCCTTATATTTATAGACAGTCCTCACAATAAATAATCAAATCGTGGGATGATGAGTTGAAAGGAACCTAGAGTGACTAGAGAAGAAATCAGGAACCAGAATTAACTCTTTTTAATGCAGGCCATTTGAAGCACAGAGTACATACACTTTTTTTTTCCCTTCAGCACTAGGGATTGAATCCAGGGGTGCTCAACCACTGAGCCACAGCCCCAGTCCTTTTTATTTTTTATTTTGAGACAGGGCCTCACTAAGTTGCAGAGACTGGCCTTGAACTTGTGATCCTCTTGCCTCAGCTTCCCAAGTTGCTGAGAGTATAGGCGTGTACCACCACACCTGGCCAAGGATATGCTTTTTTTTTTTTTTAGTTGCAGAGGAACACAATACCTTTATTTTATTTATTTATTTTTATGTGGTACTGAGGATCAAACCCAGTACCTCGTATATGCTAGGCAAGCATTCTTACCGCTGAGCCACAACCACAGCCCCTGGATATGCTTTTTAAAAAGGGTCATTTCAAATTTTTATGACTCATCTCACAAGATAACAAACTTTTATCTTGCAAATTGTTTTGCAAGACTCGGGTTGTAGATCAGTAGTAGAGCACTTGCCGTGCATGTAAAAGACCACAGGTTCAAACCCCAGCACTGCCCTTCCCCCCCCCAAAAAAAAAAGTTTGTGAAACAAATCAAAGTTAAAATTTCTATAGTGCCCAAAGCTTCACAAAATTTTTATATCATGAAATCATATTTTATTTAGTTTTAAAATGAGCCAGTGCCATATATTTCTTTTAAAAAACTTACTCTAAGAATTGAATATTTGTTAATCAGCTTCAAGATATTTATGAATGAAGTCTCATTTTCATCCTATCTCTAACTGTATCTGTTGCCAAGTGAAGAAACATAGCTTTGTTTATCCAAAGTGCCACCTGTAAGATATATATATATATATATATATATATATATATATATATATATATATATAGTGCTAATTTATATAGATGTATATTTACCTAATTTATATACATACATATTATCCTAGTTTTTATTTATATACATCTTATACATCTGTTATCCTAATTTATATGTACATATTTATATATGTACATATTTATATACATATAAATTAGGGTAATAGAAATGTAACCCTGAGGGCTGGGGATGTGGCTCAAGCGGTAGCGCGCTCGCTTGGCATGCGTGCGGCCCGGGTTCGATCCTCAGCACCACATACCAACAGAGATGTTGTGTCCGCCGAGAACTAAAAAATAAATATTAAAAAAAAATTAAAAAAAAAAAAAAAAAAAGAAATGTAACCCTGAGAAGTATGACTTTGATTTCTATCATCTAAAATGGATTTGAGGATTTCTGTTTTCTAAGAAAAATTCTTGAGGGAGTTAAAATTCTATTTAATCAGTGTTTCACATTTTCCTTATTGTCTAAAATATTACTAATAGTTTATTATTCAAACCAGAATCCAAACAAGGTCTGCCTAATGCATTTGGTTGATATGTCTCTATGTTTGTTCAGCTTTAGTTCTCTTTTCTCTCTTTTGTCCATGTAATTTATCAATTAAAGAAACTAGGTGGGTTATTTTAAAAGTGTTTCCCACATTCTGGATTTTAATAAATTTATTCCTGTCATATCATTTAGCATATTTGTTGCTCCCATTTCCTGTAAACTGTTAGCTATACCTAGAAACGTGAGCTTATTCAAGCTCTGTTTTGAGGGAGCAAGAATTCCTCACAGATGATGTCGTGTTCTTCTGTCTGGAAGTACTTAATGTTTCTCTCTTCTTTTGATCTTGATAGATAATGATTATTGCTTAAACCATCGTTTTATTAGGAGGGTTATCAGATTTTAAAGGAAATTATTTTTGTCTTAGAAGTTTTATTTCAAAAAATCATCTTTGTGTATGTGTGTATTTGTGGATGTGTATGTCTTAAATTTCTGGTTTAAGCTGAGTGTGGTGGTACACACCGGTAATCCCAACAATTTGAGAGGCTGAAGCAGGAAGATTACAAGTTTGAGGCCAGTCTCAGTAACTTAGCTAGACCTTGTCTTGAAATAAAAAATTTAAAGGACTGAGGATATAGCTAAATGGTAAAGCACCCCTGAATTCAATCCCCAGTCTACCCCACTGTCCCGAAAAAAAGTTCTGGTTTGAGCTTTACCTTGAATTCTTGGATGAAAAACAACCAAGAATATTTAAACTTCCTGAGCAATTGATTGCATTCTTGAAATATGTCTTCCTGTGGCTCTGACTCTCTGAATTTTGGAAGTCCTCTAGAGACACAAAGCTGCAAATAATGTATTTCCCTCAGATTCAAGGTGATCATATAGAAGGAAGGGGAGGATCACATGGGAGGAAGGGAGGAAAGAAATAATCCTATTTACATATATGCAGGATAAGAGTCCTACTCTTTGTAGGATAGCTATTTGCTTGCCACTAGTTTTGTTAATAAAATAAGTAAAGTTTTATTTTTGACCCTGCCCTCCCCAACCACCACAACTAGGATTATTGGCTGTCTCTCCTGTTCAAAAAATTGGTTGGCACCAGTGTGTTCATGGCAAGTGTGAAAGGCCCAGACAGAAGCAAAGTTCGAGTGTACCTTCACTGCACAAACGCCAACCAGTAAGTGTGAAGCATGCTGTTAGCCAACCTACAAGGTTTAATCCATAAGCACATAACATCCTATACTAACACCCTGTTGCTATCTGTCTACACAGAGGGTCTAAGCTGTGTCATTGGTCATTTTCATTCTTTGTTTTTTTTTTTACATTCATGGTGATATGATATCAGAATCTAACTTCAAAAAATTGCTTAAATGTAGGCATTTACAGTCAATAAAAATTTAGATAATGATTTTAATTGTCATAATCAATAATGGAAATATACCAAGTTTTAATATATAAGGATAGTAAAAATATAAGAAAATATAAATACTTTTGTGTAAGCATTAATTCATTAAAGGAGTATGAGCATAAATATAAGTGAGAATTAATATGAATAAACAATTTTAATGTATTTATCTCCTGTCATACCTAAGAAACACAAAGGAAGAAGAAGAAAAATAATCAAAAGAAAGGGAACAATAAAAATAACAATCTTAATTTCAAAAGTTGCCATCATAGTTTCTAGAGTTGAGAGGCCCTAGAGAGACTTTTATAGTCCTGCAATGTGGCTTTAGGTAGCAAACAATATTCCTAAATCCCAGGGATTTTCTCTTCTCAGTTTCAATCTATCATCCTGATAGAAAGGTACTTTAATACTAATTCTAGCAAAAAAATCCACCTGCCATTTCCATTTTCTGTGACTGGAAATACTATGGAGGGTAGAGACCCCACTAGGAAGTAATAAGGGAATGGTTTGAATGGATGAATTCTGAAATGAGTCCATGTTTCCTGTTCATTTCATTCTTTTCATAGAGATAGGAAGAGATGCTATTTATATAGTTTGTAATTTGAATTCATATGAACTCATGAAATTTACTTTTTTATCATTTAGCCTTCTTATACTTAAAAATGGGTGGTCTATCTGGCTTTCCAACAACTTAGTCTGACAAATTAGTAAAGATTTTAGAGGTCTGGCTCCAAAAATTGTAGTATAAAGAGCAATATTTTTTCTGTTTTTGTTCTGTCCAAGGGATCAAACCCAATGCCTCACACATGCTACTCCCCCAGCTCCTAAGAGCAATATTTTTAATTATGTTTTCAGAATAGGACCACATGTGTAGTCTAATATTATAAAAAGAAGATGCTAATAGTCCCATCATCATTATGGATGCTGATACTTAGTATCCATGATCATATTTGTAATCAAGTTCTTAATTGCTTAAATAAGATAAATATTTTTATTAAATTAACCTATTTGCTTTTTAGCCCAAGGTATAAAGAAGGAGATTTAACTCTCTATGCCTTAAACCTCTATAACGTCACCAAGCGCTTGCAGTTACCATATAACTTATTTAACAAACAAGTGGATAAGTACCTTGTAAAACCTTCAGGACCTGATGGATTACTTTCCAAGTGAGTGATTTTCCTTGTTCATTTCACACTTTTAATGAACTTGATGGTGTTTATCAGAATAGAGAGTTTTGAGAGGGGGCAAAAAATAAAAAGTCAACTATTTCAAATTCTAACTGTTCTTAATATTCAGGGATACTTATGAATACAAGCGTAACTTACTCAGAGAGTCCAAAGTGAAAGATTTGAACACAAACCAGCAGTATCTTAGAGGATAGTTTGTATTTCAGAATAACTTGATAATCATAGTCGACTCAATGCATTTAGATTATTTCCTCTGAAATGACATAATTCTTGGTAACACAGTCTCTAAAGCAAAACATACCTATATATAATTGTTATTAAGTATGTGTGGGTTGCTACAAAATATCATACCATTCCATGTGAGCTGGGTGTGATTCTCTTACAGCATTAAAACAATTTTTTGTTGGTTAGAGTAAGACAAAATGGCTAGAAATGTATTGCTAATCAGATTACTTGAAGTTGGTTTTAAAACCCAATCACTGAATACATTTTATAAAAGCACATATTCAACAGAGTACCAAAGAATGGCTGAGTCTTGCAGAGCTGGGTATACAAACATTTTAAGATTCTGTCTTGTATGTGTTGGAAGGATCTCTTTTCATAGTGACTATTCTCATAGTGGAGAACAAAAAAAATGAACAGTTTGTAATATTACCATCATCTCCCATCTTCACAAATGCTATCTGTGTGATGGTTTCAGTGAGTATTAGCAATGGAACATGAGAAAGTACAGTAAGCCTGCTTTCTCCAAAGTCCTATCCTTCACAAACAAGCAGTATTTACATTGGGTACCATGCATTCCATTATTTTCCTCAGTGCTTCTTTTAAAAAAAGTATTTTTAGTTGTAGGTGGACATGATACCTTTATTTTGTTTATTTATTTTTATGTGGTGCTGGGGACTGAACCCAGTGCCTCAAATGTGCTACGCAAGTGCTCTTACTGCTGAGCTACAACCCCAGCCGCACAATGCCTTTGTAAATACTATAATTATATAACCTCTCACAGGAAAAAAGAGGATCTATAAGATCTACAGGTTTTCCCATATCCGTGTTTGTGTGTGTGTGTGTGTGTGTGTGTGTTATACTGGGAATTGAAGCCCTACCACTGAGCTATGTCCCTAGCCCTTTTTATTTTTTATTTGAGCCAAGGCTGGCCTTGAGCTTCCATCCTCTTTAGTTGCTGGGATTATAGGTGCTTATCATTGCACCCAGCTCCCAAGTCCCTTTCTACATGGTTTTTGTAGATATATTTAATGGGTTGCATGTTTTACAAAATACCATGGTTTACTTGACCATTTTCCTACTGTTCAAACCATTTCCCCCAATAATAAATAATGCATACTTTTCTCTATTTGCATTTAGATGCTTTCAAAATGAGTCCTTTTTAGCATATTCATGTCTGATGCTGATAAGGAAAAAGCTTTCTGAAATAACTAATGGTTGTAGAGGTGGAAGTGTCTTAGGAGACTCATCCAAGGCCATTCAGCTCAGTTTGGTTATTTGAGTTCAGTTGGAACCCACAACCTCCCAAAGGCAGCTGTGTTCTGTATCTTTACTTTGCTCTTAATTCTATTCCCTAGAACAGAGGTTGGAAAATCTACTTTATGCCTGTAGAGGATTCCCACATATGCAACCATTTTCTGGTAGGGGAGGTTGGCATGCACTCTATTAATTTTTGTTTTTACATTAATTGCCAACATTTATTAATTGACAATTACTAAAATATATCAATTTCTAGCTTGTGTGTGTGTGTGTGTGTTTGTACACACACACAAGTATGTGAATGCTGGGGATAGAACCCAGAGCCTTGTGCATGCTAAGCAAGTACAGTACTCCTGAGCTACATTCCCTCTAGCTTTTCTTTTAAAATGGATACTTGTGGGGCACCGTGGTGCACGCCTGTAATCCCAGCAGCTGGGGAGGTTGAGGGAAGAGGATCATGAGTTCAAAGGCAGCCTCAGCAATGGCAAAGCACTAAGCAACTCAGTGAGACCCTGTCTCTAAATAAAATACAAAATAGAGCTGGGGATATGGCTCAGTGGTTGAGTACCTCTGAGTTTAATCCCTGGTACTCCCCACCCCCCAAAAAATGAATACTCCAGCAACTCTGGGTTAGTTTTCTCCCTTAGCTGGAGTTGGATTAGAGTTGTCTATTTAGGTGGATCATTTAGTTGTCTATTTTTGGCTTTTTAGTTCTGCATTATCCCTTCCTGACTCTGTTGCCCTATGCCTGTCCTGCTGGTCTTGAATATATACTCTCCTTGGCCCCGGGCTCATTTGAGTTTGTCAGCCATAATCTGGGGTGATGCTAAATATCTAATGTTCCCCAGGTTAACTCTCACACATTTGAAGGATGATTGGATTGTCGTCTCTCCAAGCTAAATATGCCCAATTTCTTAAGTGATTTTTTGTTGTTGTTGTTGTATTTAGCAGACTCTGTTGCATTCTGATCACATATTTCATGCTTTTTAATTGGAAAACTGGTAAAATTATGGAAAATTTTTTGTTCTCCTCACTTTAATGAATACATATTACTTCCACTTTTCTTTGTTTATATTTTACAAGAAGAATCCCAGAGCTGGTGCATTGTGTAATCTCATCTATTTGGGAAACTGAAGCAGGAGGATCACAAGTTTGAGATCAGCCTGGGGAATTTTGCAAGATCCTGACTCAAAATAAAATTTAAAAATGAATGGTACAGACCCTGGGTTTGACCACAAGTACCACAAAAAGAAAAAGAAAAAACAAAGTATACCCCAGATAAGTTTGATGCGTATGCAGTATATTTGCTCATATTAATGACCTCAGAGACCTAAACAATGACAACCCTAAAAAATAATTTTTTTAATTGAACAACCTTTGTATAGTTCCTATTGAGAGTCCTGACTTATAAGTATTTAATTAATATTTGAGTGAATATATTTTTAATATAAAAGCAGTATTTTATATTTATCTCATATTTTTTTTCTGTTATCCCCAATTTTGTCAAATCTGTTGCTTGCTCATTCCCTACTTTATTTTTCCTGAAACTTTACAAATATGTCTTCTATTACCTTATCTTCATGTTACCATCCTCAAAATATGAAACAAGAGCTGGGGATGTGGCTCAGTGGTAAAGAGCTTGTCTGGCATGCATGAGGTCCTGGGTTCAAATCCCCAAGCACCAAAAAACAAATAAATAAATAAATAAATAAATAAATAAAAATGAATGAGCATACGAAACAAGCTGCTATCCTCAAATAAATACCTACTCTCCTTGCCCAGCCTGATGTGGAAATAATCAGCATACTTTAGGCTTACACTGAGTATACTTACAGCATCTTTTAGATATATGTATAATTAATTAAACAATATAACCTGATGGTATAAGTATCTTGCTATGTTCCTCAACTTCTAGCAATATTAATTCACAATGATCAGGTTAACCTTTAAGCGGAGGTAGTAAACTACCTTCACCAAAAGCACGTCTAGAATAACCAAAAGCATTTCTGGAACATTTGTGAGTAGGCATGCCAGGACCTTCATTTCATGCAGAACAGACTCTTAACTTCTATCATTTAGAGATATTTTTTAAGACCTATTTTTATCTGTGGTTTCCTGATGATGGTCATGAAATTTCCTCTCCTACCCCCATCTAAAAATTGTTATGATATAGATGTTAAAAAACAAAAACTGACACCTGTGAACTGACTTCAACTACAATGCAGGCTTGTTAGTCTTGGGCACAATCCTGAGTGTGTTACTGATGTGTATTAAATTACTGAATCCAGAGCTAAGCATCTAACCAGGTTATATAGAAACCATTTTTTCTTCTCCTTGGTCCTTAGTAATGACAAGGAGTGAGAGATCTTTAATAATGAAAAATATATAGTAATACTACTTGGAAACAGGAAAATATATATCAGTAGAGGATTAAGTAAATAAATTAATGTACTAATATCATGGAATCCTGTGTATCCAATAAAATGAGTGAATGAATGTTAAAATTTTCAACAAATATGAGGATGGATGAAGGGGAAAAGAATCAAGTTTTAAGAAAATATGTATACTATATCCATTTTTATTTATGTAAAATATGTCAGAATATACAAACAGAAATATGGAATAAATATACATCAAAATATTAAAAGTACATTTTAGCAAGTTACTTTTGCTATATTTATTTATCTGAATAATGATCATATATAATAATTTTATAGTGCTCATTGTATACAAGATATAGTTATAAGTGTTCTAGGTACATTACATACATTACATTTATGTTATAGATGTAATTCTGACATTAGTCTTCTAAGTTTTCAACAATAAAAAGTGCTAACTTGAGCTAGAATGTGACTCAGTGATAGAGTGCTTACCTAGCATGAGCAAGGCCCTGTGTTCAATCCTCAGCACAGCAAAAATAAATAAATAGTGCTAATTTTTTTCTAATAAAAAAGCATTTAAAAAAGATACAGATATAAGCATAATTTAGAATTATGAAAGTAACTATAAGTAGAACTAAAGTAGACTAAATTTTTATTCATTAATACTGTATGGCCAGGTGCCATGGTGCATGCCTGAAATCCCAATGGCTAGCTAATGCAGGAGGATCTCAAGTTCAAAGCTAACCTCATCAATTTAACAATGCACTAAGCAACTTAGAGAGACCCTGTCTCAAAATTAAAAAAAGAAAGTGCTGGAGATGTGGCTCAGTTTTAAATTTTAATGCCAATAGTAAAATACACAGAAAACATAAATCTTACTGTGGGTTAGCCAAATAAAATTGATTTTGTTCCACTATAGCAGAATACATTCTACCTGACTACCTAAGAAAATGAATGTATCCTTCCTGGGGAGAGAAGGGAATTATACAGTTAAATGAAAGTTACAAGTAGGAAATTTTATTGACTGTCATTTTTTATGTGGCTCACACCTGCAATCCCAGTGGTCCAGGAGGCTGAGGCAAGAGGATGGTGAGTTCAAAGCCAGCCTCAGCAATGGTGAAGCACTAAGCAACTCAGTGAGACCCTGTCTCTAAATAAAATACAAAATAGGGCTGAGGATGTGGCTCAGTAATTAAGTACTCTGAGTTCAAATCCTGGTACCCAAAATATGTGTGTGTGTGTGTGTATGTAAATATATACATATATGTTTACATATGTAAAGTATACACACACATATATATAAAAAATAAATTATTTTCCATCAGATACAATTGCCACAACTCCAGAAATGATGTCATATTTTTTCTTTTTATCCCTCCATTTTATTTCCTAGTATAGATTTGTATGTTTCATTTTCTGGAAAGGGACAGATGGCATTTCAGGCTTTATAGATCATATGGTCTTTGTTCCAACTACTCTTCTCTACCACTATGGTTAAAAGATAGATCACACCTCACTGACATAGTGTTGAAATACAAGTTATTTAACATAAGCTGCCACAAACAAAAAAAATTGTCTAAAAAAGATTGTACAAGTTTTGAAGGGGGTTACAGGGCATGCACAGCTTGGGTAACTCGGGTATATCTTTCCTCTTTGCAGAACTGTTGAACTCAATGGTCAAACTCTGAAGATGGTGGATGCGCAAACGCTGCCAGCTCTGACAGAAAAACCTCTCCGCCCAGGAAGTTCCCTAGGCTTGCCACCTTTCTCATATGGGTTTTTTGTGATAAGAAATGCTAAAGTGGCTGCTTGTATATAAAAAAGAAAAGCTGATTCTAGGCCTGAGATTAAATATTTCAAGTGTAATTGATAAGGGCTGGGGGTGTAGCTCAGTAGTAGCTCAGTAGAGCACTTGCCTAGCATGCACAAATTCCAGGACCAAAAACCAAAACAACAAACAAAAAATCAAGTGCATTGATGAATAAAGCGAAGCTCAAACTGTAGGAAGCAAGAAGATTCATTACAATTCAACTAGTGGGAGCTCCAAAGACACTGGGACACTATGCTACATTTAGCATAATATTTTGATCTCTAAGTAGAGCACTGCTAATAATAATAGCTAATGATACCATGTGCCAAACACTATATTTAGCACACTGCATGCACTATTTTTAAGTTTATTAAAAAATGTAGCCAGGTGTGGTGGCACACACCTATAACTTTAGCTGTGCAGTAGGATCACGAGTTCAAAGCCAACCTCAGCAAAAGCAAGGCAGTAAGCAACTCAGTGAGACCCTGTCTCTAAATAAAATTCAAAATAGGTCTGGTGATGTGGCTCAGTGGTCGAGTGCCTCCTGAGTTCAATCCCTTTTAACCCCCAACCCCAGTGTATATGAATGTTCCTAATATGGCCAAGAGACAAATAAGTGAAGGATGTATTATTAATTTTAAGAAAGTGTTAACTTGTTTTTATTTTTAAAGACTGTTAAAAGATTGTCACATTCTTTCCTTCATGTGCCATCTCTGTGGGCTCCCATGGGGAAGAGTTTCCTGCCACAACCTTGCAGTCATCTGTAAAATAGAAACTACCTATTTGCACCTTAACAAGAGATAGATTCAGCTGCTACTCTTTTTCTCTTCTGTTTGCCTTTGTCAGCAATCATTTGTGAGAGGACAGATTGTCAGATGTGAGTGTCAAAGTATGAACAATACAGAGGTTAAGGGATTATGTAAACTTCCAATGAAGTTTTAAAATGACTGTAAATGAGATTGATTTTCCAAAAGGAAAAATTTTAGATAACATCCAATACATCATAACCATTTGTTAATTTTTATTTTTTCTCAGCTGTTTTTGTTTCAGTTGGGAGACTTTGAGCTGCAAGTAACAGAGAAACCATGATTCAAATGGCTTAGATAATAAGGAAATTGACAATTCCATACAACAGCAAGTTCAAGTAGGGAAGAGTCTGTCTGGAATCCAGGTCCTTTCCCTCTCTCTGTTGTGCCATCTTTAGTGTTAGCTTTGTTCCTGGGCTTATAGCACGATGTCTCTAGCTCCTCCATGGATCCATTCAGATCTGGTAGCAACCAGAGGAAGAAAAACTGTTTTTTTCTGTAAAGAGTTGAAGAACTCTTTCTCAGAGGTTCTCCCAGTAAACTTTTCCTTGTGTCTGCTAATGTCTTATTGGTCAGGAATAGGTCATGTGGCCATTTCTCCCAGTCACTGGTAATAACCATGAATTGACTCTGCATGGTCCTCTTTGCAGTGGAGAAGGTTGTAAGAGTCCACAGTACTGCACAAAATAGTTGTGTGCTTTTTATCAATGGCAAAATGTATTATTTTCCCCTGTATTTTAATCCTCTTAAGGATTACTATTCTTTATATTTATGTCTATGAATGTTGCCTCAATAAAGTTTAAGTAAATTTATAAAGCTAGAACTTAAAAAGTTTGGATGCTTCAATACTCTTAAATTTTATATGTAAGTGGTTTTTATATTTTCACCTTTGAAATAAAGTAATTTTTATAATCTTAATATTCTTTAAATAAAGCTAAAGCCTACAGATTCCTATATTTGAAAATCTTGTTTTCTTCATCATTGTCTTTATAACTCCTGCCTTTATTAGTCCTTTCACATTTCCCAACACCAAAGTACTTGACTTTGAAAAAAAGGGCCCATCAGATCTCATCATATGTATTTAATCATGATCAAAGCCCTGTCTTGTCTCTTTTTTTATTTTTATTTTTTCCACTAATGATTGAACCCTAGGGCTCTCTATCACTGAGTTACATCCCCAGTCATTTTTATTTTTTGTTTTGAGGCAGAGTCTTGTTTCTTTTCCTTGTCCCCTCTTCCACTTCATAATACAAGTGTAAAATTAGGCCTTGAATTTATTCTAGGAATTACCTAGTTATTCACCCTGACCTAAAATTCTTAAATGGCTCCCCATTTCTTATACGCACATAAGATACTCCATAACCTGGCACCTGCCTATTTCTTCAGTCCTAACACTTGTCACTCTCCTCATGAATTCTGTTCTCCAAGCAGATATGAGTTGAGAAGTCTGAACCCACATACTCTTGCATATTTGCTCCCAGATCATTTATGCTGTTCTTTCTCTCTTCCTAACTATTCTAATGTCCTCTCCAGGTAGTGAACATTCATATTTATGAAGACCAGCTCAGACATCAATTTCAATACCTCAGTCATTCAGGTAGCTTTCATTTTTCTTTGCTTTCACAGCATTTTATATACTTACTCTGGCACTTATGATGCATTTTAATTGTATCCATAAGTCCGTCTCATTTGACTTGAAGCTTAGAAGAAACAGTTATAGTATCTTCATCATCTTTGCATTTCCTGTGCTTAGCACATTGTCCAGCACACAGTAACCAATCAGATGACTTCTTCATGACATAAAAGAGCATTCAAGTTTGAAACGAAGCTATGGTATTTTGATTTGGAATATTCAGGAAAATTTAACATTTCAAACCTAAGAAGGTGGTGTTTACTACTTCTTTAAAATTCTTTTAGGGATATGTTTGTTAGCTTACTCCTTTCTGCCCAGGGATAACACCAAGCCTCATTAAAGTCTCATATCTAAATCAGAGTCACCTAAAGAGCCTGAACAGCTGCAGGTGCTATTCATCAGAGGGCAGAGCTTCAAAACAACTGATGAGAACTGAGAAGCCATTTTGAGGCATGGGGAACACTCACGGACTGTGTGGTAATGAGACCCAAACACCTAGTGCTCCAGGGGCTTTGGGTTTGTCACTGTGGAGGAAGTGCATGCAACCATGAATGTAGGACCACACAAGGTGATGGAAGAGTTGTAAAGCCAAAGAGAGCTGTCTCGAGATTTCCAAAGACTGGGGCCCACTTAACTGTGAAAAAGATCTTTTTGTTGGTGGCATTAAAGAAGACACTGAAAAACATCACTTACGAGATTCTTTTGAACAGCTTGGGAAAATAGGAGTTTCTGAAATCATGACTTACCAAGGCAGCGGAAAGAAGCGGGGCTTTGCTTTAGTAACTTTTGATGACCATGGCTCTGTGGATGAGATTGTCATTCAGAAATACCATACTGTGAATGGCCACAACTGTGAAGTGAGGAAAGCCCTGTCAAAGCAAGACATGGCTAGTGTTTCATCTAGCCAAAGAGATCAAAGTGGTCCTGAAAACTTTGGTGGTGGTCTTGGAGGTGGTTTTGGTGGAAATGATAATTTGGGTTATGGAGTAAACTTCAGTGGTCATGGTAGATATGGTGGCAGCAGCAATGGCTACAATGGATTTGGTAAAGATGGAAGCAATTTTGGAAGTGGTGGAAGCAACAAAGATTTTGACAATTACAACAGTCATAAAATTTTGGACCCAAGAAGGGTGGAAACTTTGGAGGCAGAAACTCTGGACCTTATGGTGGTGGAGTCCAATACTTTGCTAAATTACAAAACCAATGTGGCTATGCAGATTCCAGCAGCAGCAGTAGCTGTGGCAGTGGCAGAAGGTTTTAATACTGCTAGGAAACAAAGATTAGCAAGAGAGAAGAGCCCGGTAAATGACAGGAAGATATAGGTCATAACAAATTTGTGAAATCAGCCAAGCATAGTGGTGTCTGGGATTCTGTGCTACAAAGAAGACATGAGTTAGACAATGCTCATGTGTATGGGCAAAAAACTCGAGGACTGTATTTGTAACTAATTGTATAGCAGGTTATTTCAGTTTCTGTTCTGTGGAAAGTGTTGTATTCTAACAAAAGGTTTTAATGTAGAATTCATTTTTTTTTTGCACCCATACTGTTGATTGCTAAATGTAATAGTGTGGTGAGCCGTTTCTTCGGACTGTGGTCGCCATTACAAGATGGCGCTGGCTCCGCTGTGGTCTGTGACAAACAACTCCTTATTTGGGAGAGTTGGCACGTGATCTTTTAACACCCTATGAGAAAGCTCCACGTAGCAGCTTTGCATTGGGGCTTGGGATGCTTTATTAAGGCTGGGAGGGGCGTCCGAGAGAGAGAAGAAGAAACATCAGGGGCCTGAATAAACGGCTGAAAGAAGATTCCTGTTGTTGCGTCTTCCTTGCGGGCAAGGGGTCGCGACAAGTGGTGCCGAAACCCGGGAACCAGAACTTTCAGCCGTCAGGGGTGGTGCACCGGTTAGTCCCAGGTAAGTGGGATCCGCGACCAAAGCGGGGATAGTCCCAGTAAGTGGGATCCGCGATCAAAGCAGGGTCAGCTCCTCTACAAAGAAAGAGAGAGCTTTATATTTTATTGCAGCTGCACTGTGTACTTTCACTTTTGTTTTCTGTGTTTCTTTTGTTGCTGTGTCATGGGTGCCGCATCTTCAAGTCCGCTTCTTCTGGCCCTAGACGGCCTGTTACGTTCCAAGGGCCTGGAAGTGAAACATAGAACTTTACAAAGATTTTTACAGAAGTTGGATATTGCTGCACCGTGGTTTGCATTTTCGGGCAGTCTTACTATACCTAGTTGGGATAAATTAGGCAAAGATCTTGACTTTGCTTCTGAGCAGGGCATATTAGAGGGCGGGGTGATACCCCTTTGGAAAATGGTCCGTAGTTGCCTCACAGATGGCAGATGTCAGGAAGCACTTACTAAAGGACAGGAAGTTCTAGAACAATTACATGAGGAGAAATCGGAGACGGCAGGAAGTGAGGTATCTCGGGAGGATGGAAGTGTGCGGAGCGTGAAACAGGGGAAGAGACGATTGTATCCAGATCTCAGTGCGCTGCGCACACCCCCATGTGAAAGTGGGTCAGAGGAAGAGGAGGATGAGGAGGAGGAGCTTGGGAGGCTGTCTCGCCAGCTAGGGAGTTTAGCTATAGGAGAAGGGAACAAAAATAAACAGGAGCTCAAGAAATGTGATCCTCCGGATCCACCGCCGTATGGCGGGGGTGTTTCGGGGAGAGCTTTCCATGCTCAAACATGGAGGGCTGTTAACGCTGAGATGGGTCTTGCTTATCCAGTTTTTCAGGATGATAATAGGGGAAGATTCCATGAGCCTTTAGATTTCAAAATTGTGAAGACTCTGGCGGAGTCTGTGCGCACTTATGGGGTGGATGCCGCCTTCACACTAACTCAGGTGGAGAGTCTGTCTAGATACTGTATGACTCCCTCTGATTGGGCTAGCCTTGTTCGGGCTTGTGTTTCCCCAGGTAAATATTTGGACTGGAGAGCATTTGTGCTAGAGGGCGCAATAGAGCAGGCCGCCCAAAACCATGCGGCGGGACACCCTCATTGGGATAAGGACATGCTTTTGGGGCAAGGTAGATTTGCTAATCAACAGACGGGATTCCCTCTTGAGGTATATGATCAAATTAATAACATTTGCATTCGGGCATGGAAGTCACTTCCAAATAGAGGAGAGGTATCTGGTAATTTGACTAAGATTATACAAGGCCCTACAGAACCCTTTTCAGACTTTGTAGCAAGGATGGTGGACGCTGCTGGAAAGATTTTTGGGGATCCTGATAGAGCCATGCCCCTTGTCAAGCAATTGGTCTTTGAGCAATGCACCAAGGAATGTAAAGCAGCAATCGCTCCTTATAAGAACAAAGGCATAGAAGCATGGATGAAGGTGTGTAGAGAGATTGGAGGACCTTTAACTAATGCAGGTCTTGCAGCTGCTGTCCTTCGGATTACAAAAGGGGGCGGTCCTGCCGCCGGAACATGCTTCCATTGTGGTCAACCCGGTCATGTTAGACGTGAATGTCCCAAAAAAGACAATTCCAAAAAAGACAATTTTACTGGACCTTCTCACGGTGGCCTTTCCAATGGCCTTCGTCTAGCGGGGTTGTGTCCAAGATGCAAAAAGGGGAAGCATTGGGCAAGAGAGTGTAGATCAGTGAGGGAC
Source organism: Spermophilus citellus (assembly GCF_964194105.1). Classification (NCBI taxonomy): domain Eukaryota; kingdom Metazoa; phylum Chordata; class Mammalia; order Rodentia; family Sciuridae; genus Spermophilus; species Spermophilus citellus. The sequence goes on along the minus strand of NC_138189.1, from coordinate 66,927,546 downwards.
ATCCATGGACAGCCTATTTCAGCTGGGCCAAAAAACGGCCGACGGGGCCCTCGACCCCAGGGCCCACAAATATATGGGGCAGTGGAGAATGTCACACCCGAACCCGAGACATGGCCATCTCTACGCCATCCCATGAAACGCGGAGAGCCACTACAGGTGCCGCGGGATTGGACCTCTGTTCCACCTCCAGACTCGTATTAACACCTAAGATGGGAGTCCAATTGGTGGAAACTGAGTTTACAGGGCCTCTACCACCTGGCACTGTAGGTTTGCTAATTGGACGTGCATCCTCTATTTTACAAGGTCTTCATGTTTTCCCCGGAGTCATAAGTCCTGATACTGTAGGGATAATAAAGGTTATGGTGGAAGCTCCAAGGGGCATTGTGTCCATCTCCCCAGGGGATCGGATTGCTCAATTGCTAATTTTGCCTAGCTTACATAATCACTTCCCTGCTGATTCAAGGTCACGGACAGGGAATGAGATTGGTACCACCGGAGGGAATTGTGCCTATTTGTCACTAGATATGAGCAATCGCCCCACTTTGGAATTAAGCATAGAAGGTAAATCTATTGTGGGATTACTGGATACCGGAGCAGACCGTAGTATTATAGCACTTAGGGACTGGTCTAAGGGATGGCCAGTGCAGACTTCTGATCAATCCTTGAGAGGACTTGGATATGCCCAGGCCCCTCAGATCAGCTGTAGACATCTAGTCTGGAAGGATCCAGAAGGACATAATGGTACCTTTCAGCCTTATGTACTTGATTTACCTATCTCTCTATGGGGCCGTGATCTGATGAAAGACATGGGGTTCACTCTTAGTAATGACTATTCCCCAGTGTCTCAACAGATTATGCAAAATATGGGGTATAGGCCAGGTCTAGGACTAGGAAAACATTTACAGGGACGTAAGCATCCTGTACAAGGTCATCGAAAGCTTGACAGATTTGGTCTGGGTTTTTCCTAGGGGCCGCTGGGGCTCAAATACCCATAACATGGCTCACCGAGGAGCCTGTTTGGGTGCCTCAGTGGCCTCTTCCCTCGGTTAAATTGGCAGCAGCTCATGCTCTAGTTAAAGAACAACTTGACTTGGGTCACATCCAGCCTTCTACTTCTCCATGGAATACTCCCATATTTGTCATTAAGAAAAAATCAGGGAAGTGGCGCCTACTGCATGATCTACGAGCAGTTAATGCTCAAATGCAACTTATGGGGCCCATTCAAAGAGGGCTGCCTCTGCTCTCCTCGGTTCCTCAGGGTTGGCACATTATTGTTATTGACATTAAAGACTGTTTCTTTTCTATTCCTTTGCATCCTAAAGACTCGCAGCGTTTTGCCTTCACCCTTCCCTCGTGTAACCACGAGGAACCAGATCAAAGGTTTGAGTGGGTAGTGTTGCCGCAGGGAATGGCTAATAGTCCCACGATGTGTCAGATGTATGTGGGGAAGACACTCGCACCTCTCAGACAAAAGTATTCCTCCATCAAGATCATTCATTATATGGATGATGTATTATTGGCTGCTAAATCAGAGCAGACAGTTCATGAGGCCTATAAAGACCTAGTGAAGTTGTTAGCTCAATATGGACTGCATATCGCACCTGAAAAGATTCAAACAGGGGATTCTATTAAGTATTTGGGAGCAACAATTGGGTGTGACAAATTATGACCACAGAAAATCACCATACGAGCTCAGGATCTCCAAACTCTAAATGATTTTCAAAAACTGCTGGGAGATATTAATTGGATACGAGGATATTTACATATTTCTAATATTATGCTACAGCCTTTGTATACTACTCTTAGGGGTGATCCAGATCTTACTTCCCCTCGTAGCCTCACCAAAGAGGCTAGAGCGGCCCTTATGACAGTAAAAAAAGCTATACAACATGCTACTTTATACAGACTCCAGAGTGATAAACCTTTCCAGTTATGTGTGCTTGCCACTATGCGACAGCCTACTGGAATACTTACTCATGGTTTCCCTTACAATCCTCAAGGGCAAGGCATTGTTGAGCGTGCTCATCGCACCTTAAAGGAAACTTTACATAAACAAAAGGGGGGAATAGGTGCTGAACATACTCCTAAAGAACGCCTGTCCTTAGCTCTCTTTACCATTAATTTTTTGAATTTGGATATTCATGATCGCTCTGCGGCCGATAGACATGTGTCCCCTCAGCCCTCTGTGATTGGCTATGTTAAGTGGAAAGATGTTCTTACGGGCCAATGGAACGGCCCCGACCCCGTGCTGACATGGGCACGAGGATCTGTATGTGTTTTTCCCCAGGATCGCA